>NW_019154187.1:354750-356328 GCF_002288905.1 Enhydra lutris kenyoni
TTCCACTGTATATTTTTTCCTGTTTTGTCGAAGATGATTTGACCATAGAGTTGAGGGTCCATATCTGGGCTCTCTACTCTGTTCCACTGGTCTATGTATCTGTTTTTATGCCAGTACCATGCTGTCTTGGTGATCACAGCTTTGCAGTAAAGCTTGAAATCAGGTAAGGTGATGCCCCCAGTTTTATTTTTGTTTTTCAACATTTTCTTAGCAATTCGGGGTCTCTTCTGATTCCATACAAATTTTAGGATTGTTTGCTCCAGCTCTTTGAAAAATGACGGTGGAATTTTGATCAGAATGGCATTGAAAGTATAGATTGCTCTAGGCAGTATAGACATTTTAACAATGTTTATTCTTCTGATCCAAGAGCATGGAATGGTCTTCCATCTTTTTGTGTCTTCTTCTATTTCTTTCATGAGTGTTCTGTAGTTCGTTGAGAACAGATCCTTTACCTCTTTGGTAAGGTTTATTCCCAGGTATATTGTTCTTGGTGCTATAGTAAATGGAATCAATTCTCTAATTTCCCTTTCTGTATTTTCATTGTTAGTGTATAAGAAAACCACTGATTTCTGTACATTGACTTTGTATCCTGCCACCTTACTGAATTGCTTATGCGGTCTAGTTATTTGGGGTTGGAATCTTTTGGGTTTTTCATATAAAGAATCATGTCATCTGCGAAGAGAAAGAGTTTGACTTCTTCATTGCCAATTTGGATTCCTTTTATTTCTCTTTGTTGTCTGATTGCTATTGCTAGGACTTCTAATACTATGTTGAACTAGAGTGGTGAGAGTAGGAATCCTTGTCATGTTCCTGATCTCAACGGGAAGGATGCGAGCTTTTTCCCATTGAGGATATTTGCTGAGGGTTTTTCATAGATAGATTTTATGAAGTTGAGGGGTGCTCCCTCTACCCCTATACTTTGAAGTGTTTTAATCAGGAAAGGATGCTGGATTTTGTCAAATGCTTTTTCTGCATCAATTGAGAGGACCATGTGGTTCTTCTCTCTTCTCTTATTTATTTGTTCTATCACATTGATTGATTTGCAAATGTTGAACCATCCTTGTAACCCAGGGATGAATCCCACCTGGTCATGGTGGATAATCTTTTTTAATGTGCTGTTTGATCCTATTTGCTAGGATCTTGTTGAGAATATTAGAATCCATATTCATCAGTGATATTGGTCTGAAATTCTCCTTTTTGGTGGGGTCTTTGCCTGGTTTGGGGATCAGGGTAATGCTGGCCTCGTAAGAAGAGTCTGGAAGATTTCCTTCTGCTTCAATTTTTTGAAACAGCTTTCAGGAGATTAGGTGTTATTTCTTCTTTAAAAGTTTGGTAGAATTCCCCAGGGAATCCATCAGGTCCTGGGCTCTTGATTTTTGCGAGGTTTTTGATCACTGCTTCGATCTCATTACTAGATATCAGTCTATTCAGGTTGCCAATTTCTTCCTGGTTCTATTTTGGGAGTTTATATTTTCCCAGGAATGCATCCATTTCATCTAGGTTGCTTAGCTTATTAGCATATAACTGTTGATAATAACATCTGATGATTGTTTCTACTTCCTTGGTGTTAGTTGTGAT
>NW_019154187.1:356428-371267 GCF_002288905.1 Enhydra lutris kenyoni
CCTTGGTGTTAGTTGTGATCTCTCCCTTTTCATTCATAATTTTATGAATTTGGGCTTTCTCTCTTTTCTTTTGGATTAGTGTGGCCAATGGTTTATTGATCTTATTGATTCTTTCAAAAAACCACCTTCTAGTTTCATTGATACATTCTACTGTATCTCTGGTTTCTACCTCATTGATCTCTGCTTTAATCTTGATGATGTCCCTTCTTATGTGTGGAGTTCATTTGATTTGTTGTTGTTTCTCCAGTTCTTTAAGATGTAGAGACAGCTGGTGTATCCTGGATTTCCTTTTTTTTTTTTTTTTTTTTTTTTTTTTTTTTTTTTTTTTTTGTGGGAGCCTTGGATGGCTATGTATTTCGCCCTTAGGACTGTCTTTGCTGTATCCCATAGGTTTGGGGCCAAAGTGTCTTCATTCTCGTTGGTTTCCATCAATTGTTTAAGTTATTTTTTTTTTAAGATTTTATTTATTTATTTGACAGAGAGAGATCACAAGTAGGCAAAGAGGATTGCAGAGAAAGAGGTGGAAGCAGGCTCCCTGCTGAGCAGAGAGCCTTATGTGGGGCTCGATCCCAGGACCGTGGGATCATGACCTGAGCCGAAGGCAGAGGCTTTTTAACCCACTGAGCCACCCAGGTGCCCCGAATTGTTTAAGATCTTCTTTGATCTCCTGGTTGATCCAAGCATTCTTAAGCAAGATGGTCTTTAGCTTCCAGGTGTTTGAGTTCCCTCCAAACTTTTCCTTGTGATTGAGCTCCAGTTTCAAAGCATTGTGATCTGAGAATATGCAGGGAATAATCTCAATCTTTTGGTATTGGTTGAGCCCTGATTGTGACCCAGTATGTGGTCTGTTCTGGAGAAGGTTCCATGTGCACTTGAGAAGAATGAGGATTCTGTTGTTTTAGGGTGGAATGTTCTTTATAGATCTATGAGGTCCTGCTGGTCCAATGTGTGATTCAATGCTCTTGTTTCTTTATTGATTTTCTGCTTTGATGATCTGTCTATTACTGAGAGAGGCATGTTAAGATCTCCTACTATTAATGTATTCATATCAATATGACTCTTTATCTTGATTAATAGTTTTGTTATATAATTGGCTGCTCCCATCTTGGGGGCATATATATTTACAATTGTTAGATCATCTTGGTGGATAGTCCCTTTAAGAATTATGTAATGTCTTCCTGTATCTCTGACTACAGTCTTTAGTTTAAAATCTATTTTATCTGATATGAGAATTGCTACCCCAGCCTTCTTTTGAGGCCCATTGGCATAAAGGATGCTTCTCCATCACTTCACTTTCAGTCTGGGTGTATCCTTGGGTTTGAAATGGTCTCTTGTAGACAACATATGGATGGGTCCTGTCGTTTTATCCAATCTGCAACCCTTTGTCATTTTATGGGCTCATTTAGGCCGTTCACATTGAGAGTGATTATTGATAGATAAGTTTTTATTGACATCGTGTTACCTTTGAAGTCTTTCTTCCTGTAGTTTGTTTCTATATTTCTGTTCAATGGTATTATTAGGATTTTACCTCCTTTATAGAACCCGCCTTAATATTTCCTGCAGTGTTGGCTTGGTGTTCCCATACTCTTTTAAGGCTTGCTGGTCTTGAAAACTCTTTATCTTTCCATCCATTCTGAATATCAGTTTTGCTGGATAAAGTATTCGTGACTGCATGTTCTTCTCATTTAGTGCCCTGAATATATCTTGCCAGCCCCTCTGTCTTGCCAGGTTTCCATGGACAGGTCTGACGTTATTCTGATGGGCTTTCCTCTGTATGTAACAAGTTTCTTTGTCATGGCTGCTTTCAAGAGATTCTGTCTACAATTATGCCTTGATGATTTTTCTAGATTCTATAACCTTGAGGGGAGACCGTTCTGCCTCTAGTACATGAACGCTGGTTCATTCGCGAGATTGGGAAAATTTTCATGGAGAATTTGTTCCACTATATCTTCTAGTCTTCTTTCTTTCTCCTCTCCTTCATGGATTCCAATAATTCTGATGTTGGAACGTTTCATGACATCATTTATTTTCCTGATTCTGTTTTTGTGGCTTCTAAGCTGTTTTTTCCAGGCTTCCTCCTCATCCTTTCTCTCTATTTGTTTGTCCATCAGATCACTAATTTTATCTTCTGTCTCAGTTACCCTAGCTTTTAGAGAATTTAGACTAGATTGGAACTCATTGAGAACATTTTGAACATCATCCCTGGTGGCATTCAGTTCTGTTCTAATCAATTCCATTTTGTCATCTATGGCTTTCTCCAACCTAGCTATTGCCTGGATAATTGTTAGCCTGAATTCCCTTTCCAACATATTGTCTATATCGATAGCCATTAGCTCTGTTGCAGAAGGCCCAGCCTCTGAATTTTTCTTCTGTTGGGCATTCCTCCTCCTAGTCATTTTGGTGATAGATGGCTGAACAGATGCAGCTGAATGTGTCGACTATGGTGCAGGCAAGGTTCACCGAGGAACACTTCTGATCAATCAAGAGTCCACACCCAAATGAAAGAAGAACAATGAGAGAAAAAATAAAAAAGAAAAAGAGAGAGAGAGTGAGAGAGACAGGAAAAAAAAAGGAAGATAAAATAAAAGAGAAGGCCCAGCCCAAATGGACCCCTAGGTAAGATTTATGACGTGTATAAACAAAAACAGACAAACAAAAAGACTGATAAAAGTAGATTACAAGAGAAAAACACACACACACACACACACACACACACACACATATATATAAATAAAACAAAAAAAGGACCTCATCAAAAAGAACCCCCAGTATAGGAATTATATACTATGAGGACAAACACAAATACACAGAAACACTGGCGGAAGAGAAAGATGGGAGAGTGGTTATAAATTCTCAGTGTGGGCGAGGAAGGTTTTTTTTATTCTTCCTGGATGTATCTTGATATCTTTGTTAAAGGACTCACTTTCCTTAGATAGAGGGGGATTAAAAATTGGTTTCCCTATAGGGGTAGCATTGATTGGGGAAAGGGGATTACCTTGAAGTTTAACTCTATATGAATATTGAAAAAAATAAAAAAAAGGAATAAACTAATCTAAAAGAAAATTTAAGAAAAATAAAAAATATAAAAGCAAAAGTAAAACACAGGTATATGTATCAAAAAATTCAGGTTAAAGGTTATTATGGAATTTGTTGTTTTGGACATCTCACTGTGATGGTAAACAGGTTAAAAAATTATCTATAAAAAAAGAACCAGAATCGTGGGAATGAATTAAAAATAAATTTGTATCTATAAAGTAGTGGTGGTTGTTCTCTTGTCTTCTTTTTTGGTTGGCTTTCTGGGGGAGGGGCATTCCCCTGTGTGTTTTCAGTCAATGATGTTCCCTGAGTTAAGTCCTCCTGCCCCCATTAAGGGGGTTGGCTCTGAGGAAACCGGTTTTTCAGGCTTTTGTTTTCTGGAAGATTTTTTATTTGTTTGTTCATTTATTTTCTCTCGCCTTGTCAGCTTTGGATGGTTTTTGGATGTTTAGAGGAAAGCAAACTGAAACCCGATCTCCCTGTCAGAGAGAAGCCTCAGGCTGTTCCCCTCTGGGTGCTCCAGAGCACATAAATTCCCCCTTGGCCGCTGGCAGAGCATGTTCCCAGTCACGGGGTCCCTGGACACAGGAACTCCTGCTTGTACCCAAAACTGCAACAGTGGTGGCTGTATGGACAGCTCCAGATTGCCAGAGAGGTCCCAAGAAGTGTTAGCACACTGAGATTTTCCCACTGGCCCTGGCTGTGAATGCTCAGACTCTCCAGGTCCGAGAGCACCAGGCTGGCCCCTGCACACACCTCTTTCAGGGGAGGGTGTGGGGCGTGACTCAGACTCTGGTTGCATGGCCTGCGCCCATGGAGAGGGCAGAGGGCTGTGGTTCTGCCAGCTGGCGAGGCTCCCACCCCCTCACAGGAACCGCCACCCAGGTGCTCTCAGGCACGCTTGAGGCTCAGGGACCAAGACCTGTTTTCTTTGCCGAACTCTCTCTGGCTCAGCACCAAGGGTGGCTGTCCTGGGTCTGGGACTAAGCTCCACAATTTCCCCCCATGATCCTTTGCTCTTTTTGAGTGCTTTCAACCAGACTCCAAGTTAGTGCTGGTCCCCAGTTGCAGGGCACTCTAGTATTGGGGTATTACTTTCCAATGGGTCACTTCTAATGGCTCCCTCCCCATTTTGTTTATCTTCTGATATCAGTTTGATGTTCCCACTTAGCTTTCCCTGCCCACTGGCATCTTCTGCCCCCATAGAGATCCAGAAGTGTATAATTCTAATCTCAGGCTGATTTCATGGGTGATCAGAGTTCCTTGGTAGGTAATCAGTTCACTTTAGGGTACAGGTTGAAATGATGCCTCCTCCTAGTTCCCCATCATCTTGCCCCACCCCCAGATCCACTCCTTCCATACAATCTTAGAGCAGATCCAAAGTGATTCAACAAGCTTGGCCGTTTACAAGCAGAACTAAAGGGGCCACCCCCACCTTCCCTGGGAAGAGGGAAAGATAACTGCAAGAAACCATCAGACTGTGACCTCAGCAGTGGGATGGGGAAAGACAGCTGGTCTAACAGCTAGGCTCTGCCCCCAAATGGAAGCTTCTCATGGACAAAACAGAAAAGGTGCCCTGGAAATTGAGTGCTCTTGAATCTCTTGAAAGTGCTTGGTAGGGGTGCCTGGGTGGCTCAGTGGGTTAAAGCCTCTGCCTTCAGCTCAGGTCATGATTCCAGGGTCCTGGGATTGAGCCCCACATCAGGCTCTCTGCTCAGCGGGGAGCCTGCTTCCCTTCCTCTCTCTCTGCCTGCCACTCTGCCTACTTGTGATCCATGTCTGTCAAATAAATAAATAAAATCTTGAAAAAAGAGATAGAGAACAAAAAAGAAAGAAAGTGCTTGATATAACTCAGCTCAAGTGCAAGATGACCCCAGAATGGTCTACTGCAATCCAGGGAGCAAACCCTGCCCACAACAGGTAAAGAGACCCATTGCAGATGGCTGGACCAAGGGCAAAATCAGCTTAGTCACAACAGCAGGGTGTACATAGCATACATAAGAGACACACTTGAAGTGGTAGGTTCTGGTCAAGTGATACTGCACTTCATGAAACTCCAGGAAGGATGTATTCTTCATAATCCACTATTTTCAGGAGACATCACTGACTTTTCTAACACATAGAAACAGACAGAGAGTTAAGCAAAATGAAGAGATAGAGGAGCCTGTCTAAAAATTAAAGAACAGGACAAATTCACAGAAAGAGACCTAAGCAAAAAGGAGATACATGATGTGTCTGATAGAAGATTTAAAATAATTATCATAAAGATATTCACTTGTGAAAAGAGTTTCCAAGACAGAAAAAAGTTAAAGGAATTTATGACCACTAAAAAAGCCCTGAAAGAATTTTTACTAAAGCAAATATTTTGAGTAGAAAGGAAAGGCCATAAAGTAGGATTAAGAATGGTAGGAATCACCAAAACGGTATATTTATATAATAATTATATAATCATAAAGAGAATGATTAAAAAGAAGATAATTTAAATATTTATTTACCAAACATGGATGCAGCCAAATATATAAAGCAGTTAATAGCAAAGAAATAATAGTAATATCAAAATAATACAGGAATTTAGCACCCTAATTACATCAATAGATCATCAAAACAGAACATCAGCAAGGACAATGTGGCTTTGAATAACAGATTAGAGTAGATAAATCTAATAGATATATTCAGAATATTTTATCCTAAAAATAGGATCCACATTATTTCAAGTGTTCATGGAACAGTCTCCAGAATAGATCAAATGTTAGGCCACAAAACAAGTATCAACTGGATGATGGACATTAAGGGGGGGCACATGATGTGATGAGTGCTGGGTGTTATACACAACTAATGAATAATTGAACACTATATCAAAAACTGATGATGTACTGTATGGTGACAAACATAACACAATAAATAATAATAATTTTAAAAATTTCAACAAATTAAAAATAAGTTTGAAATCATATCATGCATCTTTTCCAACCACAACACTACAAAACTAAAACTAAAACGTAAGAAAATATCTTGAAAGACCATACATACATGTAGGGTAAATAACATCCCTCTAAATGCTGAATGGTTAAAAAAAGAAATCAAAGAGGAAATCAACAAATATATGGAGACAAATAAAAATGAAGCACAATAATCCTAAGTTTTTGGGATGCATCAATAGATGTTCTAAGATGGAAGTTTATAGCAATACAGGTCAACCTCAAGAAATAAGAAAAATCTCAAATAAATTACCTAACCTAAACATAAAGGAAATAGAAATAGAAAAAAAAAAGAGCCTAAACCTGTGGAAAGAAATAGATAATAAAGATTAGTGCAGAAATACATGAAATAGAACCTAAATTATCAACAAAATAGTGTGGAAATTCTTCAAAAAATTAATAATAGAGCAACCCTATGACCTGGCAATTGCACTACGGGGTATCTACCCCAAAGATACAGACATAGTGAAAAGAAGGCCCATCTGTACACCAATTTTCATAGCAGCTATGGCCACAATCGCCAAACTGTGGAAAGAGCCAAGACGCCCTTCAACAAACAAATGGATAAAGAAGATATGGTCCATATATACAATGAAATATTATGCCTCCATCAGAAAGGATGAATACTCAACTTTTGTATCAACATGGGTGGGACTAGAGGAGATTATGCTTAATGAAATAAGTCAAGCAGAGAGAGTCAATTATCATATGGTTTCACTTACTTGTGGAGCATAAGGAATACCATGGAGAACATTAGAAGAAGGAAAGGAAAAGAGAATAAGGGGAAGTTGGAGGGAGAGATGAACCATGAGAGACTGTGGACTCTGAGAAACAAACTGAGGATTTTGGAGGAGAGGGGGTTGGGAGGGTTAGGTGAGCCTGATGGTTGGTATTAAGGAGGACATGTATGGCATGGCTGGGTATGGTGTGTAAACAATGAATCTTGGATCATTGAAAAAATTAAATTAAATTTTAAAAAATATTCTGCACAGCAAAGGAAACAGTCAACAAAACAAAGAGGCAACCCATGGAATGGGAGGAGATATTTGCAAATGACACTATAGACAAAGGGCTGATATCCAAGATCTATAAAGAACTCAAACTCAACATCCAAAAATCAGGTAATCATGTCAAAAAATGGGCAGAAGACATGAACAGACACTTTTCCAATGAAGGCATACAAATGGCTAGCAGACACTTGAAAAAATGTTCATCATCATTAGCCATCAGGGAAATTCAAATCAAAACCACGTTGATATACCACCTTACAACAGTTAGAATGGCAAAGATTAACAAGGCAGGAAACAACAAATGTTGGAGAGGATGTGGAGAAAGGGGAACCCCCTTACACTCTTGGTGGGAATACAAGTTGGTGTAGCCACTTTGGAAAATAGTGTGGAGATTCCTCAAAAAATTAAAAATGGATCTACCCTATGACCTTGTAATTACACTATTGGGTATTTACCCCCAACATACAGATGTAATGAAAAGAAGGGCCATATGCACCCTGATGTTCATAGCAGCAATGTCCATAATAGCCTAACTTTGGAAAAAGCTGAGACACCCTTCAACAGATGAATGAATAAAGAAGATATGATTCATATATACAATGGACTATTACTCAGCCATCAGAAAAGATGAATATCCAACTTTTGCATCAGTATGGATGGGACTGGAGGAGATTATGCTGAGTAAAAAAAAAAACAAGCAGAGAAAGTCAATTATCATATGATTTCACTTACTTGTGGAACATAGGGAATAACATGGAGGAGAAGGAGAGGGAAAGTGAATTGGTGGAAATCGGAAGGGGAGATGAAACATGAGAGACTGTGGACTTCAAGAAACAAACTGAGTGTTTGAGAGGGGAGGGATAAAGGGGATGGATGAGGCTGATGGTAGGTATTAAGGAGGGCACATGTTGCATGGAGCACTGGGTACAGTGCATTAACAATGAATCTCGGAACACTGCATCAAAAACTAATGATGTGTTTTATGGTGACTAACATAACACAATAAAAATGATTACTTCAGTAGATGCAGAAACTTAATTTGATAGAATTGAACACTTTCTCATGATATATACTCTCAACAAAGTAAGTTTACAGGATACATAATTTACATAATAAGGCCATATATGATAAGCCCATCACTAACATCATACTCAATGGGTAAAAGCTAAAAGCTTTCTTCTAAGATCAGGTACAAGATGATTTTACTCTCATCACTTTTATTCAACATAATGCTGGAATTTCTAGCTGCAGTAATCTGACAAGAAAAAAAAAAGGCAGTCAAATTGGTAACGAAGATATAAAATTGTCAGTATTTGTAGATGATAGGATACTATAGATGTAAACTTTAAAGACTCCAACAAAAAACTATTAGAACTAACAAAGAAACTCAATAGTCACAGGATAAAAATTAATATACAGAAATATTTTACACTAATATAAACTGAAAATAAAGTAATAGAAAAGGAATATAATGGTTTATATTCAATTTATAATTGCTTGAGAAAAATAAAATACTTAGAAATTAGCGTAACCTAGGAGGTAATAGACCTGTAATCTGAAAACTGTAAAAGTTTAATGAAATAAATTAAAGATGATACAAACAGTGCAAAGATACACCACACTAATGAATTGGAAAAATTGATATTGTCTAAGTGTTCATATGACCCCAAGCAATCTATAGATTCAATTCCTGTCAAAAGAGCAATAGAGTTTTCATAGCACAAGAATAAATAATTGAAGCCACAGAAGACCTCAAATGGTAAAATAAGCTTGAGAAAAACAAAAACAGATGGAAGTATAATAATCCCAGATTTCAAGATATACCACAAAGTTATAATAATAAAAACAGTATGGTAATGACATAAAAATAGATGTACAAAATGTAACCAGATAAAGATCTCAGAAATAGAGACACACTGATAAGTTCAATTAATCTACAGCAAAGAAGGTGAAACTATACAATGGGGAAAAAACTGTGTCTTTAATAAGCAGTGTTGGGAAAACTTCACAGTTATTTCCAAAAGAGTAAAACTGCAACACTTTCTTACACTATACAAAAAAATAGACCCAAAAATAAATTGAAAATATGAACATATGATCTGAAACTATAAAATCTCTTTAAAAAAATAGACAGGAATATCCTAGAGATTTGCCTTAACAACATTTTTCTATATATGTCTTCCTACTCAAAGGAAACAAAAGCAAACATAAACTATTGGGATTATGACAAATAAGACTTGCACACCAAAGGAAATCAATAAAATCAAAAGACTGAAGTGAATAAATAAGATTAAGAGTAAACTTATCTTAATGAGCCCTGAGAAATGTATATAATTGGTGAATCATTATATTGTACACTTTAAACTAAAATAACATTGCACATTAACTTTACTTGAATAAAATGAACAACAACAAAAAAGAAAACCAGTAAAAAATATCCCCAAACCAAAGGCAACCTAGTGAATGGAAGAAGATATATGCAAAACATATAAGAAGGGGTTAACATACAAAATATATTTTAGGGATACGTGGGTGTCTCAGTTGGTTAAGCATCTTCTGTTGATGCTTAGGGTCCTGGGATCAAGCCCCACAGGAAGCCTGCTTATCCTTCTCCCTTTGCCATTCCTTCTGCTTTTTCTCCTTGTTCTCTTTATCTATCTGTTAAATAAATGAATGGAATCTTAAATATAAATATATATATGTACATGCATATATATAATGATTATATATAACATATAATTAATTAATATATAATTTATATTATGTGTATATATACATATATATTAAAATGTATAGAACTCATGGGACACCTGGCTGGCTCAGTGGGTGAAAGCCTCTGCCTTCAAATCAGGTCATGATCCCAGGGTCCTGGATTGAGCCCCGCATTGGGCTTTCTGCTCAGCAAGGAGCCTGGTTCCCCTCCATCTCTCTGCATGCCTCTCTGCCTACTAGTGATCTCTGTCTGTCAAATAAATAAATAAAAATCTTTAAAAAATAAAATAAATAAAATGTATAGAACTCAACACCAAAAAAAAATAAAAATCTCATTAAAAGTGGTCAGAGAACCTGACTTTTTTTTTTCAAAAAGCACATACAAATGACCAACAGACAGTGCAAAAAAAATCTTAATATTACTAATCATCAGGGAAATGCAAATCAAAAATTCAATGAGATACCATCTCACACATGCCAGAATGAATAATATAAGATAAAGAATAAATAAACAGTGTTGGTGAGAATATACATTGGTGCAGCCACTGTGAAAAAGAATGTTGAGATTCCTCAGAAACATTAAATAAAAATACTATATAATCCAGTAATTCCACTACTGGGTATCCACTAATTTGAAAAGATATATAAACTCTCACGTTTACTGCAGCATTATGTAGAATGAGGAAGGTGTGGAAGCAATCCAACTGTTCAATGATAGATAAATACATAGAAAATCAATAATATATAGATGTATGGATGGATGGATAGAAGATAGATAAATATATGACAGATGATAGATGGATACATGATGGATAGATAGATGATAGATAGATAGGTAGATAGATAGAAAGATAATTACTCAACCATAAACAAGAATGAGATCTTGCCATTTGTAAGAACATTAATGGACTGAGAGTTTATTATGCTAATTGAAATAAGCCAAACACACCAATCCTTATCAAAATAACATCAGCTTTTTTTTTTTTTTTTTTTTTTTTTTTTTTTTTTTTTTACAGAGCTGGAACAAATAATCCTAAAATTTGTATGGAAGCAAAAAAGATCCCATATAGCCAACGGAATGTTGAAAAGAAAACAATAGCTGGAGACATCACTATGCCAGACTTCAGGCTTTATTACAAAGCTGTAATCATCAAGACAATATGATACTGGCACAAAAACAGTTCAATGGAATAGAATAGAGGATCTAGAAATGGACCCTCAACTCTGGTCAACTAATCTTTGACAAAACAGGAAAGGATATCCAATGGAAAAAAGAGTCTCTTCAACAAGTAGTGTTGGGAAAATTGAACAGACATATACAGAAGAATAAAACTGGACCATTTTATTGCACCATACACAAAAATAAATTCAACATGGATGAAAGACCAATGTAAGATAGGAATCCATCAAAATCCTAGAGGAGAACAGAGGTAGTAATGTCTTTGATTTCAGCTGCAGCAACTTTTTGCTAGACATATCTCCAAAGGCAAGAGAAACAATGGCAAAAATGAACTATTGGGACTTCATCAAAATAAAAAGTTTTTGTACAGCAAAAGAAACAGTTGACAAAACCAAAAGACAACCAACAAAATGGGAGAAGATATTTGCAAGTGACATATCAGATAAAGAGTGAGTATCCAAAATCTATAAATAATTTATCAAACTCAACACCCAAGAAACAAACAATCCAGTCAAGAAATGGGCAGAAGACATGAAGAGGAATTTCTCCAAAGAAGATATAAAAATGACCAACAAACACATGAAAAAACACTCAACATCACTCAACATCAGGGAAATATGAATCAAAACCATAATGTGAGGAGACAAGATGGCGGGGAAGTAGGAGGAGGCGCCATTTCAACCTGTACCCTAAAGTGAGCTGATTACCTTCCAAAGAACTCTGATCACCCATGAAATCAGCCTGAGATAAGAATTATACACGTCTGGATCTCTACAGGGACAGAAGATGCCAGTGGGCAGGTAAAGCAGAGTGGGAACGTTGGACTGATATCGGAAGATAAACAAAAGGGGGAGGGAGCCACCAGTGGCGACTGATTGGAAAGTAATATCCCAATACGAGAATGCCCAGCATCTAGGGATCTGCATTAACTTGGAGACTGGTTGAAAGCACTCAAAGAGCGCAAAGCATTGCGTGGGGGGGGGGGATATTGTGGGAATTGGGGAGGCTAGGGACTGGGGCTTAAGTCCCTGGACCCAGGACAACCTCCCCTGGTGCTGAGCCAGAGAGAGTGTGGCGGAGAAACCAGGTCTTGGTCCCTGAGCCGCCAGCACGCCCAAGAACACATGGGGTCCAGCTCCTGTGAGGGTCTGGGAGCCTCGCCAGACGGCAGAATGCAGAGCCTTGGTAACAGATCCTGAGAAGCGCGCGCCCCTCACCCTCCCCTGAGAGAGGTGCCTGAAGGCCCAGCCTGGCGCTCTTAGACCCGCGCCAATCTACCAGAGCCTGAGACACGTGTGCGACCCTCACCCTCCCCTGAGAGAGGTGCATGCAAGCCCTGCGCTCTTAGACCCAGAAAGACCAGGCACTCCCAGCCTGGGCCAGTGGGAAAAACTCAGTGTGCGATCGCTGCTTGGAACCTCTCTGGCAGTCTGGAGCTGCCCAGACAGCCGCCTCTGCCATAGTTTTGGGTACAAGCAAAAGATCCTGCATCTCCAGGGACCGTGATTCGGAACCTGCTTTGCCAGCGGCCAAGGGGGAATTTATTTGGGCTCTGCAGCCAGAATGAGGCTTCTCTCTGAGAGGGAGGTCAGGGTGCAGTTTGCTTTCCTCTAAACCTACAAAAACCATCAAAAGCTGTCAAGGCAAGAGAGAAAAAAAAAGTAAACAAACATAAAAAACTCCAGAGAACAAAAGCCTGAAAAAACCAGTTTCCTCAGAGCCCACCCCACTGAGAGGGGCGGGAGGATTTAACTCAGGGAACATCATTGACTGAAAACCCACGTGGCAGATCCCTCCCCCAGAAAACCAACCAGGAAAGAAAAAAAAAAAAAAGGCGACAAGAGAACAACCACCACTATTTCATAGATACAACCTTTATTTTTAACTTGTTCCCACTATTCTGGTTCTTTTTTTTTTTATATAGATAACTTTTTAACCTATTTACCATAACAGTGAGATGTACAGTGAGATATGAGATGTACGTCACATTCCATAATAACCTTCAAACATGAACTTTTTGATACATACACCTGTGTTTTTCTTTTGCATTTCTATTTTCTATTGTTTTTTAATTTTAGTTTAGTTTAGTTTATTCCTTTTTTATTTTTATTTTTTAATATTCATATAGAATTAAACTTTAAGGTAATCCCCTTTCCCCAATCAATGCTACCCCTATAGGGAAACCAATTTTTAATCCCCCTTTATCTTAGGAAAGTTGAGTCCTTTAACAAAGATATCAAGATACATCCAGGAAGAATCAAAACAACCTTCTTCGCCCACACTGAGAATTTATTACCACTCCACCATATTTTTCTTCTGCCAGTGTTTCTGTGTTTTTGTGTTTGTCCTGATAGTATATAAATCTTATACTTGAGGTTCTTTTTGATGAGGTTCTTCCTTTATTTGCATGCATACATCTATATATATATATATATATATATATATATATATATATATTTTTTTTTTTTTCTCTTTTTTTTCTACCCTTTTTTTTGGGTATTGGAGGGGCACTGAATTGCATGAACACTCGGTGTGGTGCAAAAAACAATGAATGCTGTTACGCTGAAAATAAATTTAAAAAATTAAAAGAAAATTTTAACTGAGAAAAAAAAGTAATGAGATCTTGCCATTTGTGATGACATGTATGGAACTAGAGGGCATTATGCTTAGCGAAATGAGTCAATCTGAGAAAGACAATTATCATATGTTCTCCCTGATATGAGGAAGTGGAGATATAATGTGGGAGGCTTGGATGGTAGGAAAAGAATAAATGAAACAAGATGGGATTGGGAGGGAGACAAACCATAAGAGACTCTTAATCTCACAAAACAAACTGAGGGTTGCTGGGGGAAGGGGGGTCGGGAGAGGGTGGTGGGGTTATGGACACAGGGGAGGGTATGTGCTATGGTGAGTGCTGTGAAGTGTGTAAACCTGACAATTCACAGACTTGTACCCCTGGGGTTAATAAAACATTATATGTTTATTAAAAAAATTAAAAAAGGAAATACTAAAAAAAAAGACTAATTGTAAAAAAAAGTTAATATCTAATAAATGGTACATTCTTTATAATATAAAAAATAAAATAAAATAAATGAAAGAAAAACAAACAGAGGTGATATGTTGAAAGTATACAGGATACCTGCTCAGTGGCAGATCACGATATCCAACTGGACAAGAAAGGATGTCAATGGAGGTACAAATTAGCTCAGCACAAGGCATCGGAGAGAGAGAGGGAGAGAGCTCAAAGTATCCACAATTACTATTTGAGAGGAGAATGAACAAACTACCCTAAGATGTCATAGGAGATTTTCTATTCTCACTGTTTATCAGACAAAGCCCATATGTAAGAAAAGAAAAGTCATTGATTCCATATAAGCCTGTTTTTTTAAATTGTTATTATTCTTGGTTTCCAAACTTGGATTCCATTAGAGTTGGATTAAAAAAAAAATATTTAGACCTGAGACTTCTAAATTTCAGAGAACATAAGTGGAGTTGCTGACGTTCTTTCCAAGATCTAACATCCACTTTCCGCTTCTGATATCTAAATATTTTCTTATAAAACCAAGGTGAAAGTATGCATTTTTTCCTATAAAGTGTTATACACAAAGATCTATCTATTAAAAAAATAGTCTCTAATGCTAAACATCAAGAGCTACAAATATTTGGATGGCTGGTTTATAGTGTTTTTCCTTCCACAGGCAGTGAAACTCCCCAATGTGTCCAGTGCACTGAATATCAGCTGCTAGGATTCCAGAACATTCTTGGATGGCAGACACTGTTATTTGCCATCTTCCTGTTCGTCTACTTTCTCACAGTCACAGGAAATGTCATTGTTGCAGTGGTGAGCCAAGACCAGAGGCTGCACTCATCCATGTATGTATTTCTCAAATACCTCTTCTTTCTGGAGATCTGGTATACATCCA
>NW_019154187.1:411267-465001 GCF_002288905.1 Enhydra lutris kenyoni
TAGGTTGCTTAGCTTATTGGCATATAACTGTTGATAATAACTTCTGATGATTGTTTCTACTTCCTTGGTGTTATTAGTGATCTCTCCCTTTTCATTCATAACTTTATGAATTTGGGCTTTCTCTCTTTTCTTTTGGATTCGAGTGGCCAATGGTTTATTGATCTTAATTTTTTCAAAAAACCAGCTTCTAGTTTCATTGATACATTCTACTGTATCTCTGGTTTCTACCTCATTGATCTCTGTTCTTATCTTAATTATTTCCCTTCTTATGTGTGGAGTTGTTTTGATTTGTTATTGATTCTCCAGTTCTTTAAGGTGTAGAGACAACTGGTGTGTTCTGGATTTTTCAATTTTTTTGAGGGAGACTTGGATGTCTACGCATTTCCCCCTTAGGACCATCTTTGCTGTATCACATAGGTTTTGGACCGAAGTGTCTTCATTCTCATTAGTTTCCATGAATTGTTTCAGTTCTTCTTTGATCTCCTGGTTGATCCAAGCATTCTTAAGCAAGGTGGTTTTTAGCTTCCAGGTTTTTGAGTTCCTTCCGAACTTTTCCTTGTGATTGAGCTCCAGTTCCAAAGCATTGTGATCTGAGAATATGCAGGGAATCATCTCAGTCTTTTGGTATCAGTTGAGTCCTGATTTGTGACACAGTATGTGGTCTATTCTTGAGAAGGTTCTATGTGCAGTTGAGAAGAATGTGTATTTTGTTCTTTTAGGGTGGAATGTTCTGTATATATCTATGAGGTCCATCTGGTCCAATGTGTCATTCAATGCTCTTGTTTCTTTATTGATTTTCTGCTTAGATGATGTGTCTATTACTGAGAGAGGCGTGTTAAGGTCTCCTACTATTAATGTGTTCATATCAATATGACTCTTTATCTTGATTAATAACATTCTTATGTAATTGGCTGCTCCCATTTTGGGGGCATAGATATTTATAATTGTTAGATCATCCTGATGGATAGTCCCTTTAAGAATTATGTAGTGTCCTTCTGTATCTCTGACTAAAGTCTTTAGTTTAAAGTCTAATTTATTTAATATGAGAATCACTACCCCGGCCTTCTTTTGAGGCCCAATGGCATGAAAGATGATTCTCCATCCCTTCACTTTCAGTCTGGGTGTATCTTTAGGTTCAAAATGGGTCTCTTGTAAACAACATATGGATGGATCCTGTCGTTTTATCCAATCTTCAACCCTTTGTCATTTTACGGGCTCAGTAAGGCCATTCACATTGAGAATGATTATTGTTAGATACGTTTTTATTGACAACATGTTACCTTTTTTAGTCTTTCTTTCTGTAGATTGTCTCTATATTTCTGTTCAATGCTATTTTTAGGATATTGCTTCTTTTATAGTACCCTCCTTAATATTTCCTGCAGTGTCAGCTTGCTGGTTACATAGTCTTTTAAGCCTTGCCGGTCTGGGAAACTCTTTATCTCTCCATCCATTTTGAATGTCAGTCTTACTGGATAAAGTATTCTTGGGTGCACGTTCTTCTCATTTAGTGCCCTGAATATATCTTGCCAGCCCTTTCTGGCTTGCCAGGTCTCTGTGGACAAGTCTGACATTATTCTGATGGGCTTTCCTCTGTAAGTAAGGAGCCTCTTTGTCCTAGCAGCTTTCAAGAGATTATATCTACAATTATGATTCCTCAGTTTGACTATCAGGTGCCTTGATGTTTTTCTGGAATCTATAATCTGGGTGGAGACCTTTTGGCCTCTAGTACATGAACGCAGGTTTTATTCACGAGACTGGGAAAATTTTCATGATGATCTTGTTCCACTCTATCTTCTAGACTTCTTTCTTTCTCCTCCCCTTTAGGGATTCCAATAATTCTGACATTGGAATGTTTCATGGCATCATTTATTGCCCTGATTCTGTTTTCGTGGCTTCTAAGCTGTTTATTCCAGGCTTCCTCCTGATCCTTTCTCTCTATCTGTTTGTCCTCCAGATCACTAATTCTATCTTCTTTCTCAGTTACCCTAGCTTTGAGAGAATTTAGATTAGATTGGAGCTCATTGAGAGCATTATGAACCTCATCCCTGGTAGCTTTCAGCTCTGCCCTAACATTGTGAACATCATCCCTGGTCTTTCAGTTCAGCCCTAATCAATACCATTTGGTCATCCATGGCTTTCTCCAACCTAGCTATTGCCTGGATAATTGTTAGCCTGAATTCTCCTTCTGACAGATTGTCTATGTTGATAACCATTAGCTCTGTTGCAGAAGGCCCATCCTCTGTATTTTTCTTCTTTTGGGCATTCCTCTTCCTAGTCATTTTGGTGAGAGATGACTGAACGGATGTAGCTGGATGTATCGAAGGTGGTGCAGTCAAGGTGCACCCTGGAATGCTTCTGAGCAATCAGGATTCCCCACCCAAACGAGAGAAAAAAGAAAAGAAAAACAAAAAAAAAAAAAAACAATAAGGAAAGAAAAAAAAAGAGAGAATGAGACAGGAGAAAAAGGGTAGATAAAAGAGATGGATCAGCCCAAATGTGCCCCAAGGTAAGATTTAGGAAGTATACAAACAAAAACAGACAAACAAAAAGACTGATAAAAGGATATGACAAGAGAAAAAATATATATATATAAACAAATAAAGGAAGAACCTCGTCAAAAAGTACCCCAAGTGTAAGATTTATATACTATCAGGACAAACACAAAAACACAGAAACACTGGTGGAAGAAAAAGATGGGAGAGTGGTTATAAATTCTCAGTGTGGGTGAGGAAGGTTGTTTTGATTCTTCCTGGATGTATCTTGATATCTTTGTTAAAGGACTCAGCTTTCCTAAGATAAAGGGGGATTAAATATTGGTTTACCTATAGGGGTAGTGTTGATTGGGGAAAGGGGGTTACTTTGAAGTTTAACTCTATATGAATATTAGAAAATAAAAATAAAAAAGGAATAAAGTAAACTAAACTAAACTAAAATTTAAAAAAAAGAAATTTAAAAAATAGAAATGCAAAAGAAAAACACAGGTGTATGTATCAAAAAGTTCAGGTTAGAAGGTTATTATGGAATTTGATGTACTGGAGAGCTCACTGTGATGGTAAATAGGTTAAAAAATTATCTATATAAAAAAATGAGTGAGAATAGTGGGAACAAATTAAAAATAAAAGTTGTCCTATGAAGTAGTGGTGGTTGTTCTCTTGTAGTCTTTTTTTTTTTTTTTCTTTCCTGGTTGCTTTTCTGTGGGAGGGGCCTTCACGTGGGTTTTCAGTTAATTGTGTTTTCTGAGTTAAGTCCTCCTGCCTCCCTTAAGGGGGTGGGCTCTGAGGAAACCGGTTTTTTCAGGCATTTTTTCTCTGGAGGTTTTTATGTTTGTTCACTTTTTGTTGTTGTTGTTGTTCTCTTGCCTTTACTGCTTTTGATGGTTTTTGTAGGTTTAGAGGAAAGCAAATTGCACCCTGACCTCCCTCTCAGAGAGAAGCCTCAGTCTGCTCTTCCGTGGGTGTTTCAGATTTCATATAATTTCCCCCTTGGTTGCTGGCAGAGCAGGTTCCGAGTCTCAGTCCCTGGGGACGCAGGATCTTCTGCTTGTACCCAAAACCACAGCAGCAGTGGCTGTCTGGGTAGCTCCAGACCGCCAGAGAAGTTCTAAGCAGTGATTGCACACTGAGATTTTCCCACTGGCCTGGGCTGGGAGTGCCTGGTCTTTCTGGGTCTAAGAGTGCGAGCCTTTGTGCACCTCTCTCAGGGGAGGCTGTGGGTTGTGCGCGCGTCTCAGGTTCTGAGAGTGGGGCACAGGTCTGAAAGCACCAGGCTGGGCCTTCGCGCACCTCTCTTAGGGGAGAGTTTGGGGCACTCATCTCAGGCTCTGAAACAATGGCGCAGGTCTAAGAGTGCCGGGTGGGCCTTTGTGCACCTCTCTCAGGGGAGGGTGAGGGGGGAGCGTGTCTCAGGCTCTGTAGCAGGGCTCAGAGTTCAGCCATCTGGCATGGCTCCCAGCACCTCACAGGAGCCCGACCCCACGCAATCTCCAGTGTGCTGGTGGCTCAGGGACCAAGACCTGGTTTCTCAGCTGCACTCTCTGGCTCATTGCCAGGGGAGGTTGCCCTGGGTCCAGGGACTTAAGCCCCTGTCCCTAGCCGCCCTGATTCCCACAATTCCCCCCCCCCCACAATCCTTTGCTCTTTTGGAGTGCTTTCAACCAGTCTCCAAGTTAATGCTGGTCCCCAGATGCAGGGCACTCTCATATTAGGGGTATTACTTTCCAATCGGTTACCTCTGGTGGCTCCCTCCCCCTTTTGTTTATCTTCCGATATCACACCGACATTCCCACTCCATTTTATCTGCCCACTGGAGTCTTCTGCCCCTGTAGAGATCCAGACGTGTATTATTCTGATCTCTAAGCTGCATTTTAAAACCAGATGATCTGTACTTGTAGTCTTGGGACCTTCTCATAGAGAATATCTTGGAAGTTTACCCATTTTCTGGCAAAATACATTTTCTCTGTGCACAAAGCGGTTATTGTCCTATTGGGATTAATGAATTAATGTGTGAGTCACTCTAGATACATTTTTAAGGTGTTTCCATCAACAGAGTTAAATATTATGCTGTCTGGATGGGCTGAGTAATGCTATGTTACCTACTTCTCAAAGGTTTAATAGGGACTTTATCTCATTTCCATTTACTCTGATATATCACTTATTCTGCTTTTTAATTTTATAAAACTCTGCACAATTCTGTTTTAATACTTCTTTTTTTCTCCTTAAACCATTTTTATTTTAATTTTTTTAATTTTTTTTTTATTTTTCAGCATAACAGTATTCATTATTTTTGCACCAATCCCAGTGCTCCACGCAATCCGTGCTCATCTCCCCTTGTCCTCCATGCTATTTGTTATGCTCCACAAATAAGTGAAACCATATGATAATTGACTTTCTCTGCTTGACTTATTTCACTCAACATTAATACTTCTTTTTAAAAATTTTATTAAAGATTGTATTTATTTACTTAATGTAAGGTCCTATTTATCCAGAGCAGTTCCATCCTGACCCTGTTCCCCTTTCAGGGAACTTAAAAACAAGTCCCAGAAACCAGTCCCAGGTAATAAAGCCCAAATACAAGGGTGGGTCAGGCCAGGTGGAGGCAGTCAATCAGTGGGGACACATACTTTCTCCTAGCTACCAAAGAGTATGGGCCCCACTTTTTGGGTGCCTTTTGGGTGCCCATTCTGACCAAGGTGGTGGGCTAGTTCATATATCTACTCTAGGGTAAGTTGTAATTCAATTGGTCACTTATGTGTGACCTAGCAGGACTGTGCAGCTTTCTCTGTGTTACAATCTCATTGGCCACCAGTGCATGGCCAGGCCCAGCCACATGGCCTTTGCCCTTAAAAGCTAGTCTGTAAGTCAGAAGGTCATTGACTCTTTGCAAGAGACATCCAGTCAGTTTGGCAGGTCAGTTTGATTCTTGATGCTTGGTGTGAAATAAAGTTTTGCTTGACCTTCGCTTTGTATGTCTCACTCCTTTGACCATGGACCCAAAATTGACAGACAGAAATCACAAATAGGCAGAGAGGCAGGCAGAGAGAGAGGGGGAAATTCAGGCTCCCTGCTGAGCCCTGATGTGGGGCTTGATCCCAGAACCCTGACATCATAAACTGAGCTGAAGGCAGACGCCTTAACCCACCGAGCCACCCAGGTGCCACTGTTTTAATATTTCTTGTGTTTAATATGCTATATGGTTGTTGTCTTGCTTTGTTCATTAATAATAATTTTTAAGATTTAGGGCATATATCTTTAAATCCTCTAGTGTTAGCTGCTGTAAAGTCAAAAAATGATCACACAGACCTGTGTGCCTATAACTCTATATCTTATTTATCGACATTTGTTGTAACTTGACATGAAAAAAAGTTGTGTGGCAGAAATTGCATGGCAGCCTCCAGCTTATCAGTTTTGCAGGTATACATGCTACTCTCAGCAGACTGAAGACTGGGTGCCTATTCTTCTATGGAAAATCTCTATCAACAGCATTCATTTTTATTTTGGCCTCTGAAAATATACATTTCACATTTTCCTGAATATTTTAGTTTTTATTTTTATTGATTTTTATTTTTAAATATTTTGTTTATTTATTTGTCAGAGAGAGAGAGCACAAACAGAGGGAGAAGCAGACAGAGGAAGGAGCTCCCTGCTCAGCAGTGAGCCTGACATGGAACTCAACCCCAGGACCCTGTGATCATGACCTGAGGCAAAGACAGACACTTAACTGAGCCACACAGGGGTCCCTTTCCTGAATATTTTAATTACTATTAGGCTCAGGCACAAAAGTGGACAACTTTTAATTGTATTGCTTTCAAATAATAGACACTTTTCTAAATATGGATAGTAAGCATCCTTTAAGCCAAGAGTAATATTTCACAATAAAACATAGAGTGTTATGTATTTTTAGTGATTGATCTACACTATGATTCTTTAAATACTTAAACATTTATATTCACCTTTTAAAAAATAACCATCATGGGGCCATTTAGCACACTGCAACAATAGTATATTAAATATTATAAATGAGCATATGCCAGGAAGACATTAATATGATAAAATAGTATCAAAATCAGCTTTGCAGACATGAGATGTATATTACAATGAACTTCATAAAAGTTAGCAATAGGATATACAAAATGAAATTTGATCTAGATTCCAAAGTACTTATACATATATAAACATACACATATGTATATATATGTATATATATACATATATATATATTCACATACCCATGTGTGCACATATACACACACAAATGCATAAACACATAGTATACATTTAGAGCAGGGATATATGTAGACATTTTTAGAACAATATGATCATATAATAGCAATCAGTTGCTCAAAAGACTGCTATATACACATTATAAATGGACAGATAACCTGCTCAAGAAAGTCTCAAGCAGAGTCAGAAAGAACATCCTTATTTTGAAGGACAGTGTTGCTATTCAGTCTTGAACCAAAGCTTCTCACTATCTTGTCGATTATGCACTTATGCTGATCACCTTCCTGGGAATTATTATTAAATATACAGTGTATTAACCTCTATAGCTTAGAAAGTCTGTGTGTGCATGCACGTGCACATACATACACTTGTGCAGGATCCTGGTATCTTAATTTAAGAACACAAACTTGCAAAGAAAGAGTGAGTTATAACTTTTGGATATTTTTTCCTGATGTTTAATTCCTCATCATGCTGGTGCTCATTATGAGGATTGGTTCTTTATGTCAGGCAGTGATGGAAAGCTGACACTTTCTATCAGAGGACACTTGCTCCTTCTCTTATATTTTTTCCTGATTCTGCTGCTTTGTTTAGACCTTTTCCTTCAGCAGCATGACGGTTTGCCCTCTGAACCTGGCATTCACTCTGCGAAAGACATGGGTTTTTTTTGTTTGTTTGTTTGTTTGTTTGTTTGTTTTTGTGGGCAGAAGTTCAGCTTCCAAGGAAATCATAAGAGAGGTTAAAAAATGCAAAACTATCAATAATGGTAAGTTAAATGTAATATGTGCAACAATAGGCAGGAAGCCCAAAGAACTCTCCATGGGGTGTTTGTGAGTAATCTTAAAGACTGGTAAAGATTTCATCCAAAGAGATGCACAGTGGATATGTGAGGAATGCGGAACACTAACTGGTGTAGACAGAAATGCCTGATGACTGTGGAAGAGTTCAATTTGAATAATGCCAAGGAAATGTGAAGAGTAGTTATGGGAGAGTAGATCAGAAAATTAAGGCAGGTGCGTATCATTTTCCTGGAGTAAGTCTTTCTCAACTGAGGTTCCACAAGACAATAAAACCTTACATAAAATAAACTAAGCAATTATTTTCTGAACTCTCTGAAAATTACTAATAGCTACCATCAATCTAGAGGCATAGGAGAGAAGTTATTTCATTACATATAGTGGGTGCCTGGGGAGTTTGGGTTTAATTCCCTCTGAGAACCTCAACTGCGAAAGGTTAGTCTAGATTCTAGATAATGACGAGCCATGGAAAACTTGTGATTTTAACTGTGACATGATAGAGCTATGTTTGGGGTAAATTTAACCGTCAGCAGAGTTCAGGATGATTTGAGGAATGTGAATTAAAGATTACTAGAGCTTTTGTAACATGAACAATTATGAAGGAAATGAAAATGGGAATCAAAAGGTGATGAAAACAAAAGATTTATTAATTCACTGATTTGTTTCAAATATACACTAGGTACCTCTTAGAAATCAGGTATAGTGGCTACTATGATGGGCAAAAAAATAGACATAGCTATTGCTGTCTGTTGGTGAGTCAGACATTGAGTAAATTAAGCACAAATCCATGTAAGTCCATAATAAAGATAATTGCTATGATGGGAAGTTTCTCCATGCATGTAACAGTGACATAAAGTCTGCTATAGCAAGGTTTATGTATTTGGAGGAACAGATATGCATATGATGGAATGAGGCTTTTTTTACATATGGTGAGTTTGGAATTTGTTTTATCATTAGTGAGAAACTAGTGGAATTCTAAATCAAATCTCAAATTATGATAACAGTCCCCATCTCCTTTTCCTGATCACAGGATTGTTATTTTAGTGATGGTGGGGTTGTATGAGATTCACTATAAATTATAACCATGAGACCAATGATCATGAAAAGCCACTGTTTCATTCTTCCATTCTGATCCTTACTAAAGGATACTTTTGCAAAAAGTGTAATGACTCTTGCATAAGGTTATAAACACAAACACAAATGACATTTTCCCTCCTTGTAGGTTATAGATGCGTAATCACTGTATTTTATCTACGGTGTGTTCTGTTGTTCAAAAACTGGCTCTAGGGGTGCCTGGATGGCTCAGTGGGTTAAGCCTCTGCTTTCGGCTCAGGTCATGATCTCAGGGTCCTGGGATCGAGCCCCGCATCGGGCTCTCTGCTCAGCGGGGAGCCTGCTTCCTCCTCCCTCTCTGCCTGCCTCTCTGCGTACTTGTGATCTCTGTCTGTCAAATAAATAACGTCTTTCAAAAAAAAAAAAAACTGGCTCTACTATAGCATATCCATGAGTTTTTTTTTTTTTGAGCTGACAGAGAAGCAAAACTGTTGGAACTCAAATAAAAAGTAAATGAACAGAAGCTAAAATTAAGAAACATAATTTTTAAAAATTTAAATGTTTTTATAAATCTGCTATTGAAGATATTGTCAGGAGTGTTAATTGTTCTCCAATACCTGTAAGACCTAGATGAACATTTCTAATAAAATTTAGGACCAAGGTAAAGATCTCAGTAAGGAGTTTTTGGTTTCTCAGTTTTGGAAATTAAGACTTATTCTAACTTCAAAGAAGTTAAGGAGCGATTTTGATAGTAAAGCATAATTAGTAGACATGCTTCCTTGAATTAGAAGTCCTAATTTTTTTCTAGTTTATTGATTATACTGTATCCATGTTACATTCAGTTTGCTACTTCACATAGAGAACTTTTATGTATTTTATTTTATTGTTTTAATTAATTAATTAATTATCACTGAGAGGGAGAGAGTAAGAAGAGGGGAGAGGGAGAGAGAGAATCTAAGCAGGTCCAATGCGGAACCTGGCATTGGGCTTGATCTCACAATGCTCACTGAGCTGAAATCAAGAGTCAGATGCTTAATAGACTGAGTTACCGAGGTGTCCCCCCATAGAAAATTTCTAAGTTAACAAATCATTATGATTAATCTGATTTCCCATTTCTTAGCGTCTAGTTACTCGAGTCTCATGATACTCAGGTCTGATACTGTGTGAGTTAAGAAAAGATGATAGCCTTGACTTGTCTTTACCAAGAGGACATAGCATGAACAAGCTTTATGATAATGAAACTCATTATGAAGAACAATGAGCATTCCATTTTCTTTCTTGCTGTTTGTGTTTTCTATTAAGACACAAGTGTCTTGTGTTTTGTGGGAAGAATCAACAAAGCAGACCTGGAATTTTTGAAAATGTGAAAGACAAGATAAAAAATGTGTAGGTAAATTTATTTATTGAGATGGGGAATAAACTGTAATTTTAGCTTTTATGGTTGTGTTATGAAATGAATGTCCATAAATCTCTAGACTAACACAAAGGGATTTAGACAAACAAATGACTGAGCTGCTTTTAGGAAATCCCATTGAGGAGCGCCTGGGTGGCTCAGTGGGTTAAGCCTCTGCCTTCAGCTCAGGTCATGATCTCAGGGTCCTGGGATCGAGTCCTGCATTGGGCTCTAGAGGGCCCACTTGCCCCTCTTTCTGCATGCCTTTCTGACTACTTGTGAGATCTCTCTCTGTCAAATAAATAAAAATATTTTTTAAAAAAAGGAAATCCTATTAAAAGTGCTTAAAGTGCTGAAGAAAGTGTTAACAGAAGTCTATAAAAGATTAAGTTTCAAATGGGACTATGAGATTTAATGAGATCCAAACACATGAAAATTGTTATCCAATATATGGTAACTAGTATCCAGCTATATTTAATTGTTGTTCACATTTTCTCTGAGACTATAGTCTTTTGGTTTAGGAACATTGTCTTATACCAGTCTTGCCTTTATGTTACACCTTCTATCTCAGCTGCCTCCCTGACTAGATACTGGGAGAGAGTAAGACATAGAATCAGAATCTCAGGAAGAGAAAGACACGAGTATATCATCAAGTTCTGTACCTTCCATTAAAGAAAACCCTTGAGTTCTAGAATCACTCATTACATTCTTAGGTGAATCCAAATTTTCTTTTTACTGAATTAGAAATCAGGTGGGTAACTGTCAACAGGATTCCTAATTCTACCCTCCATAGCCATCATAGGACATGTCTAATCTCCCTTCTGCCCAACATATCTTTAAATATTTAGTGGAAATACCATAAAACTGAAGTAAAATATAATCAGTTTTTACTTCGATGAGATGACATTATTAGGTATCACCCCATACCAGTACAGTCACTACCTAATAATAATAAAAGTAACCACCGTGTATTGAGTCAGTGAGCAACCACAAAATCCTGGACTAGGGATGTTACTTAGATTTTTTTTCCCCTAATATGTACATGTAACCAACAATGTGAAGCATTTGTGCAACCAACAGGGGAATTACTGTTGTTCTCGAAGTTTGGCAGTTGACAGAGGTTCTATCACTTACTTTAGGGGCCCAACCTGACCCAGATTCAGGTCTGACCATAAATCTTGGTTCATTTACTATCTATGCTCCTTTATACAAATTGAAAGCACATGCCTTATTGTTAACTGTATTATTCCTGGTAAATTGCATTATGTAAATTCTGTGTCCTTTTAAAACAGTTTATCTTTGGGTTGTGGAAATAACCCATATGATCCTCCCTGGGATAGTATAATTTTGGGGAAATTGTTTTAAATCAAGATCAAGAGGCAGATCACTAGAAGAGGGTGTTTGTTTAAGTCTCATCTCGCATGGGAAAGAGTGGGAAGTTGCCTTGTCAGCAGTCAAGAAAGGATACATCAAGGCATCTTCATATTTCCCAAATCTTTAGTTGAGTCCAAGGAATATTTAATTGTAAATTTCTTGTGACTATTTATTTATGTGGTTAAGAACTATAATTAATAAATGAATGATAGATATTTAGCACAAAATTCATGTATAATATGCATGGTATATACAATATATTTATATGATGTAGTGATGTATATGACTTATACAAAATATATTTATGTTTAGGTTTATATATAAAATACTCTTTTTTATCACAAAGACAAAAGTACAAATTCATAGTTGTAAATAGAAATGCTTACAGAAAAAAGTAGAAGTGTTTAAAAATAAATGTAATAATCACCTTTTCAGTATTCCCTTACCCTCCTCCCTGGCCTCTTGATAATTTGAGTTATATGCAAGTATTCTTTTCTTTTTCCTCACATGTATTTTCTTTTTCTATTTTTCATTCTTTCATTTTTTAAGACTTTTTAAAAATGATTTTATTTATTCATGAGTGACAGAGGCAGAGAATTGACATCCAAAGTATATGATAACTTGTTTAAATAATTGGTGCCTTTTAAATTTATAGAGATTGATTATTTTTCAAAACAGTTTTGCAATTCATACTTGCAAAGCAATGGTGGACATGCCTTTTCTCCTCAAATTCACAGGATACCATAAAGTTTTTAAACTTCAGCTAATCTGATGAGTGAAAAAGTATATGTCATCTATGACACATAATTTTTTAAAGATTTTGTTTATTTTTTTGACAGGGAGTGACACAGCGAGAGAGGGAACACAAGCAGGGGCAGAGGGAGGGGGAGAAGCAGGCTCCCCATCAAGTAATGAGCCTGAGGCAGGGCTTTATCCCAGGATTCTGGAATCATGACTTGAGGCAAAGGCAGACACTTAACAATTTAACCACCCAGGTGCCCTCATGATGCATTATTTGGATGTCTAGTGATGCTGAAAATATTTTTCTGTTTAAACATATGTTTATATGTTTAATTATAAAACTATATAATGTAATTATAAGGACTATTATATGTCCTTTGTGACTTGTCTGTTAATATCCTTCTCTAAATTTTCTATTGTTTTTTTTTTTTTTTTTAGTTTACTCTTATTAATTAAAAGAACGGGTATATATTAAAATATTATTTTGGGGACATCTGGATGGCTCATTCAGTTAAGTGTCTGACTCTAGATTTTGGGTCAGGTTCTGATGTCATGGTTGTGGGATCAAGCCCATTGTGGGTCACACAGCTCAGTGGTGAGTCTGCTTGAGATTCTTTTTTTTTTTTAAATCAGTATTCCTGGATTTTATTTTATTTTATTTTTTTAATTTTTTCTTCCATCCTTTATTTCCAAGATGATGCCACCTGGGTGATTTCTTGAGCTTAAAATGGAAACTTAAGTGTTCTATTAAAAACATAGATATATATTTACTTGTTTTTTTTAATCATTTTTTTAATTTATTTTCAGCATAACAGTATTCATTGTTTTTTGTACCACACCCAGTGCTCCATGCAATCCGTGCCCTCTCTAATACCCACCACCTGGTTCCCCCAACCTCCCACCCCCCACCTCTTCAAACCCTTCAGATTGTTTTTCAGAGTCCATAGTCTCTCATTGTTCACCTCCCCTTCCAATTTCCCCCAACTCCCTTCTCCTAACTCCCCATGTCCTCCATGCTATTTCTCTCCATCTCTCTCTGCCCCTCCTCGTATCTAAAATAAATACATAAAATCTTTAAAAAGTACTATCTTTTTGTTGGCCATATTCATTCTAAATAAATACTTTTCCCAATTTATTGATCATCGTTTACATTTTTCATAGAAGTTTTGGCAAATGATTATTTTCTGTCATAAAATAGGGTTAGCTTAAGAAGATCCCTTCACTATGTGGGATTGTTAATTTTATGTGTCATTTTGACAAGGCTAAAGGATGTCCAGACACTAGTACAATATTATTTCTGCATGTGTTTTTGAGACTTTCTCCAGAGGACATTTCTGGTAGGAGGAGTAAAGAAGATTACAGGTGGCCATCATCCAATCTGTTGAGGGCCTGAATAGAACAAAAAGGCAGAGGAAGGACAACTTCTTTCTGTGCTTGAACTGAGACATCCATCTTCTGCCCTTGGACTCTCTTGGGCATTCAGACTCAGACCAGGACTTGTAACATCAGCCTGATTCTTTGGTCTTTGGACTCAGACTGAATTATACCACCACCTTTCCTGGTTTTCCAGCTTGCAGATGCAGATTGTGGGCCTTCTTGGCCTCCATAACTGCCTGAGCAGATTCCTATAATAAATCTCTTATAGATATTACTGTATATCCTACTGGCTCTAGTTTTATGGAGAACACTGACTAATATAGTCAGTCAAAATTTTTCTCCAAAACAATTGTCATACTTTTTTATTGTACAGTTTATTTTTATACTTTGAGACCAGGGCTATTTTTTCTTTAATATCATTAGCAAAAAGGTAAACTTTATGGGACAAATTGAAATTCTTTCCAGATTTTCCTATGACCTAGAAAGAAATGGTAAAATATTTAAAATTTGGTAGAATCAGCTATAAAACCAACTGGAGTGAGGTCATCTTAAAGGCAGATTTTTAATTAATGGCCCATTCTGTGATTATGTGCCTGTCAAGATTATTTGTCTCTTGGATCAAATTTCATAGTTTTCCTCAAGATTTCATTTGGTGTCTCACAGTAGCTCTTATAACTTAAATCCTTCTGTAACCTTGTTTTCTATAAACCTAACTCTATGTATGTTCAGTTTATCTCTTTTTTAAAGTCATATGACAGATGATCTATGCATTCCTAAACCTACTCATGGTTGTATATCCCTTTAATTATATCCTTTGACATACACATTCTCTTCTACTGTGGCAAATTAGCAGGTGATGGAATGCCTGGCAGTTCTCTTGCAGCTCTGAGTAAGCTGTAGACTCTAACCATTCCTTTATGGTTGGGGAGGATCCCAATCTGCTTTCTTTTTCTAAGGGGTTGGCTACCATGTCCCAGATGACAGCCCTGGCCCTGAGCCCTGCTTCCACCAGAGCTCACAAAGGTTTACACAGTTGAGTAGCTGTTCTAATGATCACAAGAAATAAATAGACATGTGCTGCCTATTATCCCAAGATCCAGTCATGTGAGACCACTCATGAACAGTTATCCTCAGACTGAATAGGGACAAACCTTATTTTTTACTTCAGATTCCTTGGAGAAGGAACCCATGCTTTAATTTTCTTCCTTAGAAATCGCAGCAGGGGGGCGCCTGGGTGGCTCAGTGGGTTAAGCCTCTGCCTTCGGCTCAGGTCATGATCTCAGGGTCCTGGGATCGAGCCCCGCGTCGGGCTCTCTGCTCAGCGCTGAGCCTGCTTCCTCCTCTCTCTGCCTGCCTCTCTGCCTACTTGTGATCTCTCTCTCTGTCAAATAAATAAAATCTTAAAAAAAAAAAAAAGAAAAAAAGAAATCGCAGCAGGACTTGTGTCCTTGGACCCTCGTCATCCACCAACAACATGCTTATCTGGGTCTATCACTGTTGGGTTCCCAATGTTGGGTCCGTGATTAAAGGAGTGAGACTGATACAAAGCAAAGGTCCAGCAAAGCTTTATTTCACTCCAAGCATCAAGAATCAAACTGAACATCCAGGGCCGCGCCTCTTACAGAGAGGGAGATCCCTCTCTGTTTCACAGACTATCTTTTAAGGGCAAAGGTCATGTGGTTGGACCTGGCCACACACAGGTGGCCAATGAAATTGTAACACAGAGAAAGCTGCACAGTCATGTTAGGTCACACATAAGTGACCAATTGAACTACAATTTACCCTAATAGATATTTGAACCAGCCTATCACCTTGGTCAGAATTGGCACCCAAAAGGTGCCCAAAGGGTGGGGCCAATAGTCCTTGGTAACTAGGGAGACAGTATGCACGCTTTACTGATTGGATGTCTCTACCTGACCGGACTCATCCCTGCATTCGGGATGTTATCTCCACCTGACCTGACCCACACTTGTATTTGGGCTTTGTTACTTGGGACTGGTTTCCCGGACTTGATTTTAAGTAAGTTCCCCTGGGTGGGGGCAGGGTCAATTTAAGTTTTACTGCATAAACAACAAAATGGAAGTTCAACCAGGGTGGGGCCACTCTGGCTGAATAAGCCCTTACATCACCTTCTCTAGAAAGAGGATATTGACAATGAAGGTAGAGTAATGCTATGTGACCAGCATGCCATTGTCCTAGAATCCTGGAGAAATGACTTCAGTGTTTAGACCTATCTTTGTAAGATAAAAAAGTCTTTTATGGTGGTCTTTTTTTTTTTTTTAAATCTCACTTTAACACACTTTGGAATTAAATGCAACCAGATTTTAAGTGTTTGCCTCTTACAAGCATGGTATAATAAGAACTGAATAAAAAGTGGATATTGTTTTGCAAGGAATTTTTTTTAAGATTTTCATTTTATTTATTTGACAGACAGAGATCACAAGTAGGCAGAGAGGCAGGCAGAGAGAGAGGGGGAAGCAGGATCCCTGCTGAGCAGAGAGCCTGATGTGGGGCTTGATTCCAGTACCCTGAGATCATGACCTGAGCTGAGGCAGAGGCTTAACCCACTGAGCCACCCAGGTGTCCCTGCAAGGAATTTTAGCCTTCTGCCTAAAGGGCAAATGCAGACAAATCAGAGTCTGACCCACTTGAATTTTAGTTTCTTAATAAGCTTAATTGTGTTTTGCTTTCCTGCTACATGCCTAATCATAATCATATGAGTATTTTTCTGCTTTTCTCCATGCAGATTGCCCCGTATGTAACATCTTTCCATCTGAAGCTCCCCATGTGTTCTCTCACCCTCTTGCAGAAGTGTCTCTCAACTTTTCCTAAGCATTGCTGGTGTGGTTGCAGCTGTCATTTCCTCAGCACCATTTGTAGCTGCTATTTTGTGGGAATTTGTATGGATTCCAATTAAGAATTGAGCTCAAAAGGCCAGCATATTTAGTTTTCAAGATAAAAGAAAGTAATCGATCAATTTCTATTCTAGTCCACTCTCTTTACCCCCCCCCCACTTCTCCCCATTCTACTCTCACACGAAGATATTTTTACAACTTCAAAATGGAATCAGATTTCCAGGCTGCACAATTAAATTTCAATCAAAAATTCCACTTACCAGAATCCGTACAATACTAATAGTGTTGTAAGAAATAAGACACTTGATTAAAAAACAGCACACTTGTCTATATCTTTAATGAGCATTCCTAATGCGTCCTAGGAGGAGGCTGATTCACAGGAAAATGTACCTTAGCTCATCCAAGTTTAATATACCATTGTATGCACCCCGGCCCTCTCTTCATTACCATTTGAATGCACTGTTTTCTTTGGAGTTTTGTGCAGGAAACAAATCCCTGTATATGGAAAACAGCTCTAGACTCTGATTTGTCTGCATTTGCCCTTTAGGCAGAAGGTCAAAATAACATTCTCTGTGGTGCATTAATTTTCAATATCTGGTTATTTTTGAAATTGTAATGCATCCCATTTTCTTTTCCAAGGGACTTTAGGCAGTATACCGCATAGAGGTAGATATAGCCACCTGATTTGTTTGTTATTCTGAGCAGTGGCAGGCTATCTTTCTCAGATCGATTCCAGATAAAAGGGGTTACTTTAAAAAACTGTTGACATCAAGTGAAATAAAATATTACTAGAAATCTGATTTCACTATACTGAGTCTAAATTACTATCTTGACTTTGAAGTTGAGAGAGCCAGTTGCCTGAAATAAAAACTGAGAAAACAGGGGAGAGGGGAGACAAGATGGCAGGAAAAAGGAGGAGGCGCCTTTTCCACCTGTACCCTAAAGTGAGCTGATTACCTACCAAAGAACTCCAATCATGCATGAAATCAGCCTGAGATCAGAATTATACACGTCTGGATCACTACAGGGGCAGAAGATGCCAGTGGGCAGGTAAAGCTGAGTGGGAACGTTGGACTGATATTGCAAGATACACAAAAGGGGGAGGGAGCCACCAGAGGTGACCGATTGGAAAGTAATACCCCTAATACAAGAGTGCCCTGTATCTGGGGACCAGCATTAACTTGGAGACTGGTTGAAAGCACTCAGAAAGAGCAAAGGATCATGGTGGGGGGTGAGTGGATTGTGGGAATCCGGGCAGCTAGGGACAGGGGCTAAAGTCCCCGGACCCAGAACAGCCTCCCCTGGCGCTGAGCCAGAGAGAGTACCGCGGAGAAACCAGGTCTTGGTCCCTGAGCTGCCAGCGCGCCCATGATTGCCTGGGTTCTGGCCCTTGTGAGGGGGTGGGAGCTGATGGACCTCATAGATATATACAGAACATTCCACCCTAAAACAACAGAATACACATTCTTCTCAACTGCACATAGAACCTTCTCAAGAATAGACCACATACTGTGTCACAAATCAGGACTCAACTGATACCAAAAGACTGAGATGATTCCCTGCATATTCTCAGATCACAATGCTTTGGAACTGGAGCTCAATCACAAGGAAAAGTTCGGAAGGAACTCAAAAACCTGGAAGCTAAAAACCACCTTGCTTAAGAATGCTTGGATCAACCAGGAGATCAAAGAAGAACTGAAACAATTCATGGAAACCAATGAGAATGAAGACACTTCGGTCCAAAACCTATGGGATACGGCAAAGGCAGTCCTAAAGAAGAAATACATAGCCATCCAAGTCTCCCTCAAAAACATTGAAAAATTCAGAACACACCAGCTGTCTCTACACTTTAAAGAACTGTAGAATCAACAACAAATCAAACCAACTCCACACATAAGAAGGGAAATAATCAAGATTAGAGCAGAGATCAATAAGGTAGAAACCAGAGATACAACAGAACGTATCAATGAAACTAGAAGCTGGTTTTTTGAAAGAATCAATAAAATCAATAAACCATTGGCCACACGAATCCAAAAGAAAAGAGAGAAAGCCCAAATTCATAAAATTATGAATGAAAAGGGAGTGATCACAACTAACAGCAAGGAAATAGAAACAATCATCAGAAGTTATTATCAACAGTTTTATACCAATAAGTTAAGCAACCTAGATGAAATGGATGCATTCCTGGAAAACTATAAACTCCCAAAATTGAACCAGGAAGAAATTGACAACCTGAATTGACTGATATCTAGTAACGAGATTGAAGCAGTGATCAAAAACCTCCTAAAAAACAAGAGCCCAGGACCTGATGGATTCCCTGGGAAATTATACCAAACATTCAAAGAAGAAATATCACCTATTCTCCTGAAGCTGTTTCAAAAAATTGAAGCAGAAGGAAAACTTCCAGACTCTTTCTATGAAGCCAGCATACCCTAATCACCAAACCAGGCAAAGACCCTACCAAAAAGGAGAATTTCAGACCAATATCACTGATGAATATGGATGCTAAGATTCTCAACAAGATCCTAGCAAACATGATCGAACAGCACATTAGAAAGATTATCCACCATGACCAGGTGGGATTCATCCCTGGGTTACAAGGATGGTTCAACATTCGCAAATCAATCAATGTGATAGAACAAATCAATAGGGGAAGAGAGAAGAACCACATGGTCCTCTCAATTGATGTAAAAAAAGCACTTGACAAAATCCAGCATCCGTTCCTGATTAAAACGCTTCAAAGTATAGCGATAGAGGGAATATTCCTGAACTTCATCAAATCTATCTATGAAAGACCCACAGCAAATATCATCCTCAATGGGAAAGAACTTGCAGCCTTCCCATTGAGACAAGGATGCCCACTCTCACCACTCTTGTTCAACATAGTATTAGAAGTCCTAGCAACAGCAATCAGACAACAAAGAGAAATAAAAGGTATCTAATTTGGCAATGAAGAAGTCAAACTCTCTCTCTTTGCAGATGACATGATTCTTTATATGGAAAACCCAAAAGACTCCACCCCCAAACTACTAGAACTCATACAGCAATTCAGTAAGGTGGCAGGATACAAAGTCAATGTACAGAAATCAGTGGCTTTCTTATACACTAACAAAGAAAATACAGAAAGGGAAATTAGAGAATCGATTCCATTTACTATAGCACCAAGAACCATAAGATACCTGGGAATAAACCTAACCAAAGAGGTAAAGGATCTGTACTCGAGGAACTACAGAACACTCATTAAAGAAATTGAAGAAGACACAAAAAGATGGAAGACCATTCCATGCTCTTGAATCGGAAGAATAAACATGGTTAAAATATCTATACTGCCTAGAGCAATCTATACTTTTAATGCCATTCTGATCAATACTCCACCAGTATTTTTCAGAGAGCTGGAGCAAATAATCCTAAAATTTGTATGGAATCAGAAAAGACCCCGTATCGCTAAGGAAATGTTGAAAAACAAAATTAAAACTGGGGGCATCACGTTACCTGATTTCAAGCTTTACTACAAAGCTGTGATCACCAAGACAGCACGGTACTGGCATAAAAACAGACACATAGACCAGTGGAACAGAGTAGAGAGCCCAGATATGGACCCTCAACTCTATGGTCAGTTAATCTTCGACAAAACAGGAAAAAATATACAGTGGAAAAAAGACAAGTCTCTTCAATAAATGGTGCTGGAAAAACTGAACAGCTATATGCAGAAGATGAAATTCGAACATTCTCTTACACCGTACACAAAGATCAACCATGTGGTGGGTATTAGAGAGGGCACGGATTGCATGGAGCAATGGGTGTGGTGCCTAAACAAGGAATACAGTTATGCTGAAAATTAAAAAAAAAAAAAGAAAGAAAAGATAAACTCAAAATGGATAAAAGACCTCTACGTGAGACAGGAATCCATCAGAATCCCAAAGGAGAACATAGGCAGTAACCTCTTCGATATCAGCCACAGCAACTTCTTTCAAGATATGTCTCCAAAGGCAAAGGAAACAAAAGCAAAGATGATCTTTTGGGACTTCCTCAAGATCAAAAGTTTCTTCACAGCAAAGGAAACAGTCAAGAAAACAAAGAGGCAACCCATGGAATGGGAGAAGATATTTGCAAATGACAGTACAGACAAAAGGTTGATATCCAGGATCTATAAAGAACACCTCAAACTCAACACACACAAAACAGATAATCATATCAAAAAAATGGGCAGAAGATATGAACAGACACTTTTCCAATGAAGACATACAAATAGCTAAAAGACACATGAAAAAGTGTTCATCATCACTAGCCATCAGGGAGATTCAAATGAAAACCACGTTGAGATACCACCTTACACCAGTTAGAATGGCCAAAATTAGCAAGACAAGAAACAACATGTGTTGTTGGGGATGTGCAGAAAGGGGAACCCTCTTACACTGTTGGTGGGAATGCAAGTTGGTGCAGCCACTTTGGAGAACAGTGGAGATTCCTCAAGAAATTAAAAATAGAACTTCCCTATGACCCTGCAATTGCACTACTGGGTATTTACCCCAAAGATACAGATGTAGTGAAAAGAAGGGCCATCTGTACCCCCAATGTTTATAGCAGCAATGGCCCCGGTCGCCAAACTGTGGAAAGAACCAAGATGCCCTTCAATGGACGAATGGATAAGGAAGATGTGGTCCATATACTCTATGGAGTATTATGCTTCCATCAGAAAGGATGAATACCCAATTTTTGTAGCAACATGGATGGGAATGGAAGAGATTATGCTGAGTGAAATAAGTCAAGCATAGAGAGTCATTTATCCTATGGTTTCACTTATTTGTGGAGCATAATAAATAGTACGGAGGACAAGGGGAGATGGAGAGGAGAAGGGAGTTGAGGTAAATTGGAAGGGGAGGTGAACAATGAGAGACTATGGACTCTGAAAAACAATCTGAGGGTTTTGAAGGGGTGGGGGTGGGAGGTTGGGGGAACCAGGTGGTGGGTATTAGAAAGGGCTTGGATCTCATGGAGCACTGGGTGTGGTGTAAAAACAATGAATACTGCTCTGCTGAAAAGAAATTAAAAAAAAAGAAAGAAAGAAAAAAAAAAAAGAAATGGTCTCAATTCTCACTGGTGTGATCTCCAAACTTGTGAGTCTACTTCATTTTTTTGTCTGTAAAATGGTTGTAATAATCCATATCTTGTATAGTTTACAAGTTGTTTCTTATGGGTCAGAAGAAAAATGTATATTCTGCACTTTTATATATAGAAGCCAATTAGTTATCTTTTACCCAGTGAAAAGAGGTGTAAACCAATATAGTTTTATTTCTTTTAATTTGATAAGGGAACATTGACATGCAAATGGATGGATAATACCTGTCTCATTCATCTCTGGCTGCCATATCAAAATACCCTAAGTTGGGTGGTTTAAACATCAGACCTTGATTTCTTACAGTTCTGGAGGCTGTGGATGCCTATGTTCTGGGTTCCAGCCAGTTCAGCTCCTGGTTGAGGGTTCCCCTGCCTTGTGGTTGGCCATCTTCTTATGTGTCTCCATGGGACTGGGAGGAGAACAGGGAATGGAGGAGAGAGGCAGAGGTGTGGAGATGGAACTAGATACCTCTGTTCTCTTCTTATAAAGGCATGAATCTCATCCTAGGGAGCCTCACTTTCATGACTTCATCCAAACCTAAATCAACTCACAAAACCCCTGCCTCCTAATACAATGCTTTGAAAATTAGACCTTCAGCATATGAATTTAGGTGGGACATAGGCATCAGTCCATAGCACTATGCTTCCAAGTATTCAACTTTGAAGGAAAGAAATATCAAATAATGTAGAAACTTGAACAGAAAGATAACAATTAATGTTTATATTTTGGGGGATAATAAGAGGAAATTTTAAAACTTATTTAAGTGAATACCTAGCTACATATAATACACATCAATTAGATGAGGTAAGTATTATTAACTTATTTTTTTAAGATTTTATTTATTTATTTGACAGACAGAGATCACAAGTAGGCAGAGAGGCAGGCAGAGAGAAGAGGGAGAAGCAGGCTCCCCGCTGAGCAGAGAGCCTGATGTGGGGCTTGATCCCAGGATGCTAGGATCATCACCTGAGCCGAAGGCAGAGGCTTTATCCCACTGAGCCACCCAGGTGCCCCTATTAACTTATTTCTAAAGAAGAAGGGACTGAGCCGTGCCAAGGCCACATGCAGTAAGCAGTAAAGCTAGAATTTGGACCAAATCTCTAAACTCTGTTTCTTTTTCTAACTGGATTTTAGATGCTTTTGTTGCTATTTCTAACATCAGGTACAGGAGAGAGTAGGTTAGAATTCCATATGACCAGCTGAGAAAAGCACATATGAGAGGTTTTCCTCCTGAGAGGTAATTTTCTTCTTTGGGGAGCAGAATCTCTACTTTGTCCTTCTACCATTGAATGTTATGTTCACTGCTGCCATTCATTAGGTAAATTTTAGGTAACTCCTTTAGTCAGGATTCTCCAGAGAAAGAGACCAATGACAGTCCTGTGATCTGTCATGTGTAAGTTGAAGATGCAGGAAAGCTAGTAGTTCAGTTCACCCCCATCTTTTCCTGAAGCAAGATGAGATGAAATGTCCCAGCTCAACAGTGAGGCAGGAAAAAAAGGGTGGATTTCTCCTTCCTCCACTCTGTTCTGTGAAGGCCCTCAAGAGAGGGACTGATGCCTATCTGCTTTGGGGAGGGCCATCTGACCTATTAAATCCAGTGATATAAATGACAATCTCATCCAGAAATACCTAACAGACACACCTAGAAATGTTTAATCTGGGCACGTTGTGGGCAGTCAAGTTGGGCAATAAAATGAATCATCAAGGTAAGTATTAACTAATAGTGACAATAAATGACACAATCATTACTCTAGATACCTTGGAAATGTGTGATTTTTATGCTTTGGTATCTGTCATTTTCAGAAGCTTTATATAAGGCACTCATTGTCCTTCTGGAGTTCCTTAGCCAGGTCTGCTTTCCAGGCTAGGATCTCAGTCTTTCTCGCTTTTGGAAAGCTTGGCATCTTCCACAAACTTAGAGAATTGTATTTCAAAGTTACATGTGGGTGCATTGAATTCTGTACCTCTATGGGTAGTCACATTTTTGGCACACCCAGTTGAAATTCTCTCAATTCAGAAAATATTTTACATCATGAATCTTGATTGTAGGGAAAAACTCTTGCTTCCATAATTATATTTACTTACAATGTGAACACAACCATGCATTTTAACAGGGTGAAAGAAAATTTATAACTCTAACATTCATTTGTTAGAACAGAATAAATTGGTTTTTATGTTGTTTTTTATGATTTTATTTATTAGACAGAAAGAGATACACTGAGAGAGGGAACACAAGCAGGGGGAGTCAGAGAAGGAGAAGCAGGCTTCCCATGGAGCAGGAAGTCCAATGTGTGGTTCCATCCCAAGACCCTGGGATAATGACCAGAGCTGAAGGCAGATGATTTAAGGACTTAGCCACCTAGGCATCCCTTAATTGTTTTATTTATTAAAAATAACCTACGGACAATCTTATTTTTACACATTTGTATAAAAAATAATCAGTTTAAAGTAAAATAGTTTGGAGAATTTGCAACTTAGACACTGAAAATTCACAAGTCACAGATACTAAATAGTGCAGTTGTTGCTCTCGATTCCAAGGGAAGATGGCTGTGAAACAATCTGTAACTCTCTGTGATTTTGCCATTGTCCCAGGTTATGACTCTGGGAAAGATCTGCAGGACAGAAGGTGAACCATATCCAGAAGATGATTCCCGCCCCCCTTCCCCACAGTGTTCTGTAGACTAGGAGAGGTGACACAGCTTGATGGCACCTACCTAAAGGAAATTTCAGTAACTGAGGTGTCTGATTTCATTTAAAGTTCTTATCCTGCCATCCAAGACTTGGATCCTGCCATCCAGGACTTGGTGGCTGTTCTTTTCAAGGTAAAGACATTTTTAGAACCACATAACAACTTAAGAGAAATGTGTGATTATAAAGTTTGCCTTCCTAGAAGTTATTAGTCATTGAAAATATACTAAATTTCAGTTTAAATTGCCACTAATATGGGTTTGTAAACTATAAAATATCACAGAAACAAATGAATATATAACTAACACCAAATTTATATATGCACATGTACATGCACTTAAATGTACATACACTTGTGTATACAGTGCTTGAAGAAATGTATGCATATTTTGTTACTATGATTCAGTAGAGTTCCGTGACTCACACCTCTCTCATCCCCAGAGCATTTGACAGAAAACTATGTTATGGACTGAATGTGCCCTCTCCAGAAACTCACACTGAAGTCCTGATCCCCTGGGTTAGATGAGGTCAGGAGGGCAGAATCCCCGTGATGGGATTAGTGCCCTTAATAGAAACCAAAGAGATTACTGTCTCTGTGTCCCCCATGTGAGGAGGATACAGGTGACAGGCAGCTGGATACAGATGTGAAAGAGGGTCTCACCAAGAAATGAATCTGCTGGCACCTTAACTTTCAACTTGCCAGCCTCCAAAACTATGCATACTAGGTGTCTAGATGTCTGTGGTTAAGTCTTCCCAGTCTGTTTTTTGTTACAGTAGCTAGAACAGACTATCTCTGAAAGACAATTTCATAGAGGGGAAGCTTGCTCTCCCACTTGGTATCCTAAGTGTTGGAGATCTCAGGGCCTGTGGCGTTCCTGGTGTGTGCACAGAGCCCACGAGCTGGATGTTGAGTTTGGTACTGGCACCTGCGGCGGTTTTCTGAAGCAGCTTTGGATGGGGTGAGGGTTAGCCTTTGTTTCCTTAACAGAGAACTTAGCTACAGTGTGGGAGGCTGGAAAGGGAGCAGAGGAAACCGCTTTATGTCACCCACCATGGGGCTAGTAGGCAACACAGCCCAGTTTATTTCATAATTTTGCTTCAGTCTGAATTTCTTTATCTAGGACAAGTTTGGATTAGAAACATCCGACCAACAGCAGAAACAGTCCTATCAGCACTGAGTGTTGGTGCTGTGCTGAGCAGCCTTGACCACGTTTTGACAGAGAGCTGTCCCATGGCACAACTGAAAGGTAAAACCTATTTCTGGATGTTCATTCACTTGTGTGTGGACTCTGAAAATAGAATATATGGGTGCCCACATCAGCTCCCATTTCAAAGATGTGGAAAAACCAGCTGCTCTGTGGCCCTTTGCTTCCCTTGTTTGCCTGGATCCTAATTTACACCTAGGAGAGGATCTGTATTTCTTCTTCTACCCTTGCATTGACCCTTTGGACCTTCATCTTGGCAGTAGTCTTTGCTAGGTTAGACTATATATGGATCTGGATAGACGTTGGCCTGTTTTCCATTCTCATTTTACACACTCTGTTTCTTACCATTATGGCTTCTGCATTTGATGACCATACCCTTCCCCTCTGCATGAGGAAGGTGAGAGGGTGCTGCAAGGCAGAGCTTCCCAACCATTAGAGATGCCTCTGCTACAGTCACCCCTTTGGCTGCCAAACACGTAGGTGGCTACCAGGGCAGCCAGAGAGCCTCTGTTTAGTAGAGTGTGCCATGGATGTGTAAATCCTATCCCCTTGTCTGGGCCATGATGGGAGTATTGTAATGAATCCCCACATTGTAAGGGATTATTAGGGACAGGGCATTGGTGATTGACCATGTCTACTCCAGGGTGCTGTTGAAAAGGAATGATGCCCAGAGGTTGGAATGGTGGCTTTGTCAAAGAACAAAGTCCATCCAAGCTCAAGGCCCACAGTGATACCCCAGAAGCCTGCACGGGTCAGGTGGAGACAGAGGAACAAAGCATAACATATAAGGGCAAGTCTGCTTTCCTCATATTATTGACGTGCCCTACTTATGCACTCCAGAGCCTCACTGGGTACATCACACTACCACGGTGTTTTCCATATAATCTTACTCTGTTCTTTGTGTTAGGCCAGATGCTTCTATCATCTCAAAAAGGGGGCTCAGAAGTTAAGTGCTAGAACCAGGGTGCAGAATTTAATTCCAGGGTCTCTGGGCCCAGTGCCCATTCTCCTATGTTACATAGATTCTCATGTTTATTGTTTTATTTCAAAATGGTTGTCTCATAGAAAGAGGAAAGACAGGCAAAAGGAAATGTATTTCTTAATCTCAGAAAAGAATTTATATCTTTCTACAAAAGTCTGCTGCATGTTAATTAAATGACGTGTGTTAGTTAAATGCTCAAGTGGATTCTGGATAGGATGATCTTGAGTAAATAGAGAATCACATGCATCCCAGACTGAAGTGACAGTAGTGAGAAGCTTCAGCTCACCCAGGGGTCAAAACCTGGTTGTGATAATAGGACCCAGAAGCAAGTTGAAAGGTTTAAAATAATTTCCTTGTTTCCTGGCAGAGCCAGTGTCCCTGAGGTATGTCTCTGCAAATTAAATACTGCAGATGTTTTGGGAAGACAAGAAAGAAACAGTTTATTGCTTACAAAATTGTATAGACTAGCCACAAAAGGATTAACGGTTAAATTTAAATAAGCTAATTTGTAAATTTATTTTTTTTTCTACTTTGAAACTTGAATTCTAGAAAAGCTTTCCTCCAAGCCCTCATTGAGTATCTGGCTGCCCTGCTCTCTGAAGCAAGCCCTCGAAGCCCTCATTTTAATGCTTTGCTAATTTTAAATGTTTGGAAATGACTTCAACTCCATTGACTTAAATTCAAATGAAGTGCTTCGATGTTTTTCTTCATGAAGTGACTGTAACAGAATAAAGGATGAAAAATTGCAGTTCTCCTGCTTAAATCTTTTATCCTTTTCCTGTCATTTGACAAGCATTCTCTTCCTATAATCTCTGTGGAAATTAGGAATGTCCAGATTCAGAATGATTTAGAGTTTCCAAAAATAGTACTGTATCTCTTGCTTAATATGAAGTTAACTTCTAATGAGAGACTACCTACAGGTTTTTATGTAAACAGTGTTTTCTGAGTTGTTGAAAATAAAAGACCAAAAATATTTTTCTTCAGTTACCTGTCTACGGTTTCATTTTCCTACATAGTCACACTAGTATTAACACCTTAAACTCTCAGATATGAGCAGTGTTAATTCACTGACTTAATACACTGCTACTGGAAATTTACTGTGTGGAAACAGTAAGGCTAGGACCCAGGCAAGGATTGATGGGCATATTCCTCAGACCTCTGAGGAACTCAAATGGAGAGTCACACACACATTTTGTACAAAAACATCATGGACAAAAAGCAAATATTTTTCATTTACATTTATTGTACTACAGATGATTATTATACACATAAAGAAAAGGATGACTCTTGACTCTGAGACAGTTTGCTGGGCTGGAACCCAGTGGCTTAGCAGTTTGGTATTTAGCTCTTTATTTTCTTTTTCACAGCTTTACTGAGATTTAAGTCACATGGCATAGTGTATTCAGAGAATGGTGCATCTGTTGTCCCAACTTCAGAATATTTTCATTCCCCAAAAAGAAACACCACATCCCTTCATCATCATGTCCCAGTCACCTTATCACCTCAAAGTCTGGGCAAACACTAATCTGCTTTCAGTTTCTGTAGACTTGTTCACCCTGGACGTTTCATGTAAATGGGACCATAATAACATGTGGTCCTTTGGGAGCGATTTCATTTAATCACCACAATGTTTTCAAGATTCATCGGTGTTGTTACACATGTCAGTGTGTCTTTTATGGCCAATTAATTCTCCATTGTGTGGATATATCACAATGTGTTTATTCATTCATCAGTTGATGGGTATTGGGCTTGCTTTCCACTTTTTAACTCTTCTAAATACTGCTGCTGTGAACCTTCACATGCATGTTTTTCTCTGACATGTGTTCATATTTCTTGTTTGTGTACCTGGGAGTGAATGTAGGATCCTATGTAACTCTGTGTTTAGCCATTTGCAGAACATCTGAACTAGGCCCCAAAGTGACAGCACCATTTGACATTCCCACTAGCAGTTTATGAGAGTTGAGTCTATCCATGTCTTTCCTGGCACTTTCTGTGCCTTTTTTAATATAGCCATCCTGATGAGTATAAAGTCACATTTTATGGTTTTCATTTGCCTTTCCCTGATGGCTAATAATGTTGAGTATCTTCTCGTGTGCTTATTGGCCACTTGTATATCTTCTTTAGAGAACTATCCATACAGAACGTTTACCCATTTAAAAATTGACTTATTTATCTTTATTTAATTGTGACAATTCAATAGCAATTCATTATATACAAATCCTTTGTCAAATATATGATTTACAGAAGTCTTCTTCTATTCTGTGGGTTTTTATTTTACTTTCTTAATAGTACCCCTCTAAGCGTATAAGATTTTAATCTTCACAGAATCCAATTTATCTATTATTTTCCTTTGGTTGCTTGTGCTGTTGGTGTCATAACTAAGAAACCATTGCCTAATCCCAATTAACAAATGGCCTGCATAGTTTTTTTTTTCTATTTCTTAAATTATAAATCTTAATTTTATATCTTTGATTCATATTGAGTTAATTTTTATATGTGGTATGAGATAGGAGTCCAACAATTCTTTTGCATGTTGATATCCAGGTGTCCCTGCACCATTTGTTGGCAGGTAATTAACTTTAATCATCAGATTACCCTATAATTCAAAGTGGTAAATGAGCACTATGTTAGAAGATGTAGTCTGCAGTATACAAGGATGACTCTTTCCCACCCAGTTCCATAGTAATGCTTACATATTCTTAATAACAGCATTCCACAGAGTCCCTGAGAGTTTGGTATGTGGATACTGATATAGATATGGAGGATAGTGGATTTTAAAAATCACATAACTCTTCACTTCTTGAGTATATAGCTTATACCAGTCATCATAGTAGGCTTTGGGAATGCAAAGAGAGCCCTACTACAGAGCAGAATTCCATTAAATACCCTTTAAAGGACTGGAGAAAGTTTGAAAGAAGTTACAGTCCCAGGTCTCTAATAAATGGCAGAAAGATAAATAATCTAATATGAAATGCTGTAACTGAGCCATAATATGTGAAGCAGGAGAGGAACATGGGGAACTGAACATATAATGAATATAACTGATTAAAAAAAATTCAAAATAGAAAGCAACTTGCAGATTAGCTGGTAATAGTCCATCAATTTTGTCATTATTGAAGTATTTAAAAAATAATTTCAGGCATTTGGTTCTCATGTTCAATTATGACCTCTTCTTACTTTTTGGCAGAATAAGACTTTGCCCTTATGATTTAATGTAACTGCGGAAGAGACAGTTTAGAAAATCAAAGATCTAAATGAATTTCTTCTGTTTATCTTATATTTCATTAATAAATTGCTGCTAGTAAAAACATAGCCATTTTAAAAATGGAATCACATTTATTCCCTTTTACAACTTCTTCCAAGGTTCTCTTTATCTTTCCCAATTGGAAGGGGAGGTGTAGGTAAATGCTACTTTGTGCTTGATTTTTAGCTCATATAAAATTCTTGTTTCATTTTTTGGGCCCTTGAAGACTAGATAAGTGATGCAATATCAAGAGAATCATTACCAAAAGGTCAATGCAATTAATTGATTTAACTAATATGGAGTTTCTCAATTTAGGGAAAAAGTAGATTACTAGGGCACCCAGTTAATTAAGTCAGTTAAGTAGTGCACTCTTGATTCTGGCTCAGGTGTGGGTCTCAGGGTCGTGAGATCCAGCTCTGCACTAAGCATGGAGCCTGCCTGAGGTTTTCTCTCTTCCTTTCCCTTTGGCCCTCTTAATTTTCTCCCTCCTCCCTCCCTCTCTTAAAAAAAAAAACAAAAAAAAAGAAAAAAAAAACAGATTGCCACTTTAGAAATATTCAGTTTCAGAATGGAGTCTAGAATTTGTGAGGTCATCTGGCTGTGAACACCAAGCTTCTGGGCATTCTGAAAAATCTTACTATACATTGTGATTTTTAAGCTAGCAACAACAATAGGAAGCACTGTTTAAACCTAGCCTCTGTTCTCTGTGAGGCAAAGAATCATAGATTTTACTGTCATTGAACAACTGAAACGTGTTGTTGCTAGTGTAGGCACAGCCTCAACCTGCCCTGACAGGCATACAGAGTAATTTATTTGTAGAGGAATCAATAGTCTTTTTCTATTTCCATGTACTGTATTTCAAAGAGTTGTTATAAACAAAAAGTAAAATCCAAGTCTTTGATGCGAGAGAACAGACTCTTTGATAGATAAGTGAATTTGTTTTGAAGTCACAATTGCCCTTTTGTTTTGCTATGCTTTTGAACAAAAGAAAGAGTTGTGTGTAATTTTAATGAATCGACACCTAAATCTTTTCTTAACCTCCTACTATATTGCCCATTTGGCCATGGAGGAGTGGAAGCAGGGGGAGAGGCAGAGAGAGAATCTGAAGCAGGCTCCATGCCCAGCACAGAGCCCAACATAGGGCTAAATTTCAAGACCCTGAGATCATGACCTGAGCTGTAATCAAGAGTCCAAAGCTTAACCACTAAACTACCCAGGTGCAGCTACAACTTTTAATTACTTACAAGAAGAATGAATCCCATGAATCTTAAATTGGTGCATATAATGCTTATTTATTTTCTTGCATATCCAGGGTATATCTTTTGTGGACTTTCAACATGAGAATATCATAAATAGAAGGGCTCTAAGAGACTGTGTAGTCCAATTTTTCTCATTTCCTAGATTAGGAGATGAAAGCCCAGAGAAGTGACTGAACTGCCTTGGGTTGCATATCTCAATAGTGGTGAGACTTACTACAAACAGTAGGATCTCAAATAAAAATAATATTCTTCCTGTAGTTTTATTACATTCTGTTGCATGTGACTCCAAAAGATGAGGTAGGTATACTCTTCATTTCACTTCTCATTCATCTGATAATTTTGTAACTAAGGAAACATGGTGTAATTAGCCTGGATATAGAACTCTGTGTTAGGTCTCCATGAGAAACTCCATGAGATTCTCCATGAGAAACTCCTATTTTAAAGGCACTTTTACAGAAGAAGATTGGTGACCCTTATTTGATTATTCATTCTCATGTTTAACAGCCATCGCTCTCAAGAAGAATTCTTTGACAAAAGGTTTTAAATTTGGGGTCCATGAATCCCTAAGGAATCCACGTTATGCAGGTCTCTGAACCCCTTGGAGTTATGTGCACAATGTAATCCACAGCTTTTTAAATTTTTTCAGAGAACCTCTCCCCAAGATCAATGTGGTTTCTCAGTCTACAGATTAACAACATTTCTTTTTTGTTGCCTTCCTTGGAAGACACTTTCTATCTTCCATATTATGACCTGGTATTAAAATGAGATTATTTCTCCTTCCAAATGAAGAACTTCAGATCATATTAGTGTTTTCAGAGACTCTTCTTCCCCCAACACTTTCAGTCCTATCTCTGGTTGTCTTTTGAACATTTCTAAATTCTCTGTAAACCTGAAAGGTGAGGAGTGCAGAATTAGAAATCCTCAATGAATGAAGCTTCAGTGAGGAGCACGGATCTGCCACATATGACGTCGGAGGTTTAGGGGCCACAGAAGCAAGGCTGCTGAGATAGATCCAGGAATGTGGTTCTACTAAGATAGACTAGGCATATCCTAATCCAGCTCAACATGGAGTAAGGAGCCCAGAGAAGACATAAAGGATTCACACATTTCAAATTTCAAAGCATGGTAAATAGATGCTGAATAAAGGGAGTCTGGAGGATTGGTGGGAGGAATCTAGCACAGGCCCAAAAGTGAAACAGAATCCTCAGAATATGTGACTGTGAACAAACCATTATCCTTCTTAGGAACATCAACCTGTCTTTTATTGTTGACATTCTTCACATGGGGACAAGCCACTGGACCTTGACGTGCAAATACTTGTCTCCCAGATTTTTCTTCTCCCCGCCACCTCTGCAGTCACACTAGCCTCAGAATGGTGGGTTGAGGAGAGTTATGTTCCCAAGAGATGTGAATAATGGCAACAGTGGGATGGAGCTGACAAACTGTAAGATAGAACATAGGTTATCAAAACCACAGACTTTTCTGGGAATCTGATGAAAACTGTGGGTTCTCCCTCCAGAAAGAAGGCATAAGTACATATCATCTAAACAAGAGAAATACACAATTGAACCATCCCTGAAACTCATTCTTGGTTAATAATTCCTGATTGAAAACTATGGGATTATCTATTTCTCACCCATTTGCTTCCTGTCTTTTCCTCATGGTTTATGTAATTGTGTCAGTTGCCCTCTGAGCTGTACTAAGGAGGTTGGGGCATAGAGTTTCCACATGTGAGCCAAAAGATTAAGGTGGGGACAGTAACACTGAGGCAGGACGCTGGTGACAGTAACTGTGGAGAAATCCTGAGGACATGGTGAATTTAGGGGATAAGAATTGTGCTAAAGAAATCCAGTATCCCTTTCCAATGGAATGATTATTACCCTGTTCCTATGCTAGGATCTAAGTTTGATTTTACTAGAAGCAGTTCCTTTATGAATAATGTAATGATGTGTACTGATCCTGAGCCAGTTAGTTTTCTATAGTTCCTCCTAAAACAGCACCCAGTTCCCAGGATGGCTGACCTAGGCCCTCCGGTGGTAGGGGAGACCTCTGGCCAGTATAAGGTGAGAGAGTAGAGCAGGAAGAATGGTCAAAGCCTGAACTTCAGTCCTGGCCATTGAGGAACATATTGGTGATTTTACCTATTTGTTTACAGCGGCAGGCCCACTGACTCTATCAAGAATGGTAAATCTATAAGGTGTAATTTAGAGAGTGATTACCTGGAACATACAAGTCAAATAAATCTCCATTTACCAAAAACCATAGGTCCTCAGAAACAAAGTATTTGAATTATAGTTAACCCTATGTTTATATACCAGTAAGAAAAAGAAAAAAAAAAAGAAATGCCTTTTTTTTTTTTTTTAATGTTACAGCAAGAAAAAAAAATCTGTTTGGAAGATGGGATCCTAAATATGCAAGTATTTAAGTCTATTAAATATGTAAGAATCTAGTCTCTTTTGCTTTAGAGGATTTCTTTTTTTCTTCCTTTACTTGATCTCTTCAAATCCTGACTTTCTTTGAGGCCCAGTTTAGGGCCTATCCTGCCTATGAAAGAGAGATAATAGAGCTCCTCAGATGGCATTCTGGAGTATAAATGAGATACTCCACTTCTGCCTTTAGCAGAGGGGCTGGAACATAGTAAGCAATATATCTATTAGCTACAATTGATGCTATTGTGTTTGATACTACTTTTCCCAAATACTCTGATCAACACTTAACCTCCTCATTCTCTGGCCATAAAAAATACTTAAAGCCTCTACCACTTTTGGACACTTACTATCCTAGTTAAAAAGTTATGTTTTGAAGGGGCAGAGGGTGGGAGGTTGGGGGAACCATGTGGTGGGTATTGGAGAGGGCATGGATTGCATGGAGCACGGGGTGTGGTGCAAAAACAATGAATACTGTTATGCTGAAAATAAATTTAAAAATTAAAAAAAATCAAATACACTAGAATTATAAAACTTGTTTGAAGAAATTTAGTTTATGAACAGAACCAAACTTTTTCAATTACCTTAAACATGCTTATTTACATTTGACAGATTTACAAATAAAGTGAGATTTGTAAATTGCAAAAAAAAAAGTTATGTTATCTCTATAGTGAGATTGGGGACTCTTTGAGAGGTAAGGACAGGCAATACAAAATTTGCTAAATTGGTTTCAAAATTGGCACTTACTCCCTTTACAAGTCATATGGTCTTCATTTTATTTATTTTTTTCTCAATAGAAAATGAAAACACTTGCAGAAAGGAGGAGGAGTACCCCATCTCTTATCCTGGATAAAGCCCTACAAAAAATGCCAAGTACCAAGTGATTGAATAGCCTTGTTTACACATTTGGTATGCCCTTTTTTTTTTTTTTTTAGATTTTTTTTTCATTTGTGAGGGTTTTTTTTTGTTTGTTTGTTTCTTTGTATTTTATCAACAGCAAAATTCTCTGTTTATTAATAGAAATTATGACTTCTGTGCTGATGTTATTTAATAATGTCTGTATTTTAAGTGACCCATAAAGACTTTTAGAGCTGATCAGTTGCTTTAAAACTACTTTAAAAATCTCCTATCTCCTGTTACACAAATGTGCATGCTCTGCATATTGTTGAAGTTTAATTATAGAAACATATAGCCATCAGAATACTAAAAGGTGAGTTATTTAAACCACCACCTATCTTGGTTTTGCACAGACTTTAGCTTATTTTTTATCATAAGGTGATACTTGTGCCTGGGCATGAGGCAAATTTTTCTAGTCTTAAATATGAGGAAAGATAACCAAAATGAGATTATAAAAAATGGAATGCTGATTTCTTATATGCATTATTAAATTAATTAATGACTTTATCAGTAGAATTTGAATTGGAAAAACAAGCTAACTTTCTATGGAAATGACCATTTTACCTATGAAGACTAAATACTATTTGAATAGACATTTTCAGCAAGTCTCTCATAATATGTAGAAATTGAATGAATATTCCATCATTAATTTATTCATTATTTTTTCAATGGCATTTTAAGCAGAAGGAGATTTATGTTCAAAGGAATCCTGTGATGATTTTCCTATAATCTGTGAATCATTTTATATAAAGTGAAATCCTTATCACCTTTTCTTAAAATGAGAGTATGACTGATACTTCTATGAATGATGTGCTAAATGAACATAAAATCTGTATGAAGTCATGGCTGTTTTTGTTTTTGTTTTTGTTTTCAGTGCTAAAAATAAATTATAGAACCAAATCCCAATTAGTGAAACTTCTAGAGTACTGTGGTCACTCTCTAAGTACTCAGCATGTTCTCAGACTCTGGCAGTTCCCACACTTGTCCATAGAAGACACATTAGGCATTGGGTTGATCAGGAAATATAAATTACTTTCAATGAAGCCTAATCAAAACATAATTAAAAAGATACTCTTCTTCCAAATAAATAATACTTTTCACTGTGTATAGAAATGACTTCTGGATTATTGGCATTAATTTATCTTTGCCTTTGTGTTGAAAAAAATAATGGTAATATTTTCACAGTTTGACCGTGATTATCTACAAAACTCAGGAGTAAGTATTGTTCAATGGAGGCACACAGAAGAGGCAGAATTATTAGTACAACTGTATACATGGTTATATTATACATACAAAAATAGCTTTATTATCTACTTTTGAAAAACAGTGTTAGGTATAATTTCTTATTGGAAGCTTCTAGAATAGATAAGCTTCAGGCTTTTCAATGATAAGGAGCCCTTATATCAGTGAATCTTTAGCCCAAGATCAGGGGTCAGTAGTGGCCTACTTACTCCCAAGCTTGTGAGAATCTGTAATCGCAGGTATGTAGATACTTAAAGTTTGTGTTTGGAAGTTTGGAATATTGTGAAGCATTTGTGTTGATCTCAGTGATTTAGTGGGCAATGGCCAGAGATGGTAGGCATCATGTAATGCACAGGGTATCCTGCACATCAAAGAATTGTGGGGACCTCCGTGGCTTTGAGGGTCCCATGCATGGTATGATTGTGAAGGGACCTGAAAAACTTTATATGATTGTTTCTGCCTATAACTTCACTTTGTTTGATGTATAAAGACAAAGTATTTTTATATGCTTTTGTTTTAATAAACACTAAATTTTCCACAAGTGCCACTACCTCGCCTATCAAAAGATAATTGTACATTATATTTTTGGGGACGATTTCAGAAAATCATTTGACTTCATTTTCCTGTACTTGTGTGGTATAGTTTCTTACCATCTGTCTTTTCTTAAACTTTAATATATGATTTGTAAGTAGTATAACTATATGAGTCCTTCATTGTCTTTTAGTATAGTCCTGCAAGAACATATATCTATTGAAATATATAATTTACTAGTAATTATGTTTATTTTATTTTCTTTGTATTACTATTATGGAATTATATTGACACTTTTGAAATTCTTTTAAATATCTCTGAATTTCATTTCATGGTAGAAAAGTAGGAATGGAAATAAATACATACACGTAGATGTCAGTATCCCATTAGGGAATTGGGTCTCATAGGGTTGAGAAGGAAGATGCAGATGTAGTATTGGGTCAATAATAGTGACAACACCTACCCACCTTACTGGAATTGTGGTGAGTTAGAGAACCAATGCACTAATACACAGCCATGTCCTTCCCCATTCCTGCCTTCCCATTATTCCTGCAATAATTAGGGCTTACATTAGACCCAGTTCCTAAATTTCTGCCTCAGGAATATGAAATATGGTGAAGTTGTGTCAAGATAGCCACAGAAAATAAAAGTATATTTAGGTTGAAGTTGTATATGTTTTAATCTTCAATTTATTTCTTATGAGTTTCTCCAGGTCAGGAAAGTGAGTACATAGCACAGGGGAATAGGGTCTTCAACTATCATACAGAAAAAGTGCTTTTACTCTGTGCAGTGCTGGGCAGTCAATGTGTACAAAAAGAAAGCTGTTGGGTGTTGAATGTGTACAAGGTTTTTGTACATAATGTAGTCTCTGGATCAGAAAGAACCATAGACGTCTCTAGTCTGGTGGTTTTCAGAGCTTTCTAGCTAGTTTTCCGCAGTGGGTTGCAGAGAATTGCACAATTGTCAGAGACTCTCATGGTTGATTTCAGTACACCCTTGGTGGAGAACCAGTATGGCAAACTACAAAAGAATCCCTTTTTTCAAAGAGTGGTTTTAGAGGAGACTGGGTGGATTGGTCATTTAAGTGTCTAACTCTTGATTTCCACTCAGGTCCATGATCTAAGGGTTGTGAGATAAATCCCTGTGTTTTGCTCCATGCTCAGCTCCCAGTCTGCATGAGATCCTGTCTCTTCCTCTGCACTTCCCCACCCTCGCTCATATGTGTTTGTTCTCTCTCTCCTAAATAAATAAATGAATAAGTAATCTTAAAAAAAGAATCTTGCTTTACTGTCATTTACACCCAGGAAACATGAAAACCTTACAAATGCTAAGCTGATAGCACATTTGTTTCAAGTAGAACTATGCAGAATAAAATCTAGAACCTAGAAGGAAAAAAATTAATCTTTACTATTTCTTTATGAGTAATATTATGGGACTGAATCTGTAAAAGAAATAGAGTACTCTAGCACTTCATATTTCTTAAATATAATACACAGTCACCATGACATTGCATATTTCTTGTGCTGTATCCTTACTAAATTTTGGCTTTGTGACAGGATATTGCTGTTTCTACTGTGGTTTCCCAGTAATGTGTTGCTTAGTAATTAATGATGGTAAAATTTTTATCCAAGTTTTTAACAAACATCCACATGGGATTTTTAAGAATCTCTTCATTTAATAGCTGTTACACCTGAATTTTTATTGAATTTAATGTATAAGATCTCATTTTATTAATGCTCTTAATTAGACAGTAGGTTTATTTTTTGTATTTAATTTTTTAAACTTTATTTTCCACTGTTCCAAGATTCATTGTTTATGCACCACACCCCATGCTCCATACAATATGTGTCCTCCTTAATACCTACCACCAGCTAGTTTTAAAAGACAGGAAGACTTATGTTAATTGGTGAATTAACTGTGTTGAAGTTTTATCTCCAGTGTTCTTGGATTAGCCCTTACAGTACACAAGGAGGGGTTGTTTATAGATCTTTAACTTTTCTTTTTTGTATGTAGATACAATTCAGATTAGCTAGAGGTGATTTCTGTAAGTAATTATTTTAGTTAAGTATCATAGTGGTTCTCCAATGTGGCTGCATTCAGCTCTTTTTACTCTCAAACTTAGCAGCTTCAATTCTGTCTTTGAGAACAGCCTCACCTCATGTGCTACCGTCCTCATGGTAACCTTCTGGGCACCTAATGAGAGGACTTAGTTTCCTTAAATATAAAATGAGAGTGTGTAGAACTTATCATCTCATAAAACCCTTCTACCTCCAGTTCTGTGGCTACATAATTATGATTTATGAAATTCAGTCCATAGACTTCCTTACCCATACTCTGAATCCTAGTCATTCTTAACTACTCGCAGTGTCCTGGGCATACTGTACTCTCACATTGGCTCGGCTGTCACATTCTTCAGGTGTGCCTCTAACCCATTAGGGATAACATGCAGGCTTCTGGAGCATTTCATTGTAAGCACTCCTGCCCCTGCTTTGACATCACCATCTATGCCATGCTCACTTGTGGGTCCCTGACACTTAAAATGGCATTTTGTACATAACATGTGTTCAATTATGATTTGTTGGCTGAATTAGTGATTGAATAAGTGAGTCCATTTCCAGACCAGAACAGATCTTAGTAAGTTTGTGCAGTTTAGCAGTTTCTTAAGTTGCTGCCTTTCCTGCCCTCCTGTAGGTAGTCAACACATAAGAGACTTTCCTTGCTTATCAGTATTATTGGTGAAATTCTGGCTAGGGAGAAAGGCAGAGTCCTTTTGACAAAGTGACTCTGAGTTATTGTTAGGAAGTTTTTCTTCATGCCACAAAATACCCCACGATCTCATGTATCTGGTCTAGAAATACCACATTTGTTGGTATTCTCATTCTATTTCTTTGTTGTTTACTCAGGGAGAGATTCAAGTCATACAGAGTTTCAAGTCATACAAAATTTCTTTCCAGAAATTCACTTGTTTTGTTTTGATATGTACCACCCTGTAGAAGTTATGCAGAGATGTATCTTCTTTTGTTTGAAGTTACCATCTGTTAGCACTTTTCAGTTGATATTCACCTATTTCCATCCCCACATCCAAATTAATTGACTGTGTATGTGCTCTTTGCAAGACTTCATGCTACAGACTTATATAGGTTCCCTTTTTGATCTCTGCTCCCTGCTGCTGAGAGGATAGGCAGGGAAGCATTGTGGTGCCACAGGAAGGGCTGGGGCTTTAGCTGCCTTCCAATGCCAGCTATCCATCCCGACTTTCTGTGTGGTCTTGGAAAAATCACCCAATCTCTGATTCTCAGTGATTTCCTCTGTAAAGTATAAATCTAATGCTTGCATCAAAAAATATGAAATGGGAAAATTCTTAGAAGATTGACTTTGTTATTATTCATTGCCTCGTTCCTTCCCTGAGATATATTGTATTTTCAGGTCTTAAACCTCCTGACTCATCCAGCAAAGTCAAATCTGTTAGTGAAGAGTTCCTACATCATCATTATAGCATTGCATAGCCAGAAGCAAATCACTTGAGCTTGGCTCCTTATGTGGTGGACGTTGAGTCAAAGATTGGCCCTACGTCACACAGTTTATTAATAGACTTAGAGATGGAAATTGAAATGACAAGCCTCTGGTTTTGATGGTGTATTCTTTGCATCATTCAAACAGAAGGACTATGGTCTAGAGTCTAAGAGCATGGAGTCATGAGCAGATTGCCAGGTGTGACTCCTGATACTGGTCCTTACTAACTTTATGATGTTGTGTTTCTAAACCAGGAATACTAACCTATCTCTTAAGATTGTAAGGAAGACTCAGTGGGTCTTCCATATGTAAATTCCTTAATGGAATCACCAGCACGTAATCAGTGCTCTATGTATGGAGGTTATTGTTAGTAGTAGTAGTACTATTAGTAGTGCTAGTAGTAGCAGTAGTAACATCAGAAGTAGAAGTATACTGAATGCTCATAGGAAAACTCTCTGAGCCCCACAGCAGGTTAGAAATAAAAAGGATGAAAAAGATGCAGATAAAAGCTAAACTGACCTCTAATATTAAATTTATTTTACAAGATAATTATATTTCTGGGTCTGGCCTGATGCAATATTGACTCAGGATATTTGGTATTTATTCTTGGTAGACGCTGTCAACTCCTGAGGTCTCTGTAAGCAGAAGTTCAAAGTACGCTTGGAATGATTCTGGGAAATAAGGTGCTAAGACAAGGGGGATTGACATGCTTTGCTTGGCCCCTCCAGACAAAGGGTCTCTAGGAGAGCCATATGTGCTGAAGCTACGAATCAAGATGAGACACATACAGAATTGGCCACTTTGGGATAAGGATGCTAGGATGAGGAGCCACATCAGAAGCTGTTGGAGATCTAGGACAAGCAGCTGTTTGCTGGCTGGCTTCTGCTTCCTTTTTGTCAGATCACTCCCGTTGTGCATGACCACACACACACCCACCCACACCCACCCCCCCCACACACACACAGAGCACACGCACAAGCACACACACTAACATTACCTTACCTAGACTATTGCCCATAGTGTCCTACACATTTCTCATTACCCCATTTCCATTTCTTCTCTGTTATGTTAGCATTATAACTTTAATACTCATCTAAGGTAGCTGGTAACACATCATCATTCCACATGCAAGGAGTAGAGTACATTTGTACCCTGGAGTGTTTTACTAAGGAGAGTGGCCAAGTCTACTTTCATAACAGAATGAAAAACCACCTCCACTTTTGATTATTCAGTGTGAAATTCCCAGACATGATAACTGGAATTAATTGAATATCCTCATAAAGACCATTCTCATACTGAAGACCCTAAGACAGTTGTGGTAACAGTTAGATATAATTTACAGGAAAGGTCAGTTACTAGACCTTCTTTTGGAACTCTGTATACCTTCTGTATTGAGATACAGTTTCTTGGTACAAGATTTTGAAATAAAATTTTGAATTTTAGAGGAATTATTTAAAAATCCTTAATACCTTTTCAACATCACAAATAAACTGCATAGACATATTGTCTTAGAAGAAAACCTGTGTGGATACTCATCATTGTGCTGCCTTGTACTCTATGCCAGCCAGCTCTGCAGGAGGCCTCTTCCTACAGTTAGCGACCATGCATCCATTGTTTTTCATGGAGAGACACATAGATAATTCAGGGTGTGTGATCAGAAGAATACAAAGTAGGATTAGATACATGAAGATTGCCGGTGGCCTGCAAGATCCCTCTTTCCTTGCGAGGAACATTTTCCAAAGGTGTAAAAATCGATTGTAATGGAAACAGATACCTATTGCTTTATAACATGGCAAAAGTTGGCAAATTTTTACCAAAATCGAACTCATTGCTTTTTTTAAGGAAAAAGGCTTTTAGACCCACAGGTCACCTTATTCTTTTCAAACTACTTTTCATCTTCTTTAAAAATATTCTGATACATCTGTTCCTGGTATGTTGTGCTGTTTTCCTATGGCATATCCTGGGAAGGCATCATTAGAAGATTATATTAAGTATCTCCACTTTCTAGTGGACATTGACAGTCAAATTAATTTATTTTTGCACTTGCAGAACAATGTATCCATTTAATTTCTTCTTCCCAACCATAGCTTAATTTGCTAACTACAGTTATGATTCAATTTCATCTTTCATATTGGCACCAGGAAAGCACTCACTGTCTCATTAGTAATATTTACTCCCCCTTCTGCACCCGTCTCCACAGGACTGGCCACTGTCCTCAAACATCCTTTCTCTACTGGAATAGGTCCTCCCTTCCCCTGTGCAGCTTGAAAGCTAGGATTCCTCAGAGGAGCTTAAAGTTCCATTACTTACCTTCCTTCAGAACCCTGACAAAGGACTTAGGAAGGAGGCAGGAGAATAATTGTCACTATGATCAAGAAGCTTCATAGAATGGTGGTTAAGAAAGTATAAACCTTGCATCCATCCTACCAGTGTAGAATCTGGCCATGCTTCTTATCAAGAGAGAGAACTTTGACAAGTTCTTTAACCTCTGAAGTGCTCACTTTCCTCATCTATAAAATTAGTATAAGCTCATAGGGGCTTCAAAGAGTTGATACTATAATGTATCTAGAACACTAGAAGTATTAGGTAAGATTTTTATTAAATAAAACTGTTGAAAATACATAAATCCTTGCTCTGCACTGTCACATGGGGTATAATTTTCTTAGTGTTCCATGTTTAGGTCTTGTTTTATCAGCTTGACTATATGCTTTGTGAGTGAAGGGACCATGTCTTCTGTTCTTCACATCTCCATGTTCAGTAGTGGGTATGGAACAGAGACTCTGTAATATTCACTGAGCTGAATGAATGAGTCCTTCCTCTTCCAGCTAAGTAGGATAGCTCTCAGTTGGATAGGACATAAGGGTAAGAGTCCACTGCTGCCTGAGAAAGTAACACAGTCAGCACCAGAAAACCACAAAAAGAAGTATCAATTCTGGAGTGACTGGCTGTTTAATGTATGTGATGTAATGCTCCCATGTCTACAATATCATCTGTACAATGAGTCCCTGCCACTGGTTCTCTGATGTATAGCTTCTGGTGTATTGAGAGGACACAGTGAATGGGGTCTTGTTCCTGTTCAATCAAGTGTTTGACCTTGGTAGAGTCACCTAGCCTTTCTGCAACAAGGACTGTTTGCTCATTTGTCAGTGGCAGGGAGGAGGGGAGAGTGAGTTTGACTAAATCGTTTATGTACTTCTTTCACCAGCCTTCATCTTCTCAGTTTTGTTTTATTCAAGTTGTAGCTTCATCACATGGAGAACAGAAAATGGTATGACTGTTCCTTGCAAACCTTTTTATCACAAGGCTTGCATACCCAGGAGTGTGTCTGTGGTACTACTAAGGGCCACGAATCTTGTCTATCCTTTCATTGCAAAGGTCAAGCATTCACTTGTGTGGGATCTTTGGTCTCTTTACTGTTATAATGTCATTTTGGTAGCTGGCCTCCATAATGACCCTAGTGATTCCCACCTCCTAGTATTCACACTCTTGTCCAATGCCTTCCCACACCGATCAAAACTGATCTGTGTAACCAGTAGAATATTGCAAAAGTGAGGGTGTATCACTTTTAAGATTAAGGCTGAGCTTCTGACTTAATTGTTGTCATACTCTGTCTCTCTGATCTCTCGTTCTCTGAGAAACCGTGTCCTGAACAGTCCTATGAAGAGGCCAATAGGGGAGGAACTGAAGCCTCCAACCTGCAGCTATATGAGTGATCTTGGAATCAGGTATTCCAACCCCAGCCAAGTTTTCAGCGATCACAGCCCCAGCTTGACTGCAGCCTCCTAGGGATCTGAGGCAGGACCAGCCCGCTAAGCCACTCCCTCATTACTGACCAGTAGAAACTGTGTGAGAAAATACATGCTTGTTTTAAGCTGCTATGTTTGGGGGAATTTGTTAGGCATCAGTAGATAACTGGTAGTCATCTTCACTTTATTAAACTAGCTTTCTAGAATGTTTCTGCCATGTACTCTTTATGTCATCTTACAGATGGAGGTGGACAGATGGGAACACATACTGTTTCCATTTGTAAATGAAAATGCTCACTTTCCAGATCATGTAGTTTGTTGGAAAGGGGGCCAGATGGCATTCTTCCTTTCTTTAAACAGCTTTACTGAGATACAGTTTATGCCATAGAATTCATACATTTAAAGTATACAATTCAGGGCCACACCTGGGTGGCTCAGTGGGTTAAACCTCTGCCTTCAGCTCAGGTCATGGTCTCAGGGTCCTGAGATTGAGCCCCACATCAGGAATCACTGCTCATCAGGAGCCTGCTTCCCCCTCTCTCTCTGCCTTCTTCTCTGTCTACTTGTGATCTCTCTCTCTCTCTCTCTGTCAAATAAATAAGTAAAATCTCAAACAAATTATTTCAAGTAGACAATTCAATTACTTTTAATATATTCACAGAATTGTGCCACAATTACCACAGTCATCTTCTTTTAAGATTTTATTTATTTATTTAAGAGTGAGAGCATGGGCACAAGTGATCGAGGAGCAGAGGGAGAGGAAGAGGGGATCCGAAGCAGACTTCCTGCTGAGCAGCAAGCCTAACAGGACACAGGGTTCCACCCCAGGACTGCAAGATAGTGACCTGAACCAAAACCAAGAGTCCAATTCTTAACTAACAGAAGCCATCCCAGTGCCCCCTATTACCGTAGACTTAGAGAGTTATCATCCCTCCTAGAAGAAACCCCCTAGCCATTAGCTGTTCCTTCCTCGATATCTCCCATGTCCCTTCTTCCCGTCTACAGTTCTAAGCAACCACTCATCTCTTTTCAGTTCCTATAGCTTTGCCTCTTCTAGACATTTTGTATAAATGCAGTCATGCACTATGGTCTTTTTTGACTGCCTTCTTCCAGTTAGTGTAATGTTTTCATGGTTCTTCCGTGTTGTAGCTTACATTAGTCCTTCATTACTTTCAATTGTAAAATAAGATTTCATTAGGTGGTAGATACACCACATTTGGTTTATTTGCTGATCAGTTCATGGGCATTTGGATAATTTCCACTTTTTAGCTATTATCAATAATGCTGCTGTGAAATTTCATATACAAGTTTTTGTGTGGACATATGTTTCATTTCTCTTGGATATATATCTTGGGTGGAATTTTGGGGCCGTGTGATCATCCTATGTTTAGTTCATTAAGGAGCTGCCAAACTTTTTTCCAGCACAGATGCACTGTCATACACTCCCACCAGCAACATGGAAGAGCTCTGATTTTTCCATGCCCTTAAGCACCCTTGTTTTATCTGTTTTTTTGACTATATCTACCTCCCCCAGCATGAAGAGGTGACTCTTCCTGCTTCTCATTTCATTATGACGTTGATCATGTTTTCTTGTGTTTACCTGCCCGTTGTATCTTTTGGGGGAAATGTTCCATTTAAAACTTAGAGCATTTTAAATTGGGTTATTTGTCTTTTTATCAATGAGTTGAAATAGTTATTTATGTATTGCCAAACAGTACTTTTATATTATGTGCATATAACAAAGCAAAGCACAGGATTGTGGCACTAATTTGAGGCTTGTGAGGCCCCTCAAACCACCTGAGCCTGAAACATCTGGATAATTGAAGACCAACCAAACTTCAGTTGTCCACTTCATTTTGCAACTGTGTATCATTGGTTTGGGTTTGCTTTTTTCCTCCTTCATTGAAACTAACCCTTCTGTTTTGGGGGAAAAATTAATTTCTACAAGCATGGTCTTTAGCAGATTCCTGGGATACATTCTCTATAATTAAGAGATTTAGTCATCTTAAACTTTTGGATAACCATGGCTTTCCAGAGTATCTATTTTCTTGTTTGTTCTTTCAATACATAGTAGTTAGAAAGTTAAATATGTACATTTTAGAAAATCTAAAAAATACAGGGGGTATAAATGAAATTTTGTTCTGTATTCATGGATATCTATCTTGATAACTTTTTCTGTCACTTGGCTTCAAAGTTTATGTATGTAATTTTATGATTGAATCACCAACACCATGTATGATACTGTGCATGGTAGAAATATTCCCTACTAACTGTATTTATAGATCATGTATGCAAATGTATTAAAATAAATACAATTCTATGGATTTGCTTTAACTTATAACATGAAGAATGGAGTTAAGGAATAAATATGCTCAGCTTTTGGAAGTTGTAGCAATGTATATGTTTTATTTCTGACATCTCAGCATTTTCCTACAAAAATGTCATTTATTTATTCAGACTGCCCACCATGAGGGAAGCACTCTTACTAGATAAGAGTTTCTCTATACTAGCCTTCAGGGAGCTCACAATCAAGTAGTTAAGGAAAAAAGGTCAGAAATAAATTACTTTAATAGACTATAAGTGCAATCATGCAGGTAGAAATAAAACAAGGAGACTGCCTTAGGCCTTGAAGGAAAGTGTCCTAGAGGTCATACTGTCCATGCTGGAGTTTGATGGATTAGTAGGATTTTTTTAGCAGAGGGAACAGGTGACATAGTGTACTATTCGAATGCTCAAAGTTCTTAATAAAGGGTGACAGTTGATGAGGATAGCAAAACAAAGACCAGATTGGGAATCACCTTTTGTCAGGTCAGGACTTTGGATTTCTAGATAGTAGAGCTATAATCTAAAAAAATCAGAGTTAATCATGTGATTTAATTTTTGTTGTTAGAAAGACAGGTCTATCAAATAATTGATGGGAAGAGAGATGGTCCAGTCAGGTAGGCTATTTAGGAGACAGTTGAAATGATTTCAGGCAAATGTTATTGAAGAGCTAGCATGCTGAAGGGGAAAACTTTAGAGAGTGAGAATTAGATGTGGATGTAAGAAAGAAGGAATTACGAATGAAGTTTCTAGCTTTTGAAGACTGGATAAATATGGTGACATTAACAGATTAGCCAATTGCACAAATTTTCAACATGGTGAATTCTAATGGTATAGGACAAAGTGTTAGTATTAGCAATACTAATAAAAGCTACAATTTAAATTGAATGCTTACCATTTACCAGGTTCCTAGTTATGTATTTATGTGTGTGTGTGTGTGTGTGTGTGTGTGTGTGTGTATACGTACATATGTATATGTATATGTATTAACATCTTAATTTAATTTTATTTTTTTCACATTTCCAAGGTTCATTGATTATTCATTGTTTATGCACCACACCCAGTGCTCCATGCAATATGTGCCCTCCTTAATACCCACCACCCGGCTCCTCCAAGATACTCACCCTCTCAATCCCCCACCCTCTCCCCTCCAAAATTCTCAGTTTCTCTATGATCTTACATTTTGTGACCTTACCCAACGTACTATATACTATCTCAATAAAATCATTTCAATTTTGAGGATTTCCTATCTCATATGATAAAGAACATTTTTAGAAGCTAGGTTTATGAAACTGCATTATTATCATTATAATCTCTTTGTGGCCATTAGATTCTGTCTGATGTAGTCGCACATGACAGATGAGAGATCATCAATTAAATGAAATTATTGAATGGCTCTGAAATGATTCAGCTACTTTTATCTCTAACTCAAGGGGCTAAAAATAACATTGTTTAATGGAAGTAGTTACTTATCTCTGGGTAAAGTAGGGGAGTTGAAATATTGTATATTGAATTTTGTAATTCTTGGGTTTATTTTCACTTTTTACTGTAATTTTTAATGTTAACATCTAAGCTTCTGGTCTATGCCAGAGTATGTGATTGTATGGCATATGATTTCTAACTTTTCTTTGTGATTTGTTGCAAACTCAGATATTTTGAAGTATAACATGTATGTTGAAAAGGATGTTACTAGTTATGTGAATCATCAGTCCCTTCCTAATATTTTGTCCTCTTCTGTCACTAAGAGAGCTGTGTATTGTTTTCCACTTCAGTTGTGGGCATGTCAATTTCTTCTTGTTAACAGATTAGTTTGAAACCTATATTGTCAGGTCCATAAAGCTCAGGATAATTCTATCTTTTATCAAGTAGAAATAGCTTTCTTTTGTCCATTTTTTTCATCTCTGTCTCCTTTGACTCAGTAGAATGTATCTCAGATTCTTCCATGTTACATACATCAGAAGTTTGTTCCTTTTTATTTCCAAGCAGTATGCCAATTGTGGAAATACCACAGTTAGCTTCTTCATTTGCCTGTCAATAGACATTTGAGTTGTTTGCACTTTAGTGCTATTATGAAGGAAACTGCAGTGAATGTTTGTACGTAAGTCTTTTCTGTTTTCACTCTTTGGGGTAAATGCCACAGAGTTAAATTACTGGATCATATAGTAAGTTTTTCTGTACCTTTAGAATCTCTGGTATATTGTTTAATAGAATTTATGTGAACAGACTTAACATTTTTGGTTCCTCAGTTTAGGCAGGAAAATAGTCTTCCACCATAACATATGATGTTAGCTAGCTATAGAGTCTTTTTGTAGATGTCCAGTATTAAATTCAGGAATTGTCTTTTTAGTTTTGTAGCATTTTGTCAGGTATGTGTGTTGAATTTTGTCAAATATTTCTCTTGCAACTTTGAAATGATCATATGTTGTTGTTGCTTTGTTTTTTTTTTTTTGTCTTAATATAGTAATTATTACAGTGATTTATTTTAAATAAACGTTTATTTTAGAATAGAGTCAGATTTGCAGGAAAGTTGCAAGACATTTACAGAGTTTCTGAGTGCCATCAACCAGTGTTCCTTTTATTTATTTATTTTTAAAGATTTTGTTTATTTACTTTACAGAGAGAGATCACAAGCAGTCAGAGAGGCAGGCAGAGAGAGAGGAAGGGAAGCAGTCTCCCTGCTGAGCAGAAAGCCAAATGCAGGGCTGGACCCCAGGACTCTGAGATCATGACCTGAGCCTAAGGCAGAGGCTTTAACCCACTGAGCCACCCAGGGGCCCCAAGTGTATCTTTTAAACATCTTAAAATACCGTAATACAATTGTCACAACTAATGAACCAGCATCAATTCATTGTTATTGACTGAAGTCTGAACTTACCAGATTTTTACCTAATGTCCTTTTTCTATTCCAGATCTCATCCCAAGTACAATATTAGATTTATTCATTATATTTTCCTTAAGCTCCTCCAGAGTATGACAGCTGTTCAGACCTTTGTTATTTTTGATGAACTTGACAATTTTGAGGCATTTAATAGAATATCCTTCATTTTGGGTTTGTCTGATGTTTCCTTACAGTTTGAGATGGGTTATGTGTGGGTTTATTAAGTATTTTTATTACATACACGTTAGGGATAGGGCTGCAGTTTTCCTGTACTGTCTTTGTCTGGTCTTGGCACCAGGATAATGGTGGATTCATAAACTGAGCTGGGGGGTGTTCCCTCCTTCTTCCAGAAAGGTGTATAAGGGAAAGGCACTATTTCCTCCTAAAATGCTTTGTTGAATTCACTAGAAAAAATGATCTAGGGCTTGAGGGGTTTCTTTTCTGGAAAGGTTTTAAATTATGATTTTAATTCTTTATCAGAAATAAAAAACTCCTTCTTGAGTTAGTGTTGGTAACTAGTTTATTTCAAGGAATGTGTACAGTTCATTGCAGTTGTCGACTTAATCACTACAAATGTATTAATAGTATGTTTTAAGTGTTCATTATATGTAGGAATTGTCATTTAGTTATATCTTTTATTTTTGGTAGTAGTAATTTCTGAATTCTTTTTCTTCCTAGATCAGTCTACAGATGCATCAGTGTCATTTATCTTTTCAAAGAACTAGCTTTTGGTTGTGTTGATTTTCCACATTGTGTGTTTATTTTTTATTTCATAAATCTTTTTTTTCTTTGTTTCTTAAGGATTTATTGTAGTATAATTATGGACAATAAAGTACTCATATTTAAAGTATGCAGTTTGATGAATTTTTATGCATTATGTCCATGAACCTACCACTACAATCAAGATAATGAACATTTTCATAACTTCCAAAAGTTTCCTGTGTGCCTTTTTGATTCATTCTTTCCTGCTGCCCTACCAACTTGTCCTCAGATATCAGTGATGTGTTTGGGGTCACATTAGGTTAGTTTACATTTCTGAGAATTTCATATAAATATGCCTTGTTACTTTTTATTGCTGAGCAGTATTATACCATGTGGGTATACCACAATTTGTTCATCCTTTTTACCTACTGGTAGGGCTTTTGATAATTTCAAGATTAAAAATAAAGCTGCCTTAGTTCATTCATGTACAGCATTTGTGTGTACTTTTACTTCATATGTTTTTATTTTTTGATAAGTACCAAGACTTAGGATGCCTGGGCTATATGGTAGATATATTAAGAAAGTGCCAAAGTGTTTTCACCATTTCATATTCCTAGTAGCAGTATATGAAAGTCACAGTTCCACATCTTTTTTTTTTTTTAATATTTTATTTATTTATTTGACACAGAGAGAGAGAGATCATAAGCAGGCAGAGAGGCAGGCAGAGAGAGAGGGGGGAAGCAGGCTCCCCGCTGAGCAGAGAGCCCCACGCGGGGCTCGATCCCAGGACCCTGAGACCACGACTTGAGCAGAAGGCAGAGGCCCAACCCACCGAGCCACCCAGGCGCCCCCACAGTTCCACATCTTCACGAACATGTTGTATGGTCATCTCTGTAAAAATTTTAGTCTTTCTGGTATGTGTGTTATACCTCTTTGTGGATTTAATTTGTATTTTCCTGATGACTAATGAAGTTGAGCATCTTTTCTTGGGTTTATTTGGAATCCATATATCATCTTTGGTAAAGTATCAATCCACATCACATGTTCATTTTGAGTTTTTTTGTTGTTGCTGCTTTTGTTTTCTTGTTTATTATTTTTTGTCTTACTGCTAAATATTAAGTAGTCTTTATAAGTTCTGGATCTATGCTGCCCATTACGGTAGCCACTAACCACTGGAAATTTACATTTAAATTAATTAATTTTATTATGTTCAGCTAACCAACATATGATACCTCATTAGTTTTTTGTATAGTGTTCAGCAATTCATTAGTTGTGTATCACACCTAGTGCTCATCACCACACATGCCCTCCTTAATACTCATCACCCAGTTACTCCATCCCCCCATCCTCCTCCCTTATGTAACCCTTGGTTTGTTTCCCTGATTTTATAGTCTTTCATGGTTTTTCTCCCTCTCTGATTTTATCCCCCTTCAGTTTTTCCTCCATCCCCCATTGCCCTCTGTTCATTCCTTAGGTTCTACATATGAGTGAACATGTATGATAAATGTCTTCCTTTGATTGACTTATTTCACTTAGCATAATCCCCTCCAGTTCCATCTACATCAGTGCAAATGGTGGGTATTCATCCTTTCTGATTCTGTGTAATACTCCATTGTACATATGAATCACATCATCCTTTATCCATTCATCTGTTGAAGGACATTTGGCTCTTCCCACAGTTTGGCTTTCATGGACATTGCTGCTATGAACATTGAGGTGCATGTACCATTCATTTCACTACATCTGTATCTTTGGGGTCAATACCTAGTAGAGCAATTGCTAGGTCCATAGGGAAGCCTTTTTTTTTAACATCATGAGGAACCTCCATACTGTTTTCCAGAGTGGCTGTACCAGCTTACATTCCCACCAACAGAGTAAGAGGGTTCTCCCTCTTATCAGAAAATTCAGTTGTCAGTGTAGTTCTAAATAGAAGTCCCTTATTGAGCCATGTGTTTTGTGAATATTTTTCTCCAGTATGTAGGTTGCTTTTCATTAGATTGACAATGTCTTTCCAAGAGCCAAGTTTTAAATTATGATGAAATCTGTCATTTTTTTCCTTTATACTTTTGTGTATTCTATCTGCTATTAGTTTTTTGTTTTTTGTTTGTTTTTTTTTTTTCCTAGACCCAAGGTCAACACCTCTTCTTGTGCTTTATGGTAGAATTGTTATCATTTCTGATTTTACATGTAGGGCTCTGATCCATTTTGAGTTCATTTTGTAACTCATATGAGATCAGTGTTGATACTTAGACTGCATATGGCTCTCCAGTTGTTTCAGTGCTGTTTCTGAAAAGATTTTTCTGTCCCTCTTAATCATCTCTGCACCATTGTCACATATTCATTTGGCTATATAAGTGTGTGTCCAGTTCTGGACACTCTGTTCTTCATGCTCATATCACACTTTCTTGATAACTGTGACTTTAAAATATTTTTTTAAATCAGGTGGTCAGAGTCCAACTTTGTTCTTACTTCAAAATCATTTTGGTATTAGTTTCTATAAGCCTCCTTAGAAATGTTTTAATCAGTTTGACAATTTCTGTAAGAATATTGCTGGGATTTTCATGATAACCACATTTTATTGACATCAATGTGAATAACGTTGATGTTTTAGGAATATTGAGACTTGCCATGCATGAACACAATATTTCATCATTTATTTCAGTCTACTTTTATTCCTCTTGACAATATTTTACAGTTTTCAGTGTCTTATATACATTTTGTCACATTTATCCTTGGATAATAGTTTCATGCTAATATAAGTGGCACAGCTTAAAATTTTTAATTCCAATTGTTGACTGCTAATATATAGAAAAATCACCTAATAATTGTTTCTGGCAACTTTATTAAATGTACTGTTAGTTACAGTAGCATCTTTTAGGAGAGTCATTAGGACTTTTCTGCATTCACAATCACATCATCTTTCACTCAATTCCCCTTATATTAATAAGTTTCTCCACTTCGGCCATTGGCAACATGAGCTATTTCCACCCCGATATCAATTCTACCTGCTTTTCCCCTGGCGGTTATGTCCCTGGCCTGGGTGCACTTCCTCACACACATGCATTGGTCAGCTGTCAGATGAAAACTTGAGCAGCACCATTAGCTGGTTTCTGAGCCCTGTGTCTGGATAGCTATTTCCTCATTGGTTACTCTACTTTGTGAATTTTAGCTACGCTGGCCTCCTTGAATTTTTAACTGTCTCCTCAAGCTGGGATCTGTTTGGCTTCCTCTTCCCCAAACTGTGGAGAAGAGTCTACACAGCCGTTTAGGGCAATCTTAGAGCTCACTTCATTTGTTTCTCTTCTCCTGGGATCACTGTTCTGTGCTTCTGTTGTCCAGTTCTGAAATCATTGCCTCTTCCTTCCTTTCTCTCTCTCCTTCCTTTCTTCTGCTTTCTTTCTTTCTTTCTCTTTCTCCTTTTCCCTTTCTTTCTTCTACATACTTGTAGTTGTATAAGTCTTTCTAGCATTGTTGAAAATAGAAATCTCTTAATGACATTTGCTCATATCTTTATTTCCTTCCTTTCACTTATTTTATATTTTTTGTTCTTCTTTTCCAAACTTCTTAAAATAGAAACTTGAATTAGTGTTTTTGAACCTCTCATCTTTAGCATGAGATGTTTTTTCTAAACACTGTTGTAGCTGCATTTTTCACAAATTTGGATATGTTGTGTTTTCATACTCTTTAGTTCCAAATGTTTTTCACTTTCTCTGTAATTTCTTCTTATACCCATGGTTATTTTATTGTGCTATTTAATTTCCAAAAATTTCTGGACTTCCCCAGTGCTTTTTTATTTTTAATTGCTATTTTAATTCTCATGTCATTGGAAAACCTACTCTGTATGATTTCTACAAATTACTAGGATTCTAAATCTGTAGATTAATCAGGGTGGAACTGATATTTTAATCATTCTGAGTCTTCCAACTCAACGTGAACAAAATGTATGTCTCATTTATTTAGGTCTTATTTATTATTCCCCAGCAGCGTCTTATCTTTTTTTTTTTGGTGTACTCATATTTTACATATTTTATCATATTTATCCCTAAAAATTTCATATTTACTGATATTTGTATATAGAGTTGTTGTTTTTCTTTTTTTTTTTCCTAAAGAGTTTGTTGCCTGTATGCAGAAATACAGCTGGTTGTTGTTCTTTATACGTTTTCTATCCTGCACCTTTGCTAAACTCACTTATTAGTGAGGTTTTTTTTGTTTGTTTGTTTGTTCTATGGAACTTTCTACACAGATGATCATGTTGTCTATAAACAAGGATAGTTCCACTTCTTCCTTCCAATCTAGATTCCCTTTATTTCCCATTTTTCCCTGATTTCTCTGGACAAAGCCTAAATACATTGTGGAAAAGAAGTGGTGATGGCAAACATCATTGCCTTACCCTTGATGTTAAGAGGAAAGAGGAAATTCCTTTCTATTCCTAGCCTGCTGCATTTATCATGAATATTAAATTTTGTCAAATTTTTTTTTCTGTCGTCAATTGAAATAAAAATAAGATTTCTTTTTTTTTTTAATTTGTGAATTATGTTCATTCGTTTAAGAAAGTTAAAGCAAGGAGGGAGGAGTCAAGATGGCGGAGAAGTAGCAGTTGAGACTACCTCAGGTAGCGGGAGATCAGCTAGATAGCTTATCTAAAGATTGCAAACACCTACAAATCCAATGGGA
>NW_019154187.1:470001-484627 GCF_002288905.1 Enhydra lutris kenyoni
GGGATTATGGACATTGGGGAGGGTATGTGCTATGGTGAGTGCTGTGAAGTGTGTAAACCTGGCGATTCACAGACCTGTACCCCTGGGGATAAAAATATATGTTTATAAAAATTAAATTAAAAAAAAAAAGAATGGAAAAAAAAAAGAAAAAAAGAAAGTTAAAGCAACACTGCATTCTTGAGATCAACCCCACTCGGTCATGATATAACATCCTTTTTCATGTATTGTTGAATTCAATTTGCCAAAGCGTATTTTTAGAATTTTGGCATCTGTATTCCTGAGGGATACTGGTCTGTAGTTTTCTTTTCTTATACTATCATTGTCTACCTCTGGTAATCAGATTAATACCAGCTTCCATGAATGAGTTGTTGTTTCTTCCCTTTAGGTTTATGGAGCAGTTTATGTAGGGTTAGTTTTGTTTTTGGTTTTTATTTTTTTTCTTTTGTCCTTTCTTCTTTTTTTTTTCCATTCCTATCCTTTCCTTTTCCTTCCTTTCTTCCTTCCTTACTTCTTGTTTTAGAATTCACCTCTGATTGCTGTATGGGCTTTGAGTTTTATTTTGTGGGAAAGCTTTAACTATATACTCAATGTCACTTATAGGACCATTCAGGTTATTTGTTTTTTTTTGAGTAAACTGTGGTAGATTGCATAGGTTATGGATTTTTTTCAATGTCATCAACATTGTCAAATGTATAGCCATATAATTATTCATAATACTTCCTTATTGTCCTGTTAACATCTATAGAATTTGTAGTCATATTTTGTCACAAATTTTTGATAGTAGTAATTCTAATATTAGTATATTATATAACAGTACTGTTAGTATCTTTTTTCTTTTAAGTTTGGTCAATCTACCAAAGGTTTAATAGTTTTTTTTTAAATATTTCATTTCATTTATTTATTTGAGAAAGAGAGAGCATGAGCAGGGTGGAGGGGCAGAAGGAAGAGAAGCAGACTCTGCACTGAGCAGGGAGCCCAACTCAGGACTTGATCACAAAACCCAGAAATCATCACCTGAGCCAAAGGCAGGCACTCAGGATCCCAAAAGATTGAGATTATTCCCTGCAAATTATCGGAGGACAATGCTTTGAAACTGGAACTCACCCACAAAAAAATTTAATGGAAACTAATGAGAATGCAGAAACACTGCTCTAAAACCTATGGGATACGGCAAAGGCAGTCCTTAGTCCTAAGTCTGAAAGGGGAAATACATAGCCATCCAAGCCTCACTCAAAAGAAAAAAAAAAATCGAAAAACCCCAAATGCACCAACTCCCTTTATACCTTAAAGAACTAGGAAATCAACAACAAATTAAGCCAACCCACACAAAGGTGGGGAAAGTGTCAAGATTAAAGCAGAGATCAATGAGTTAGAAACTACACATATGGTAGTACATATCAACGAAACTAGTAGCTAGTTCTTTGAAAGAAATAATAAGATTAATAAACCTCTGGCCAAACTATTCCAAAAGAAAAGAGAAAGGTCCCAAATTAATGAACTATGAGTGAAAGGGGAGTGTTCACAACTCACACTGAGGAAATGGAAACAATCATCAGAAATTATGATCAACAACTATATGCCAATAAGTTAAGCAACCTAAAAGAAATAGAAAATTACTCAGCCATGGAAAAGGACGGGATTTTTGTCCTTTGGAGCATGGATGGACCCAGACAGCATGCTCTAACGTGAAATAGGTAAGACATGACAGACAAATACTAGAGGATTTCACTCCTGTCTGGATTCTGAAAAGCAAACAAATGAATAAACCAGCAAACAAAAAGCAGAATCAGAATGTCAATATAGATAACAAAGAGCTGGTTCTCAGAAGCAAGGTGAGGGGGGCATGGTAGAAATAGGTGAAGGGGTGTAGGAGGCACAGTCTTCCCATTGTGGGTTGAATAAGTCACAGGGATGAAAGTCACAGCATAGGGAATATGATCAATTGCATTGGAATATTGTCTCTGGTGATGGATGATAGCTACACTTGTGGTCATTATAATATAAGGTAAAAACTTGTCCAATCATTATAATATTCATCTGATGTTAACAAAAATCATGTGTCAACTATGCTTCAAAAAAAAATAATGAGTCAGAAAGTATACATATATAACAGGAATGGGTTTGTCTGAGAGTGACAGAAACCTAAAGGCAATCTAGCTGGAATTATCCTCACTCCACCAGTCTAGGGGCAAAAGGTAACTGGTCTCTTGGGGAGACTCCACTCCTCACTTCTGCATTATACCCTGTAGTTCCATCCTCATCTTTACAAATGACAAGATGTCAGTTTTTTGGTGGCTGAGTAATATAACATTGTGTCTATGTACCACCTCTTCTTTATCCAGAATTTAAAAAGGTTCTGCTTTTGCACCCAGCTGTTTATATTACTTTGTGGTATCTTCCTGAAGGAGCCTGCCTCCCCTCCACAGTATCATCAGCTATACTACACCTGATTCAAACCTCCATCCTCCTGCCTTCCCAATGGCGGTCATTTTTCTACTTGTAGCCTTGCAGCAATTATATGATCACACATTTGATTTCTTCAGTGTTCAGAATGATTCAATAAGTATGAACTTGTATTTGAGGGAGGAGAACAAAGCAACTCTTCCCCCCAGAATTTTCTGATTGGATGCTGGACATGAAGACTATGAACCTGGTGACAGGATGGATTTTGTTGTCCCCCTTCTATGAGAGCTGAATGCCACTATGATATTGGCAAGCAGGTACTTACTGGTGAAACCACTTCATCCACTCCAAGTTGACGTTTATTGTGGGAAGATGACCTAAACATAATGGCTACCATTTTCTCCACTTATTATTTAAGTTTCGATGGACAAGCTGAGAGTAGCATTTTCTATGGCCATGTTGTCTGACTTAAGTACAACTGTTACCTTTCATGGTGTCTAATGCTCCATATTTTCATAATATCCACGTCAGTGTTCTAATTAATGGTGCCTCTGTGTGGCAGATTAACCTTTGTAGTGTTTGAATCTTTCAGCCTCACTATGCCCATCAGTAAAAATACAACTCAAATATTAATTTTTCTTCTTAAAGGACTTTTTACCTCTTTTCCTTTTAAAACATGGTTTCCAGGTGATGATATCAGTTAGGGGTATCACTGAGAAAGCCATCAGTAATTGGTCAGCTGACTTACCTGGTGGTTGGTCATCAGTATGAGGTCAATCTGAGAAATCCCTGGTGATTGGCCAGAGCACATTGGTGACAACACATAGTGGTGACATCACATGAAGAAGGCATTGTGATGTCCCAGAGTGGTTATAAAAGCTTGGCAACAGCCCAGGCTGCAGTGAGGAGAGAGATGGCAGTTGACTCACAGCTCCTCCTGCTCTTCTGACTTCTATGTCCTGTTCCCTGTCCCTGCCCATGGCAAGCCACCTGCCCACTCCTCCTGCCCTGGGCCTCTCTCCAATATGCTACACACCACCTTCATGTTAGCACCTATGTTTCTGCCCCTCTGTAGTCCAGAGAGTCCTCAAATCCATACATGGTGACTTGTAGACCCATTTCACACTCAGAGGCTGGCCCAGGTCCTCAGAGAAACATTCTCATTTGGCACGTGGGAGTGGGACACTGACTACCAGAGTACCATGGATTCTCAGCCAGCTGGGTGCCACACTTCTGGGGTCACAGACGTGTTCAGTACAGGAAAGCTGGGTTCACGTCCTGAGGGAACACTGGGCACAATACTACTCTGGAGCCCTCCAACCTGGCCCAGCACAGGGTACATGAATGCTATGAACATCCAGCCAAACCAGATGTGCACAGTGTGGGGAATGTCTGGAGACACAAGGCAGACAGGGAATTTTACGAAACAAGTAGGTACTGGGAAAAGGAATCACCACATCTCTTTATGCAGTGTTAGTCATTGCAACAGTGGTCCTCCATCCATGGACTGTCTGAGACAGCTCAACAGTGAACAAAATAATTCCCCAGAAACCTGGCTAACCCAGAGCCTACAGACCATCAATCATCAAGCACAGCCTAATAAAGAGAAATTCAGGCCTCAGAACAGAGCACCTGCCAAGAACCCAAAGATGGGGAGGCTTCTGATCCCATTTGACAATGGGAAGATGAGTCACACAGACACTTGGTGGACAAGGAGCCTCCATACCTCAAGCTGGCCAGCCCAATGTAGCACAAGGCAAGTGAGCCCTGAGAACAGGTTTGCCAAGTGCCATGAAAGCATGATTCCTGCATCCCAGCACTGTATCAGGAAAATGATTCAACTCAACAGAAGCATTGCCATGGGCCATTGTACCCAGTGTACAAAAACTCAGCTCTCCCCTAGGCCAAGCAGGCACCTGGACAGCCCACTCACCAGGTGCTATTGGACCAGGAGACCAACAACTGAGCTGTCTGATAAGTGAAGTAGGCACCTTGACATTGGGCTCCCCATGTATGGTTGGCTCTGGACCCCAACAACTCATCTTTTTGATTGGTCAAGCAGGCACCATGACCATGGGCTCACAATGTGCCCATCGACCTGGAAAGCCACAGCTCAGCAGTCTGATAGGCTGTGGAGGCACCTTGACACTGCGCTCAACATGTGCTCTTGGTCTTGAGCCCAACAAATTAGCTCTATGTGTGGCCAAAGAGGCAACTTGGCAGCAGGCTCACCTTGTGCCCATGGACATGGAGAACAAAAAGTGAGCTGTCTGGTAGGCTCAGAAGGCACCCTGAGAGTGAGCTCACCATGGGCCCTTGGATACTGAGCCCAAGAAAGGAGCTCTCAGCTAGGCCAAGCAGACAACTGGACTTGAGGCTCACCATGTGCCCTTGGACCTGGCAACCAACAACTCATCTCATTGCTTGGCCAAGCAGGCAGATGACGGTGGGCTCAGCATGTGCCCTTGGACCTGGAGACCAACAATGCATCTCTGTGATAAGCCAAGCAGGTGACTTCACAGCTGGCTCACCATGGGCCCATGGACCTGGAAACCACAACATCAGGTCTCTACTAGACCAAGCATGCACCTGGACAGCTGGCTTACTATGTGCCCATGGACATGGAGACCAACAAAGGATCTCTGGGCTAAGCCAAGCAGACCTCTAGACATGTGGCTTACCACATGCCCTAGAACCCTGAGACCAAAAACTCAGCTCTTTGCCTGGCAAAGGGGGAACCTTGACAAAAGGCTCACCAAGTGCTCTTGGACCTGGAGACCAAAAACTGAGCTGTCTGGTTGGCTTAAGCAGGTACCGTGATAGGGGGATAAACATGTGCCTTTGTACCTTGAGCACAAGAAATGAGATCTGGGCTAGGACAAGAAGACACCTAGATAGGAGGCTCACTGTGTGCCCCTGGACTGGGAGCCCAGCAACTCAGCCTTTGGTTTGGCCAAGTGACCACCTTGGCAACAGGCTTCCCGTGTGTCCTTGGACCTGGAGAACAACAACTGTGCTGTCCAATGGGATAAGCAGGCATGTTGACAGTCAGTATGCCTCGTGCCCTTCCACCTGGAGACCAACAATCCACCCTTGTGACCAGCCAAAGAGGCAGCTTCACAGCTGGCTCACCATGGGCCCATGGACATGGAAACCACAAAGTCAGGTCTGTACTAGGCTAAGCAGGCACCTGGACAGCAGGCTCATTATGTGCCCTTGGACCTGGAGAGCAACAGTACAGCTCTGCACTAGGCCAAGGAGCCACCAGGACAGCGAGTTCAGCTTGTTTCCGTGGGCACAGATCCTTCCTTCTCCCCAGAGGACAGGACACTCAAACACTGGGTTTTCCAGCTGGCATCAGATTAGGAGACCTGAAAACCTGCTCAACATTGCACTGATATTTCCAATGCAGCCATGGAGACCTGGGAGCTTCCAAACCATGAGCCCCCCATCCCAGGACAGCACAAGACTAAGAAGCCACTGGGACACCAACTTGACCCCCAAATCTACAACTGCATGCTTTTCACCTCTGCAGGGAAGTGAGCATTTGAGTCTTTCTTCACTTTCAATGTCCTTCAGGCTAAGGTCCTTGTGGCCTGCTATCTCTGCATTATTCATTTTGTGGGGAGGTCTCCTCCTGATGAGAGAACTATGCCATGCTATAGAAGATGAAACAGGCCAGTGGTTTGAACACATTGTTTTCAAATTCATGGCAGGAAGTGAAGAGGCGCAATGGGAGAAAGGAGTGCAGGAGACCCAGACCCTAAGCTATGTGGAGTCCTTGGCAGAAATCCTCCAGTTGAAGGAGCAGTGTTCCATCCTCAAGGGAGAAGTGCAGGCCTTAAAGCAAGTAGCCAAGCAGTGCACTGAGAGGCTGGCTCAGCTCCATGAGGTGGAGAGCATCTTCATTCAAATGAAGGTCTTCTTAGATGTTTCTGCCTTACATGCAGTGCCCAAGGGTTAATGTTTGTGCACCCACCCACTATGGCATTGAAGGGGAGTTGGGAAATAGGTGTTCATCTCCCCAATTGATGGTATGTTATGAATTTAAATATTAGGCAAATAAACCATTTAAAATAAAAAAAAATAAAAAAAAAACAAAATTGATTATTTCTAAATAACTGATTTACAAAAATCAAACCCTGGGTGATTATAAAGGGCCACCTGTCTTAGAGTCACTGCTATCCCTTACAATCCATTGCATTCTTCTGAGGTTGGGGTGTCCATGGCTCTGAGAATATGTCGATTAATTTATGCAGAGTTGACATTGAGCATAACCTGCCTGTCCTCATCAACATGTTCAGACATACTGAACTCTAGAACCAAAGCAGAAGACCTAAGTTCAGCAGCATTCTGATTGGAAGGAATAGAGAATCTGTGTGTCTGTTCACAGGTATTTCTGCCTAAAGCATTGGCAGAAACCATTTTTGTCATATTTTTGCTAAGTTGGAGGTTGGCCCCTGATGTTATGGCTTCAGATTGGTGATAGGAAAACAACTGTTGGTCAGGGACAGATTCGTCTATGATGCAGTCCTTGGAAGAACAAATGTGACAGGACCAGGCAGGAAGGGTAGAGTGACTTCAGAGGTGGGGGATGATGCCCTGTCTCTGGGTGAATAGGTTCAGGGTCAGAGCAGGAGGCAGAATGGTGGCCAGGCTGGTGGGATCCATTCTGACCAAAGAGGCACTGCAGGAATTGGGGGGACATGTGGGATTCACTTTGGGTGATTTAGGTGCATGGAGGTTTGCACAGAGTAAGGCACAGTGGGACAGAGGTGGGAACAGGGGCACCTTGGAGACTCTAGTGTCTGCTTGGGTATGAGGAATGGGGCCACTCCCAGTAGTCAGTGCTGACCTTCTGATAAATTTTACATTGGGGATCAGAATCAAGTTGGAAGGTGAGATTCTTGGCTGACTCCTCCTCGGTTATGCTCCATCTTAGCTCCAGGGATGTGGAGTGGGTATGCAGGTGGCATGCAAATAACAGTAATCTGGCACCTACATTTGACTCCAACTGAGAATGTAGGGGAGGTGCCTAGAGCTGTGGCTCCAGGGCTGAGCTCAGTAATGACAGTGTGCTCATAGCACCTGGGCATACACAGATGGGAACCATGAAGAAGTTTCCTCTGGGGATTGAAATGAACTTCAAGGGAACTTGGAAAGTGGGAGACTTGCAACCGTAAAATGGATGATGTCTGGGCTGATTGGAGGGGACTGCTTCCAGGAGCCTGTGTGGAGGCTGGTAGAGTCCAGGACACTTAAAATTAAGGGTGGGTATGTGTTGCTTATGTGATGCTAGCACTCGGAAACTCCTGTGATTAGCTGCTCAGATCACGCTCACCATACCAATGGTTCCACAAACATCAGGCCCCTGGGTGGGCTGGCACCCCAGAGCTGCTCACCTCTTCAGTCCCTGTTCCTTCATATTGAAAACAAGGGCAACTTTCATAGGAGGTGATTGCGTGAGCAGGAGGCAGGTGAAGGTAAATTTGGGGAGGTGATCTACAAGGACAGGGACAGATGCAGTCTAGAGGAGGGAGGGAAGACGGGATTGTAGACTGTGAGCCGGGTCCTTGTCCCGGCCTTTTCCTCCCAAAGGCAAAATGTAAGCTTTGGGAAGGTAGTGCGTGAGATGACTCTGTCCCATATCCAGCCTTTGCTTCCCCTTTGGGCTATAGGGCATCACCAGACAGCATCTGCCAAGTCACAGACCAGCACCAGACCCATCCTGCCTCCTTCACTGCTGCTTGACTCCCACACCCTAAGGTTCTGGAGCTTTTAGGGACATTTCCAACTCTAGTGAGCCAGAGTGGGACTACTAGACTTAGGGGTGTGCTGGCAGGTAGAGCACTACTACAGATAGGAAGGGGGAGGTAGAGAGGTAGATTTCTAGATTCCCAGAAGCCGCAGGTATTTCAGAAGTTCCCTTCACAGAGGAAATCTTCACTCATTTTGGCTGCTTCCATTCTTTTCAGCAGTTACAAATGAATCTGAAGTGAAAAATTGTGCACTGTGTTCTGTGGCATCTCAAGTTTTCATTCTCTGGGTTCAGGAAAGTGCTTGCAAGGTTACATGGTTTAGGTTTTGTTTCTATAGAACCCATCACATGGTCTTACCAAAACGGCTCTTCCATTGACCTTTCCACCTTCAATGTAGTAGAGCTGGCTCTTTCCAACATTTGATATTTGTACTGTGTTTTATATTACCCAGATATCCTAAAAGGTTGATAGTACTGATAACTCAGTCAGGTTTTCAGTTGCATTTTTCTCATGGCTAGAGAGGTTGAACATTTTTTTTTTCCTTATGCTTTATGTGATATCTGCATGTTCTTTTTGATGTAATGTCTGTCCATTTTCTGTTTAGATAGTTTGTTTTTTTCCTATTAAATACTGAGACTTCTTTACATGCACTCCATAGAAATTCTTTGTCAGATATGTGGTTTGCCACTATGTTCACCCAGTCTATAACTTGTATTTTTGCGACCCTAATAGGAACAAAGTTCTTAGTAGGGTAAAACTTTTCGATATTGATAAAGTCCTGTTTATCAAATATTTTCTTTTACTCAGTGTGCTTTTAGTGCTGTGATGAAGAACCCCCTAATCCCTAGATCCTGAAGATATTCTCCTGGGCATACTTTTTAATAGTTTTATACTTTTATACTTTATTTGAATTCAATGATGTCATAAATTGGAGTTCACACTTGTATAAGGGTGGAGGTTAGGTGTAAGTATTTTGGATTGCCTCGGTTTTGATTCTATGCCAGCGGGTGTCTCATGGCTCTGAGAAATTTTCTTAAAGCAACTGTCCTTCTCCTTACATGGATTATTTACCATTGTCAGCAATCAGTAAATCATACTGGCATAGGTCTACTTCTAGATCCTTTCTTCTCTTTTATTGATCATTTCCTCTACCAGTCCTCAGATGGAACACACTGATTGCTCCAATTTAACTCCTTTTCTCCTTTTCCTCCTCCTCCTCCACCTCTTCCTCTTTTCTTCTTCTTCTTCTTCCTCTTTCCTCCTCTTCTTCTCTTCTTCTTCTTCTTCTTCTTCTCTCCTTCCTCTCCTTCTTCTCCTTTTTCTTTTTTTAACATCTTAAATTGATTTTTTTTGTTGTCAGTGTTCCAAGATTCATTGCTTATGCACCACACCCAGTGTTCTGTTCAAGACATACCCTCCTTTATAATCAAGTCAAGGCTCACCCATCTCCCCACCCCATCCCTTCCAAAATCCGCACTTTGTTTCTCAGAGTCCACAGTCCTTCATGGCTCCACTGCCCATCTGATTTTCCCCAATTAGCATTCCTTTTCCTTCTCATAATGTCCTGTTATCCCCCATGCTCCATAAGTAAGTGAAACCATATGGTAATTGACTTTCTCTGTTTGACTTATTTCACTCAGCATAATCTCCTGCAGTCCTATCCATGTTTGTACAAAAGTTGGGTATTCATTTTTTCTGATGGTTGTATTACATTCCATTGTGTATATATACCCCATCTTCATTATCTACTCATCTGTTGAAGGGCATTTTGGCTCTTTCCAGAGTTGGGAAATTGTGGCTATTTCTGCTATGAACATTGGGGTACAGATGGCCATTATTTTCTCTACATCTTTGGGGTATCTTTGGGGTAAATACCCAGTAGTGCAATTACAGGCTCATATGGTAGCTCTATTTTTAATTTTTTGAAGAATCTCCATGCTGTTTTCCAATGTGGCAGCACCAACGTGCATTCCTAGCAACAATGGAAGAGTGTTCCCCTTTCTCCATATCCCCTCCAACCCGTGTTTCCTGTCCTGTTGATATTGGCCATTCTAACTGGTGTAAGGTAGTATTTCAATGTGTTTATTTTTTTAAGATTTTATTTATTTATTTATTTGACAGAGAGAGAGAGGAAGGGAGAGAGAGAGAGAGAGCACAAGTAGGCAGGGAGAAAGACAGAGAGAAAGGGGGATGCAATCTCCCCGCCAAGCAGAGAGCCCAATGTGGGGCTCCATCCTAGGGCCCAGTGATCATGACCTGAGCCAAAGGCAGAGGCTCAACTGACTGAGCCACTCAGGTGCACTCAGTGTGCTTTTGATTTGAATTTCCCTGATGGCTAGTGATGATGAAAATTCTTTTCATGTGATTCTTAGCCACGTGTAGGTCTTCTTTGGGGAAGTGTGTCTTCATGATATCTGCCCATTTTTTCATATGATTATCTGTTTTTTGGTCATTGAGTTTTCAGATTTCTTTAAAGATCTTGGAAGTCAGCCCTTTTTCTGTAGCATCATTTGCGAATATTTTCTCCCATTCTGTGGTTTGCTTCTTTGTTTTGTTGACCCTTTCCTTTGCTTTGCAGAAGCTTTTGGTATTGAAGTGCCAGAGTTCACTTTTGCTTCTGTTTCCTTTGCCAAGAACCATCAGATACCTTGGAATCACCCTAAAGAAAGAGGTAAAGTGTCTGTACTCAAGGAACTACAGAACACTCATGAAAGAAATTGAAGAAGACACAAAAATTGGAAAAAACCTCCATGCTCAGAATCAGAAGATTCTGAAGAATAAACATTGTTAAATTGTCTATACTGCCCAGAGCAATCTAAACTTTCAATGCCATCCCGATCAATATTCCAGTGGCATTCTTCAAAGTGCTGAAACAAACAATCCTAATATTTGTATGGAACCAGGAAAGATGCAAATCGCTAAGGAAATATTCAAATAGAACACCAAAGGTGGGCACACCATGTTTCCTGAATTCAAGCATTACAATAAATCTGTGATCACCCAGACAGCATGGTACTGGCACAAAAACAGACACATAGAACAATGGAACAGAGTAGAGAGCCCAGATATAGACCCACAACTCTATGGTCATATCATCTTTGACATGGCAGGAAAAAATGCCCAGTGGCAAAAAGACAGTCTCTTCAATAAATGGTGCTGGGACAATTGGATTGCTATGTATAGAAGAATGACACTAGACCATTCTCTCACACAATACGCAAAATTAACTCAAAATGGATGAAATAACTCCATGTAAGACAGGAATCTATCAAAATCCTAGAGGAGAACATAGGCAGTAACCTCTTCGACATCAGCCGTGGCAACTCCTTTCAAGACATGTCTCCAAAGGCAAAGGAAACTAATGCAAAAACGAACTTTTGGGACTTTATCATTTTTAATTTAAATTCAAATTAGTTAACACATTGTGCATTTTAAAATTCAGGGATAGACTTTAGTGATTCATTGGTTACATAGGATCCAATCATCCGTCAATGGACACCTGGTACTTGTCCATATTTTGGCAACTGTGGACGTTTCTGCTATGAACATTGGGGTATAAGGTGTAAGGTGGTTTTGTGTAAGGTGTAAGGTGTAAGGTGTAAGGTGGTTCTGTTTTTAAATTTTGTGGAACCTCCATTCTGTTTTCTTGTGTGGCTGCACCAGTTTGCATTCCCACCATTCAGTAAGAGGACTTCCCTTTCTCTGCCTTGTTGCCAACATCTGTTGTTTCCTTGCTTACTAATTTTAGCCACTCTGACATGTGTGAGTTATCTCACTCTGGTTTTCATTGGGATTTCCTGCATGATAAGTGATGTTGAGCATTTTTTCTTCTGTCTGTAGGCCATTTGTACCTCTTCCCTGGGGGAAATGTCTGTTCTTGGCTTCTGCCTGTTTCATGAGTTATGATTATTAGAGTTGTTACTGTTGCTGTTGTTGTTGTTGAGTTTGAGAAGTTCTTTATAGGTTTTGGATACTAGCCCTTTATCTGAGAAGTTATTTGCAATTACCTTCCCCCATTATGTGGGTTTTCTTTTAGTCATGTTGACTGTTTTGTTGGCTGTGCAAAAGCTTTTAATCTTGAGGAAGTCCTGATAGTTCTTTATTGCTTGTCTTTCCCTTGCCTCCAAATACATATCTAGCAAGAAGTTTCTGCAGGTGAGCCCAAAGTGGTTGCTGCCTATGTTCTGCTCTAGGATTTTGATGGAGTCCTGACTGAAATTTAGGTCTATCATCCATTTAGTGTTTACCTTGTGTATGATAAAAAGAATGTTCCACTTTCATTCCTCTGAATGGGCCTCTCCAGTTTTCCCAACACCACTTGTTGAAGTGAATGTCTTTCTTTTTCCATTGGCAATTCCTTCCTCCTTTGTTGGCGATTGGTTGACCATTGAGTTGAGGTTCCATCAATGGGCTGTCCATTCAGTTCCATGGATCTTTGCATCCATTTTTGTGCATATACGATATTGTCGTGCTGACTACAGCTTTGTAATGTACATTGAAGTCAGGCATTGTGACGCTCCAGGTTTGGTTTCATTTTTCAGTGTCTGTCTAGCTCTTCAGAGTCTTTTCTGATTCCATAAAATTTGAGGATTATTTCTCCAGCTCTGTGAAAAATGCTGACAGTATTTTGGTAAGAGATTACACTAAATGTCTAGATGTTTGAGTAATATAGATATTTTTACAAAATTTATCTTCCAATCCATGAGCATGGAATGTTTTCCCCTGTGTATGTGTCTTCCTCCATTTCTTTCATAAGTGTTCTATAGTTTTCAGAGTACATCTGTTGACTGTTTTGGTAGGTTTATGCCTCAGTATCTTCTAGGTTTTTATGTAATTGTCAGTTGGATCAATTTATTGATATCTCTTTCTGCTGCTTCATTGTTAGTGTATAGAAATACACCACAATATAAGTAAAAGTACAATACAATGTACATTGATGTCATATCCCATGGCTTTGCTGGAGTCCTCCGTCATTTCTTGCCATGTTTGGTGGAACCTTTTTGGTGTTCTACACCCAACATCATGTCTTCTCATGAGGACAGAAGAGTGAAAATGTCAATTCCTTCATTGCTGATTTGGTCGCCTTTTATTTCCTTTTGTTGTCTGATTGTTGAGGCTGGGATTTCCAGTACAATGTGGAACAACAGTGGTGAGAGAGGACATTCCCTTTATGTTTCTGACATTAGGGGAAAAACTCTTAGTGTTTTCTCATGGAAAATGATATTACCTCTCATCCTTTCCTCTGTGATTTAGGATATTGAGGTGTTTCCCTCTATTCCAACACACAGTGGGATCTTTTCAAGAAAGATGCTGTGTTTTTTCATGTGTCATTTCACCATCTATGGAGAGGATCATATGGCTCTTGTTCATTCTTATATTAATGTGTAACACACGGATGGGTTTGCAGATATTGAAGCATTCCTACAAACCGGGAATTAATCCCTCTTGGTCCTGTTGATTAATCCTTCTAATGTACGCATGGATCATCTTGGCTAGTATGTTTGTGAGAAGTTCTACACCCATATTCATCAGGGGTATTGGCCTATAATGCACCTTTCTGGTGGAGTATTCTTCTGCTTTGGGGATCCAGGTTATGCTGGCCTCTTTAGAATGACTTTCGAAGGTTTGTTGGCACACAATTGGTCATCATATTCTCTTACAATTGTTTCTATTTCTATGGGTTTGGTTTTGATCTCTCCACTTCCATTCCTGATTTTGTGTGCTTTCTCTCTTTTTGATAAGTCTGACTAGGGGTTTCTCAATCCTGTTAGTTCTTCCAAAGAACCAGCTCTTTGTTTCAGTGATATATTTTTTAACTTCTATATATTGTGTAGTGCTTTAATCTTTATTATTTCCCTCCACCTGCTGGATTTTGGCTTTCTTTGCTGTCATTTTCCCTGCTCCTTTATGTTACATTGTGTATTTCAGACTTGTTTTGTTTCTAAAAGAAGGCCTGTACTGCTGTATACTTCCCTCTTAGGAGAGACTTTGCTGCACCCAAAAGCTTTTGCACTGTCACGGTTTTCCTTTTCATTCCCTTCCAAGTATTTCAAATAGTCTTCTTAATGTTCTGGTTGTCCCATTCATTCTTTATAAGATGTTTTTTGGCTTCCATGTATTTGTGGCCATTCTACATGTTTCCTTTTTGGTTGATTTCAGGTCTCTATGCCATGTGGTCTAAAAAATGCATGGGTATGATCTCAATCTTTGTGAACCAGAGGAGAACTGATTTTTGACTTGTTACATGACCTATTCTGGAGAACATTCCTAGTGCCCTCGAGAAAGAGGTATACTTCTTTACCTTAGACTGAAATGCTCTGAACATCCCTGTGAAGTTCATCTGGTCCAATGTGTCATTTAAAGCCCTTTGTCCTGGGGCGCCTGGGTGGCTCAGTGGGTTAAGCCGCTGCCTTTGGCTCAGGTCATGATCTCGGGTTCCTGGGATCGAGTCCCGCATCGGGCTC
>NW_019154187.1:484727-502348 GCF_002288905.1 Enhydra lutris kenyoni
AAAAAAAAAAAAAAAGCCCTTTGTCCCTTGGCGATCTGCTTAGACAACATGTCCTTTGCTGTGAGTGGGGTGTTAATGTACCCCACCATTCTTGTATTACTGTCAATATGTGTCTTTAATTTAGTTATTAATCAGTGTATAGATAGGGGCAGCTCTCAAGATAGGGACATCAAACAATTGCAATGGATAGATCTTCTTATTGCATAAACACATTTATTATGATATAGGTGTCTTCCTTTACCTCTCACTACAGTTTTGGGTTTACAATCTCTATATCTATGGGTGACTACTCCAGCTGTCTTTTGATGTCCGTTACCATTATAAATAGTTCTCCAGCCCTCATGTTCAATCTGGATGTGTCTTGTGTAAAATGAGTCTCTTTTACAGACTATATCAATTGTTCTTCTTCTTCTTCTTTTTTTAAGATTTTATCTATTTATTTGCCAGACATAGATCTCAAGTAGGCAGAGAGGCAGGTGTGTGTGTGTGGGGGGGTAGCAGGCCCCCTGCCGAGCAGAGAGCCTGGCATGGGGCTCAATCCCAGAACCCTGGTATCATGACCCAAGCCAAAGGCAGAGGCTTTAACCTGGTGAGCCACCGAGGCACCCCTCAATGGATCTTCTTGTTTCATTTTGGTTTGTTTCATTCCATTCTGATACCCTATGTCTTTCGGTGGGAGCATTTTGTCTATTTACATTCCGAGTAATTATTGAAAGATATGAAGTTAGTGTCATTTAGAACTTGTACTGTCACTGTTTCTGTATCCCATCTGTGTTTTCTTTTTTCTTTTCTTTTATTTCTTTTTTTTTTTTTTTGAATTTGGCTCCCTCTCTCTCTACTCAAAGGTTCTCCTTTAATGTTTCTTGCAATGAGGGTTTATGGCTCAAAAATTCCTTTCTTTTTTTTTTTTTTGTTTGTTTGTTTGTTTTGTTTTGTTTTGTTTTTTGTCCTAGATGCTCTCTACCTCTCCATTCATTCTGAATGATGATAGCGTTGGGGTATGCACTATTTGTGGCTGCATATTCTTTTCCTCCATTTAGCACATTGACTATATCCTACTTGTCCTTTCTGGCCTGGTAAGTCTCGGTGGACAGGTCTGCTGCCAGCCTCATGTGCCTAACGGAGGTGAAGGACCTCTTGTCCCAAGATTCTCGCAGGATTTTCTAGTTGTCTTTGAATTTCAAACTTCAGGATTATATATATTTTTTAATTTATTAAAATTTTTTATAAACATATAATGTATTTTTATTCCCAGGGGTACAGGTCTGTGAATCACCAGGTTTACACACTTCACAGCACTCACCATAGTACATACCCTCCCCAATGTCCATAACCACACCCCCCTCTCATGACACCCCTCCCCCCAGAAACCCTCAATTTGTTTTGTGAGATTAAGAGTCATTTATGATTTGTCTCCCTCCCAATCCCATCTTGTTTCATTTATTCCTTTCCTATCCCCCAAGCCCCCCACATTGCCTCTTCACTTCCTCATACCAGGGAGATCACATGATAGCTGTCTTTCTCTGATTGACTTATTTTGCTAAGCATAATACCCTCTAGTTCCATTCATGTCATCGTAAATGGCAAGATTTCATTTCTTTTGATGGCTGCATTGTATTCCATTGTATATATATATACCACCTCTTCTTTATCCATTCATCTGTTGAAGGACATCTAGGTTATTTCCACAGTTTGGCTATTGTGGACTTTGCTGTTATAAACATTCAGGGTGCACGTGCCCCATTGGATTACTATGTTAGTATCTTTAGGGTAAATAACCGGTAGTGCAATTGCTCGGTCATAGGGTAGGTCTATTTTCAACTTTTTGAGGAACCTCTTGCTGTTGTCCAGAGTGGTTGCATGAGCTTGAATTCCCACCAACAGTGTAGGAGGGTTCCCCTTTCTCCGCATCCTCGCCAGCATCTGTCATTTCCTGACTTGTTAATTTTAGCCATTCTGACTGGTGTGAGGTAGTATCTCATTGTGGTTTTTATTTGTATTTCTCTGATGCCCAGTGATATGGAGCACTTTTTCATGTGTCTGTTGGCCATCTGGGTGTCTTCTTTTCAGAAATGTCTGTTCATGTCCTCTGCCCATTCCTTCACTGGATTATTTGTTCTTTGGGTGTTGAGTTTACTAAGTTTTTATAGATTTTGGATACTAGCCCTTTATCAGATATGTCATTTGCAGATATCTTCTCCCATTCTGTCAGTTGTCTATTGGTTTTGTTAACTGTTTCCTTTGCTGTTCAAGGCTTTTAATCTTGATGAAATCCCAATAGTTCTATTTTGCCCTTGCTTCCCTTACCTTGGTGATGTTCCCAAGAAGAAGTTGCTGCGGCTGAGGTCAAAGAGGTTGCTGCCTGTGTTCTCCTCAAGGATTTTGATGGATTCCTTTCTAAGATTGAGGTTCTTTATCCATTTTGAGTCTATTTTCATGTGTGGCATAAGGATATGATCCAATTTCATTTTTCTGCATTTGGCTGTCCAATTTTCCCAACACCATTTGTTGAACACACTATCTTTTTTCCAGTGGACATTCGTTCCTGCTCTGCTGAAGATTAGTTGACCATAGAATTGAGGGTCCATGTCAGGGTGCTCTATTCTGTTCCATTGATCTATGTGTCTGTTTTTGTGCCAGTACCATACTGTCTTGGTGATGACAGCTTTGTAATAAAGCTTAAAGTCCCGAATTGTGATGCCACCAACTTTGGCTTTGTTTTTCAATATTCCTTTGGCTATTCAAGCACTTTTCTTGTTCCATATAAATTTTAGGATTATTTGTTCCATTTATTTGAAAAAAAAATGGATGGGATTTTAATAAGGATTGCATTAAATGTGTAGATTGCTTTAGGTAGCATAGACATTTTCACAGTATTTATTCTTCCAATCTAGGAGCATGGAATATTTTTCCATTTCCTTGTGTCTTCCTCAATTTCTTTCATGAGTACTTTATAGTTTCTGAGTATAGATTCTTTGCCTTTTTGGTTAGGTTTATTCCTAGATATCTTATGGTTTTGGGTGCAACTGTAAATGGGATTGACTCCTTATTTTATCTTTCTTCTTGTTGTTGGTGTAGAGAAATGCAACTGATTTCTGTGCATTGATTTTATATCCTGACACTTTACTGAATTCCTGTACAAGTTCTAGCAGTTTTGGAATGCAGCCATTTGGGTTTTCCACATATAGTATCATCTCATCTGCAAAGAGTGATAGTTTCACTTCTTTGCCAATTTGGATGCATTTAATTTCTTTTTGTTGTCTGATTGCTGAGGCTAGGACTTCTAGTACTATGTTGGAATAGCAGTGGTGATAATGGACATCCCTGCTGTGTTCCTGACCTTAGCAGAAAAGCTTTCAGTTTTTCTCCACTGAGAATGAAATTTGCGGTGGGTTTTTCATAGATGGCTTTGATAATATTGAGGTATGTGCCCTCTATCCCTACACTTTGAAGAGTTTTGATCAGGAAGGGATGCTGTACTTTGTCAAATGCTTTTTCGGCATCTATTGAGAGTATCATATGGTTCTTGTTCTTTCTTTTATTAATGTGTTGTATCACATTGATTGATTTGCAGATGTTGAACCAAACTTGCATCCCTGGAATAAATCCCACTTGATCGTGGTGAATAATTTTTTTAGTGTACTGTTGGATCCTATTGGCTAGTATTTTGGTGAGAATTTTCACATCTGTGTTCATCAAGGATATTGGTCTGTAGTTCTCTTTTTTGATGGGATCCTTGTCTGGTTTTGTGATCAAGGTGATGCTGGCCTCATCAAATGAGTTTGGAAGTTTCCCTTCCACTTCTATTTTTTGGAACAGTTTCAGGAGAATAGGAATTAATTCTTCTTTAAATGTTTCGTAGAATTCCCCTGGGAAGTTGTATGGCCCTGGGCTTTTGTTTGTTTGGAGATCTTTGATGACTGTTTCAATCTCCTTACTGGTTATAGGTCTGTTCAGGTTTTCTATTTCTTCTTGGTTCAGTTGTGATAGTTTATATGTCTCTAGGAATGCATCCATTTCTTCCAGATTGTCAAATTTGTTGGCTTAGTGTTGTTCATAATATGTTCTTATAATTGTTTGCATTTCTTTGGTCTTGGTTGTGATCTCTCCTCTTTCATTCATGAGTTTATTTATTTGGGTTCTTTCTCTTTTCTTTTTGATAAGTCTGACCAGGGGTTTATCAATCTTATTAATTCTTTCAGAGAACCAGCTCCGAGTTTCTTTGGTTTGTCCTATTGTTTTTGTTTGTTTGTTTGTTTCTACTTCATTGATTTCTGCTCTGATCTTTATTATTTCTCTTCTCCTGCTCGTTTAGGCTTTCTTTTGTTTTTCGTTTTCCAGCTCCTTTAGGTGTAAGGTTAGGTTGTGTACCTGAGACCTTTCTTATTTCTTGAGAAAGGCATTTACCACTATATATCTTCCTCTCAGAACTGCCTTTGCTGTGTCCCACAGATTTTGAACCGTTGTATTTTCATTATCATTTGTTTCCATGAATTTTTTCAATTCTTCTTTAATTTCCGGGTTGACCCATTCATTCTTTAGAAGGATGCTGTTTAGTCTCCATGTATTTGGGTTCTTTCCAAATTTCCTCTTGTGATTGAATTCTAGCTTCAGAGCATTGTGGTCTGAAAATATGCAGGGAATGGTCCCAATCGTTTGATACCAGTTGAGGCCTGATTTGTGACCCAGGATGTGATCTATTCTGGAGAATGTTCCGTGTGCACTAGAGAAGAATGTGTATTCTGTTGCTTAAGGATGAAATGTTCTGAATATACCTGTGAATCCATCTGGTTCAGTGTGTCATTTAAAGCCTTTATTTCCTTGTTGATCTTTTGCTTGGATGATCTGTCCATTTCAGTGAGGGGAGTGTTAAAGTCCCCTACTATTACTGTATTATTGTCGATATGTGTCTTTGATTTTGTTATTAATTGGTTTATATAGTTGGCTGCTCCCATGTTAGGGGCGTAGATATTTAAAATTGTTAGATATTCTTGTTGGACAGACCCTTTGAGTATGATATAGTGTCCTTCCTCATCTCTTATTATAGTCTTTGGCTTAAAGTCTAATTGATCAGATATAAGGATTGCCACCCCAGCCTTCTTCTAATGTCCATTAGCATGGTAAATTGTTCTCCACCCCATCACTTTAAATCTGGAGGTGTCTTCGGGTCTAAAATGAGTTTCTTGTATGCAGCATATTGATGGGTTTTGTTTTCTTATCCATTCTGATACCCTGTGTCTTTTGATTGGGGCATTTAGTCCATTTACATTCAGGGTAACTATTAAGAGCTATGTGTTTAGTGCCATTGTATTGCCTGTAAGGTGAGTGTTACTGTATATTGTCTGTTCCTTTTTGATCTACTACTTTTAGGCTCTCTCTTTGCTTAGAGGACCCCTTTCAATATTTCCTGTAGACCTGTTTTGGTGTTTGCAAATTATTTCAGTTTCTGTTTGTCCTGGAAGCTTTTTTTCTCTCCTTCTATTTTCAATGATAGCCCAGCTGGATATAGTATTCTTGGCTGCATGTTTTTCTCATTGAGTGCTCTGAATATATCATGCCAGCTCTTTCTGGCCTGCCAGGTATTTGTGGATAAATCCTCTGCCAATCTAATATTTTTACCATTGTATGTTACAGACTTCTTTTCCCGGGCTGCTTTCAGGATTTACACTTTGTCGCTAAGACATGTTAATTTTACTGCTAGGTGATGGGGTGTGGACCTATTCTTGTTGATTTTGAGGGGGGTTCTCTGCACCTCCTGGATTTTGATGCTTGTTCCCTTTGCCATATTGGGGAAATTCTCTACAATAATTCTCTCCAATATATCTTCTGCTCCCCTCTCTCTTTTGTTTTCTTCTGGAATCCCAATTATTCTAATGATGTTTTTTCTTATGGTGTCACTTATCTCTCGAATTCTCCCCTCGTAGTCCAGTATTTGTTTGTCTCTATTTTGCTCAGCTTCTTTATTCTCTGTCATTTGTTCTTCTATATCAATAATTCTTTCTCCTGCCTCATTTATCCTAGGAGTAAGAGCCTCCATTTTTTATTGTACCTTATTAATAGCTTTTTTGATTTCCACTTGGTTAGATTTTAGCTCTTTTATTTCTCCAGAAAGGGCTTTTATCTTTCCAGAGAGGGTTTCTCTAATATCTTCCATGCCTTTTTCGAGCCCAGCTATAACCTTGAGAATCGTCATTCTGAACTCTAGATCTGACATATTACCAATGTCTGTATTGATTAGGTCCCTAGCCTTTGGTATTGCCTCTTGTTTTTTTTTTTTTTTTTTTTTTTTTTTTTTTTTTTTTTTTTTTTTTTTGTGGTGAGCTTTTCCGTCTTGTCATTTTGTCCAGATAAGAATATATGAAGGAGCAAATAAAATACTAAAAGGGTGGCAAAGACCCAGGAAAATGCACTTTAACGAAATCAGAAGAGACCCCAAATCATGGGGGGGGGGGGGAAGAAATGGGATAAAAAGAAGTTCAGGAAAAAAAAAAGAAAAAAAACGAAAACAAATTAGAAAATATTATATATATATATATATATATATATTAGACTGGTGACTAGAACAGCATCACCCACTTAATTTTGGGAGTATTTTGGTCTCTTACAAGAAACTATCTCCCAAAATCTTAAAGAATGAAAAACATATATAAGAGTAAAGACAATGAAGAGATGGAATATTCCTATAAAGATGAGAAATAATTTTTTTTAATTTCTAAAAAGGCGTTGATAAAGTATGTTGGTTGGGAGAATAAAGAAAAAGAAAGTGGAGAGAATTTGCTTGGGCTGGAGACTAGAACAAGCCCAGAGGTAGATTTAGGGTATATTTTGATCTACTAGAAGATGTTGTACCCCAAATTTTTTAGAAGAAAATCCCTATGTGTATGCAAAAAATAAAGTTAGAGTCAATGAAGGATAAAATATGACTATAATAATGAAGGTTCAAAAAAGATTATTATTATTATTTTTATTTTTATGAAAGCTATTGCTAAGATAAACTAGTTAAACAACGTTAAAAGAGGAGAGGGTAAAAGTTAAAAAAATTTAAAAGAAGAAAAAAAATTAAATTAAAAAAATTAAATTAACTGCAAGAATAAAGAATCAGGGGGAGAAAGCCATGAATTCCATGCTTTGCTTTCTTGTCCTCTGGAATTCCGCTGTTCTCCTTGGTAAGTGAACTTGGTCCTGGCTGGATTTCTTGTTGATCTCCTGGGGGAGGGGCCTGTTGTAGTGATTCTCAAGTGTCTTTGCCCCAGGTGGAATTGCACCGCCCTTACCAGGGGCCGGGCTAAGTAATCCGTTCGGGTTCGCTTTTGCGAGCTTTTGTTCCCTGAATGCATTCCGTAGAGTTCTGGAGGATGGGAATGAAAATGGTGGCCTCCTAATCTCTGGCCCGGAGGAGCCAAGAGCTTGCAGCCCCACTCCTCAGTGCATCCTCAGAGAAAAGTGCTCAATCACTCCCGTCTTCCTGGCCTATGGCCGTGATCCAAGCTCACCCAGGCTGTGGCCAGTTCAAGGTAACCCCGAGCTGAGAGCTCACTCCTTGGCTCTGTCTCTTCAGCTGGCTTCCCCGCTCTAATACCTGTGAGCTCTGTGATACTAAGATACCTTCGATCCTTCTGTGACCCTGCAGGACCTGGTGCCACGCTGACCCCGCATGGGCTTCACCCCGGTTTAGCATCTGGAGCAATGTCCCTCAGTGGAGCAGACTTTTAAAAGTCCTGATCTTGTGCTCCGTTGCTCAGCCGCTTGCTGGGAGCTGGCCCCTTCCCCCGCGGTCTATCTTCCCATCGCTTTGAATTCACTTCTCCGCCATCCTACCTTTCAGAAAGTTGTCTATTTTCTGTTTCTAGAATTGTTGCTCTTCTTGTCTTTGGTCTCCTTTTGGATTTGTAGGTGTTTGCAATGGATTGATAAGCTATCTAGCAGATCTCCTGGTACCTGATGTAGTCTCAGCCTGCTACTTCTCCGCCATCTTGACTTTTCCCCAGGATTATATTTTTATGTGTTGACTTATTTTTATTGATTTTGAGGGGTATTCTCTGTGCCTCCTGGACTTGAATGCCAGTATCCTTCCCCTTGTCAATTAGCTATAATTTGTTGAAATGAACCTCCTGCCCTTTTCTCCTCGCTGTCAGCTCCTGGGACTCCACTAAGAAGGATATCATTTCAATTTATGGAATTCCTGAGCAATAGAAGTCTGCCTTCATGATCCAATAACTTTGTTGCTATCATTTTTTCAGCATTTTTATTTTCTATCCTTTTATCTTCTATATCACTGATTCAAATTTCCCCCTCATTCATTCGCTTTGTATAGCCTCCACTTGAACTACATCTCAGTAATAGCATTTTTAAAGTGGAACTGAGTAGATTATTCATTCTTTTATATCTACAGTAAGGTTTTCTCTAGGGCCTTATATGCTTGTTTCAAGCCCAGGTACTAGCTTTATAATCATTGGTTTTAATTCTAGTGCAGAGATCTTACTTAGATATATTGATTCAATCCCTGGGTCCTGATCATTCTTTTGGGGTGAATTTATCCATCTCCTCATTTCTCCCAGAAAATAATTATGAAAGCAAAAGCATCCATAACAAACAGTGAGAGCAGAAAAAAAACAAGAACAAAAAATGGAAACCAAACAAACAAAAGAATACAAAAAACTAGACTGAGTATGTGTTTGGGACTGTTCATTAAAAGAAACTAGATGCCAAAATAAGGAGAAAAGAAAAAAAAAGAAAATCTTACAAATATAAAACAGTTTAATGAAAAGGACTAGAAAAATATATACATGTACATGACTTATATGTAAAGATAAACATCAAAAATAATAAAAAAAGAAAAAAGAAAAATAAAACAAAAAAATAAAACACTAAAGAATGCAAATAGATCTTGTCAAATGTGCTTGCTGCATCAACTGAGAGGACCTTGTGGTTCTTCTCTCTTCTCTTACTGATTTTTTTCTATCATATTGATTGATTTACAAATGTCGACCCACCCTTGTGCTCCAGGGATATATCCCAAGTAGTCATGGTAGATAATGTTTTTATGTACTCTTTGATCCTATTAGCTAGGATCTTGTTGAGGATCTTGGCCTCCATTTCATCGGGAATATTGGTCTGAAATTCTCCTTTTGGATGGGGACTTTGCTTGGTTGTGAATCAGGGTAATGTGGGTTTCATAGAAAGAGTCTGGAGGTTTTCAGCATAAGTTCCTGATTAAAACACATCAAAGTACAGGGATAAAAGGACCATTCCTGAACTTCACAAAATCTATCTATGAAAAACCCGTAGCAAATATCATTCTCAATAGGGAAAAGCTGACAGCCTTTCCTTTGAGATCAGGAACACGAAAAGGATGTCCACTCTCACCACTTTTGATCAACATGATATTTTCCTCTGTGTCCTCTTAATCCCCCCCCCCTTTTTTAACTGTCTCTTATTAGAAACTCCACAGCCTAGTCCTTATACATAGTTTTATGTAAGTGTATCTCATTAAATTGGAAGGTCTTTGAAGGCAGGAATACCTTAATGACTTTGTATCTCCAGTCCTGACCTTACTTCATTCATGTAGGTTTGCACATTCTTGTAATTTGTATTGTTAAGGGCTCGATAAATAAAATGTTGAACTAAATTTAACCGCCCTATTTGACCGTCAGCTACCACTTCCTACTGGGAGTATCTAGATTGAGCAAAGCAGGACAGGTTGGGGAAGTGTGAATCTGGAGTAGATTCTAATCAGAGTTTAGGATACAGTTAAAGCAGTAAGCCATAGGGTTGGAGGAGTTGTGTCTCTCATGACCTTCTGGACAGGCTGAGGGCATATAGTCAAATTCAGACATTTGAGCCATGTTTCTGATAATAGTAATGATCTTCTTACCAAGATGTGCCCCAAGAAGATCCTTTCAATGACTCTATTTGCCCAAACTTGTTTCCTTACTTCTGGACCCAGGGTGTTATCTCTTTAAGAAAACTTAACTCCAATGGGTAGGAAAAGAAAGATTAGAAATGACTTTGGAATTGATAAGTGAATTCGTATCTTCCCCTTAATACTTATTTTTATATTACACATTTTTATGAAAGATATTTTCCCTGTATTTCTGACAGGTGGATTAATGAGAAAATGGAGAGAATAGTTGGCAACTTCAAAAGACTATGCCATGTAAAGCTATTATCCTAAGAATAAAAATGCAGCTGGCTTTGTAGTCACCAAGTTCAGTTCTGATCTTGAATAAAAGTTGCCAAGGGCATATTTACTAGATCCTTAAATTGGGTGAAGTGAAAGTCTTAGGAATTCAGACTTCTCTGTATAGTGTCTTTTCCAAGAAAAGGTGAAGAGGTGATGACAATAGATAGAATCAGATGAAATTAATAATTAAACCTACACACACACACACACACACACACACACACACACACACACACACACATGCATACAATACTAAAGCTCGGCACACAGGGAAGCCCATGATTGGTGGAATTATATAGGCCTGAATTGAATCCCAGCACTGTAATATCTTTGGGAAAATTATTTAATCTTTTAGTACTTAAATTGTGTTTTTAAATCTGGAGATGGAAGCCAAAGAATTATTATAAGAATTAAATGAGAGAATTAAATATAAAGGCATTTGAAGTCATACTACTGTGATTAGATTCCTGACTCACATAATCCTACAAGTGATTCAATGTTGCAGAACCTCAGAATTCCCTACTTCTAAAACAGGAATCATAATAATGCCTCTCTCATGGGTTTATTGTTAAGACTAAATGAGATAATGTATAAGGACTTAGTTCAGTGCTTTTACATCAGAGTGTCAGTTTGGTGGGTATAATCTTGAGTCACTTTTCTTCTCAAAACTTTGTAAATATTAGTATGTTTTCTTCTAGCTGTGGAGAAGGGTGAAGGCAGCCTCAACCCTTTTCCCATGTAATTTGTTATTTTTTTAAAGGTTTTAATTCTTTAGTGTAATTTTAGGTTCATGATAAAATTCAGAGGAAAACAGAGGTTTTATTCATATACTCTCTACCCTCCAACATACATAAGCTTCCCCATTATCAACATCACTCACCAAAATAGTACATTTTATTTTCTTACCAAAGATGAACCTATATTGACACGTTACAGTCACACAAAGTCCAAAGTTCGCCTAAGTGTTCAATCTCGATATTGTACATACAAGGGGTTTAGACAAATGAAGAATGACATATATTCATCCTTATAATATCATTTAGGGTGTTTTCACTGCCCTAAAAATCCTCTGTCACCTGCCTGTCCATCCCTTCTTCCCACCCTCACTGACAATCACCAATCTTTTTATGGTATCCCTAGTTCTGTATTTTCTAGATATCATATAGTAGGATCATATAGTATGTAGCTTTCCCAGATTGGCTTTTCACTTAGCAATATGCACTTAAGTGTCTCCATGTTTTCTCATGGCCTGATAGCTTGTTACTTTTTGGTGCTGAGTAATACTCCATTATCTGATTGCACCACAGTTTATTTACCCATTCAAAATACAGGACATCTTGTTCCTTTCAAGGTTTGGTGGTTATGCATAAAGCAGCTGTAAATGTCAGCATGCAAGTTTTTATGTGGACATAAGGTTTCAACTCCTTTAAGTAAATTCCAAGGGCCACAATTATTGGATCCAATGGTAAGTATATTTAATTTTGTAAGAAAACACCAGACTGTCTCCCAAAGTGGCTATTTCATGTTGAAACCCCCTTCTGCAATGAATGAGAGTTACTGTTGTTCTACATCCTTGTCAGCAATTGTCGCTCTTCCAAATTTTTGCCATTCTAATAGGTGTGTTGTGCAGTCTCATCATTTTAGTTTGCATTACCCTGATGACATGATGTGAAGCATATTTTCTTATGCATGTTTTCCATCTGTATATCTTCTTTGATAGCTGTATTTAAGGTCACTAGTCCCATTTTTTAGTCAGTTTATTCCCTTATTGTTGATTTTTAAGTGTTCTTTGTATTGTTGGGTCCATTATCAGAGGAACGAGACTGAGACAAAGTGAAAGTTATGTAAAGCTTTATTCTATGCCAAGCATTAGAAGTCAGAGTGACTGGCCAGTGCTGCCTCCAAAGAGAGCAATCCCCCCCACTTTGGTCTTACAGGCTAGTTTTATAGGGCACATCCACAGACCTCTACGTATGTGGCTTTGGCTGATTGGATGTCTCCTACCTGTGTGTTTTAGTAACCATTACCCAGAACCAATACAACAAAATGGCCTTGTTTTAGGTATGTGTTTTAGCAACAGTTACCCAGACCTGATATCAGTAACTGTTGAGTAATTTATTAAACAAAATGGCTACCTAGGCAACATGGAGTCACTATGGCTAAGTAGGCCCAGGCAGGCCCTAAGGGTTTAACAGGTTTTAACGTGGAATTGGCCCCAACAGTATGTTTTGGGGAACAGTCTTCTATCAGATGTGTCTTTTGCAAAAATTTCCTCCCAATCTGTAATTTCTCTTCACATTCTCTTGATTTTGTTTTTTGCAGAGCCCAGGTTTTAAACTTATCACTTTTTAAAATGGATCATGTGTTTAATGTTGTATCTAAAAATGCATCACCATACCCAAGGTCATCCAGATTTTCTCCAATGTCATCTCCAAGGAGTTTCATAGATTTGTATTCGATACTTAGGTCTATAATCCATTTTGAGTTATTTTTTTATGAAGGATGTAAGCTCTGTGTCTAGATTTTTTTTGGGGGGGGGGGCGGAAGCAGGAGGCCCTATATAAATCCAGTTGTTCCAACACTGTTTGCTAAAGAAACGATCTTTGCTCCAGGATATTGCCTTGGCACTTTGATCAAAGATCAGTTGACTGTATATATGAGGGTCTATCTCTGGCATCCGTATTCTGTTCAATCAATATATTTTTTATTTACCAATATTACCCTCTCTTGATTACTGAATCTTTACAGTAAGTCTTGAAATTGTGTAACATCAGTCCTCCAACTTTATTATTCACCTTCAGTATTGTGTTGGGTCTTCTGGCTCTTTTGCCTCTCTGTGTAAACTTTAGAATAAGTTTATCAATATTCATAAAATAACTTGCTGGGATTTTGATTGGGATTGTACTGAATCCATAGATCAAGTTGGGGATAATTGACACCTTGACAATATTAAGTCTTCCTATCAATTAATAAGGAATATCACTTCATTTGCTTAGCTCCACTTTAATATCACTTGTCAAAATTTTACAGTTTTCCTCATATGGATCTTCTATATATTTTGATATACCTACGTATTTCATTTTTCTTTGGATGGTAATGGAAATGTTACTGTGTTTCTAGTTTCAGGTTCCACATGTTCATTGTTGGGACATAGGAAAGCAATTGACTTTTGTATATTAACTGTGTATTGTACACCCTTGTTATAATCATTTATTGGTTCCAGGAGTTAGCTGAATGAATATTTATCAATGTTCTACATTGATGATTGTGCCATTTGAAAAGAAAGAAAGAAAAAAAGGAAGAAAGAAAGAAAGAGAGAGAAGAAGAAAGAAAATTTATATCTTCCTTCCAATTTGTATACCGTTTTTTTCTTTTCCTGCCTTAACACATTAGCAAAACTTCCAGTATAATGTTGAAAAGGTATGGTGAGATGGAACATCTTTGTCTTTTACCTGATCTTAGTGGGAGCTTTGAGTTTCTCACCATTAAGGATGATGTTAACTGTGTATGTGTGTGGGTATGCGTGTGTGTGTGTGTGTGTGTGTGTGTGTGTGTGTGTGTGTGTGTGGCATATGGCATATGCATAAGCATACATGACTGAATACATCATTACTAGTATTTTTTAACAAATTGTTATGTCAGATTAGTTAAAAATAATTAAAAAGGTTTTATTTTATCTTCACCTCTTCTCTTCGATGTTTTTCCTTTCTCTATGTAGCTCTGAGTTTCTGATCTGCATTATATTCCTTCTGTCTAAAGAATTTCTTTTAACATTTCTTATAAGGCAAGTCTTTTGGCAAGAAATTCCCTTAGTTTTTGTTTGTCTAAGTTTTTATTTCTCCTTCACTTTTTAATAAAGTATTTTCAGGGTGTAGAATTCTAAGATGGCATTTTTTTTTTTCCTCTCAATACCTTATATATTTCACTCCACTGTCTTCTTGGTACCATGGTATCTGAGAATTCACATATAATTATCTAGGCTTCTCTGTAGGTAAGCTGTCTTTTCTCTGGCTTCGTTTTCTATTTTTTCTCCATCTTTTATTTTCTGTAATTTGAGAAGGATACACTTAGGTGTGTCTGTTGGTATTTATCTTCCCTGGTGTTGTTAAACTTCCTGGATCTGTGGTCTCATGTCTGACATTATTTGGGGGCAATTCTCAGTCATTATTCTTTCAAACATTTCATCTGTTCCTTTCTCTTTTTCTTCTCCTTCTCACTGGGTATTCCAATGGGTATACTCATTTTCTGTATGTTACACTTTTTTTTTAATATTTTATTTATTTGACACAGAGGGAGGGATCACAAGTAATCAGAGCAGCAGGCAGTGTGAGAGGGGGAAGCAGGTTCCCCACTGAGCTGAGAGCCCCATGTAGGGCTCGATCCCGGGACCCTGAGATCATGACCTGAGCTGAAGGCAGAGGCTTACCCCACTGAGTCAACCAAGCAGCCCCCCTTGTTTTTTAAATATTTTATTTCTTTTTTGGCACAGAGAGAGAGATCACAAGTAGGCAGAGAAGAAGGCAGAGTGAGAAGGGGATGTGTATGTTACCCTTTTAATGTTCCCCATACTCCTTAGAAATTATATTCTGCTTCAACCTCTGTTCTCTTTCCTTTTTGGTTTACAGGTATTCTGTTAATATATCCTCTAGCTCAGAGAGTTTTTCTTCAGCCATGTCTAATCTACTAATAAGCCCATCAAAGACATCCTTCCTGTTTTTGTTTTCGTGGTGTGTGTGTGTGTGTGTGTGTGTGTGTGTGTGTGTTTTAACCTCTAACATTTGTTTTGGTTCTTTCTTAGGATTTCCAGCTTTCTGCTTACATTGTCCATCTATTCTTGCATTGTCTACTTTATCCAGTAGAGACCTTCCTATATAACTCATAGCTGTTTTAAATTCCCAATCTGATAATTCAATATCCCTGCCATGTCTGGATGTGGTGCATACTCTTTCTTTTCAAATTGTATGTGTGGGGGGGTGTTTGTTTTGTTTCCTTTTTGTACTGCCTTATAACTCCATCTTGATAGCTATACATGCCATACTGGGTAAAAGGAACTGCAGTAAATAGGCCTTTAATAATGTGCTGGTGAGGTGGGGAGGGAAAACTTTCTATAGTGCTACTATGAGGTCCTTGGTTAGTGTGCCTATGCTTCTGGACTATGAACTTCACAAGGGTTTCACAGGGATTTTTTTCCTCCCAACTTAGCCTCACTCCTTAGGGCTGGGCTTGTGCTCACAGTCACAGGCTGGCAAGGTCAGTGGATTGCCTGTCCCCTAGCAGATCTCTGCAAACAGAGAAAGATGCCAGTCCCCACCTCGGCACAGTCCAAGGATGCTCCTCTGAGTGCCTCAGCCCAAGGAGGGCCACCGGGGGCTTGTCCAGGCATGGAGTGCCCTGTGTAGAGGGGGCAGGTCCAAGGGTGTGCTGGCCATGGAGCCCTGTGGTGGTCTTGGCCTCAATGGTCTGCAGCCCACAGTGCCCAGCACAGTGGTAGTGCATGGCCCCAAAGGGAGGGTCACCAACAACACCTGTCTGAGGGTGACAGCCACCAGGGTTCCAGTGTCCTTGCCATATCCACTAGCGCCCCCAGGACATGACTGTGTAGCCTCCTCCTGCATTGGGATTTGCGGGAAAGTCATCTCCATGGAAGCAATATTCCTCCAGAAGAAGACTGTAGTGGGGGGGGGTAGCCATGCACTCTTCTTCTCTGACAGGCATGTCTCAGATAGTGGGAGGCCCAGGTACCAAGAATGTGAGGTTGCTGAATGCTGCCCTGCCCGGGCCACCACCCCAACCTCCCCAAGCATACCCTCCACATTGCCACTACCCCGCAAGAGCTGGCTATGTCAAGGATTTAATGCTGGAAGCTTATGGCCCACTGTGTGAATTCCCTGACCTTCCTGCCTTCCCTGTTCTCACAGTGCCAAGGCCCGAAGTTACCGCGTGATCCCCGGGTTTCCCATCTAGTGTCTTAGAGGCTCTCTTAGAGGCCCTGCAAGTTCCCTCCCTGTCTCCATTTGTCAGAGCTCTCGGGGCCGGAATCCTCCTTCAGTCAGGGCATATGGGCGGGCACTGAGGCCTTGCTTTCCTCGCACAACCCCTCCCTGGTGGCTTGGCCCCTTGGGTGCCTCCAAGGTCAACAGGTGCTTGCTGTCTGGGAATAAGGTCCCCTCCACGTGGTCAGAGATCCTGGCATCAGCAAGGGAGCAGTAACAGGCACTAAGGAAGGTAGGCGGGTGGGTGGGTTGCAGCCTGGGGCCTCACACCTGGACATTGAAGCACTGCCACTGGGTGTTTTTTTCTAGTGGGTAGGGTTAGGGGGAGGTTCCTGCACCCACCCGGTGCTCCTGCCATGACTCTGAGGGGTCAAAGGTGGTGGTCAGATTCGCAGGTGTCCTTGGGATGCTCATGGTCCATCCGCAGGGGCACAGAGGTTTGGTTCGGCTGGAACCCAGCTGCAGCGGGGTGTGGACTGCAGCAGAGGGTCTTGGGGGCCCTGGGGGACCAGGCACATGGGTCTTAGCCCTGTTGGGGCCCCTGGTCCCCTGGTGGAGGTGGGGGTTGTGGGGGGAGGGAGAGGGGCGGGGGCAGTGGTGCATGCCCTGTCAGAGTCTGGTGTTGGAACTCAAGAGACAACTTGGAGCATTCCCTCCAGGTGCACAGGGCGGCCCTTTGACTTGATGGTGCTTACTGGCCAGGTGTCTGGGAAAGGGTCCCCTGAGCAAGTGCACTTTGCTGACCAAGGATCAGCCTCTGCAGTCCTGCTCTGTGCAAGGAGGATTTAGGGCTTTCTGGCCCTGTTCACTCCTCCTCCACTCCTTCCCCCAAGACCTGCTATTTGCCCCCCCCTTTTTTTTTCTCTTGTGTCCCAGTGGTGTCCCTCCATTTTCTCTGAAAAAAAAAAAACAAAACAAAAAAAACTGGTATTAGAGGGATCACAGAACTCTTGCCTAAGAAATGTCCGGAGGTACTGGGTTTCTATCATGAGAACCTGGATGGGCTGCAGGAGCCTTCTGATGGTCCAGACCTCACAGGATTTCCTGAGTCTGTGCACCAGGATCCGGGGGTGGCACATGGTCATTTGAGGAGAGGTGAGATGCTACTCTGAGTATGGAAGGGAATGGGCACTCCCCGGGATCTTGATCATGTCGCCAGGTCACCTAGGGGTGACTGTGCCCTGGGTGATGTATGGGACCAAGTGCTGGCCGGCCTTTCATGTATTGAGGCTGTGGTGTGTCATTGTGGCTTTTCCCCTTCTGAGATGAGATGCAGGGATAGGGATGTGTGTGTGTGTGTGTATGTTGCGTGTGTGTGTGTGTGTGAGAGAGAGAGAGAGAGAGAGAGGGAGAGAGAGAGAGAAAGAGGGAGAGAGAGAGAAAGAGGGAGAGAGAGAGAGAGGGAGAGAGAGAGAGAGGGAGAGAGAGAGAGAGGGAGAGAGAGA
>NW_019154187.1:502358-544185 GCF_002288905.1 Enhydra lutris kenyoni
ATTCACCAAGCTAGCGCCACATTCAGTGAGGTAAATGAATGTTCGGAGTAATTGACATGGACTTTAAAGCATATTTTTATTCTTGTAAACTTAAGGAATTGGGAAAAATCGAAGATTGATACTCCTGGGCAGTTTTCTTCCTTTACTAAGGGAAATTAAGCATACTGCCAGGACATTTGTGTAGCTTGATCATTTATCAAATAGTGCTTCTCCAATAAATGAAGATTGCCTCGCGCCTTAAGCCATTATCCTTAAGATGCTGTCTTTCATTATACATCATAATGGGCTCTCACATTATCACCGGTCTGTCTCCCTTTCTTTCTGTCTCTACTTCTATTTCTATTTCTATTTTTTCTTTCTTTTCAAAGGAAATAGGTTTTGCTAATCTGGGCGTTCTGTAGCTTTTTAATACCTTTGGGGCAAAGACGAGATTGAAGAACTATTTTTTCTTTTGCTTTTAATATTTTCTTTCCATAAAAGTGCACCTTGGTCATTTTAAATATTAGCAGGCATGCCTTGATTCCACACTTCCATAATAGAAATAGAAATTAATGATAATAAAACATTTTCCAAACTGTAGTTTATACAATCATTGCCATTTATACTCTTCACTAGACTTCAGGTAACCCAAATACTCAGCAAACTCATCTTTATGTTCCGTCTTGCCCTTTTGGCATTTAGTAGTTTTTGTGAATAATGAGATTTATTTCCTAAAAAGTCTACTGGGTGATTGTACTATGTGTTGTAGTGTTAATTACCAAGGTGTAGATCAATGTTGTTTAAATTGCCAGTTACAATCAAAATTATAAAAATTAAATGGAAAAAGAAATCCTAGCAAATTAGTAATGGTATTTGTATTACTTCTTTTCTCTGTTTCATATATGTATCTGTATTTTGGCTAGTGATGTAAAATGTGTTTTTCTTCTGAATGTGCTTACTTTTTAAAGATAATTTTATTGGCCACTATATGGAATCAGTTCATCTGGCTTTTCCTCTTAGTTCTGTTACTATCTTGATGGTCTTGAGGAATCACTTGACTTGTTTCAGTTTCCTCCTTTGTAAAATGGGAAACAAAGGGATAATGTTGCAGAAAGTGATTTGAAAAGTGCACAGATGACAATTACTTCTTTTATCCTAAGATAACAAGGTGATGTTTAATAGAAAAAGCAAAACAACAGCATTGTTCAAGCTAGTCATCCTGAGAGACTATTAATCCAGTGGTACTGCCATTGGCTCTAAAGTAGTTCATATTCCTTGAAATTACTGTTAAGGAGGCAATTGCATACAATGTGGTGAAATTTGGAGTGCGATGACCCAGGCTCAAATCTTCACTGTGTTGGTCCTATTTTTCTGAACTTCACCTTCACCTTCAGTTTCCTATTTCTAAAATGAACATAACAGTAGTACCTACCTATTCAAGATGGTTGGGCATATTAACTGTGAAATGGAGTGAATACTGTCACAGAATAAGCACTCAGTAAGTATTAGCTCTTACTGTTTGTCATTTCTCCCATATTTGTGGTTCATACTGTTGTCCCACTTGTTCTAACTAAAATATGGGTTTCAGTTTTAACTCCTTCATTTGCTTACTCTACCACAACCATTAGAAAGGCTACTCAACTATTACTTCAAGACATTAATTTCTCCACTTCCTCTGTACTGCTGCCACTGTGGCCCAAGCCAGGCCACCACCACCTCTCACTGGTACCTTTCCAGAAACTCCTTAACTTGTCTAACAACTTTCTTGCCCTTGCCTGGCCTGGTTTCCACTTGGCAGCAGCAGAGTGATCTGTAGAAATGCACACTGATCATACTGCTCCTTTTCTTAAAGTCCTATAGTGGCTTTCCATCATACTCAGATAAAATTCAGACGCCTTTACTTAGCCTTCTCTATTTCTGCCTTCTTACCTAGCTTTTCCACCTTGCGTATTCTCCAGACACATGGGCCTTCTTTTGCATGCATCAAGTCTTCTGGTTCATTCCTAATCTGAGGCCTTGGGTGTTGTTCTTCCCTTGGCTTCTGCAGGCCTTCTGAAGGCCTCTCCCTTCTCTTCATCAGGTCTTTGCAGGTTTGACTCTCTCATGTTCAGATGTCTGGTCCTCTCAGAGGCCTGTCCTGACTACCTAAGTGGAAGTTGCTGCCCTCACTCATGCTCCATATCTCTGTTTGATTTTCATCTCAGCATGCTTCCTTGCCTCTTTTCTTATTTACTTCTCATGTAACTTGAACCCTTTGCCAGATTGTGAAAACCATGTGATTTGGGATCTTATTTTCTGTATTGTTGAATCCTGCCTCTCTAGTGCTTAAGACAGTGCATGTCTGAGGTACTCCATAAACACTGCTTGAACAGGACAGTGAACAGGACAGATGTAGCCCATGTTCAGAGTGTTTGATTTAGACCAGAATCATCAAATCTTTTCTTAAAGGGACAGATAGTAAATAATCTAGGATTTTAAACCATAAGGTCTGTATTGCAACTACCCACTTTGCCCTGGTAGCGCTATAGCAGCCACTGACAGTATGCAAATGACTGGGCATAAGTGTGTTCCAATAAAAATGGGCTTGGAAGAACAGGAAGTGTGTCCCTGGTGTATAGTTTGCTTATCCCCTGCTTTAGAGCATTGCTGTCGACTAGAAATTTCTGTGCTGATGGTACTGCTCTTTATCTACAAGGACAGTCTGATAGCCACTAGCTACATGTGGCATTGAGCACTTGACTTGTGACTGGTACAACTGAGGAACAAAAACATTTTGAACAGCTTCACTGAGATATAATTGATATACAGGAAACTGTACATTTTTAAGGTCAATAAATCTGTAAGCTTTGGTACATGTATATACTGATGAAACCATCATGGTCAAGAGAATGGTCATACTTATAATCTCCCAATATTTATGTCCCTTGCAAATCGTTTGGTTTTCTCCCCATTCCAAGGCAACCACTGCTCTGTTTTCTGTCACTGTAGATTACTTTGCACATCGAGAATTATATATAAATAGAATCATACTATGTATTTTTTCTAACATCTTTAAATCAATATAATTATGTTAGGATTCATGCATGTTTTTGCATCTATCAGTGGTTCCTTTCATTGCTGAGTAGTATTCCATTATGCAGAGAAGCCACAGTTTGTTTATCCATTTACCTAGTAGTGGATCTTTGGGCTATTTCCGGGTCTTGGCTGTTACAGATAAAGTTGCTGTGAGCATTCAGGTACAAGTCTTTGTATGGACCTACACTTTCATTTCTTTTGGGTACACACTTAGGGGTTGAATAGCTGGGTCGTATTTTAGCTGTAAATTTAACTTTTGAAGAAACTATCCAGTTGTTTTCCAAAGTGGTTTTACATTCTTACCAACAGTGATATGAGTCCAATTTTTCCACATCTTCACCCACACTATCTTTTAGATTATAGCCATCTTAGAGGGAATAATATGATATTTCACTGTAGTTTTGAATTGCTTTTTCCTAATGACTAATGATGTTGAGCATCTTTTTATGTGCTTATCATCCATGTATTATGTTTAGTGAAGTTCATATTCAGATATTTTGTCCACATTTAGTTGGATTTTTAGTTTTTATGCTATTGACTTTTGAGAGTTAATTATATATTCTGATTCAGGTTCTTTATCACATACAAGATCTACAATTATTTTCTCCCATTATGTGGCTGGTCATTTTATTCTTTTTTATAGTTCCAAGTTAAAAAAAATTAAAATTTTTAAAAATTTCTTTTCAGTGTTCCAGAATTCATTGTTTATGTACACCCAGTGAACCATGCAATATGTGCCCTCCAAATACCCACCACCAGGCTCACCCATCCTCCCACACCTCTCCCCTCCAATACCCTCAGTTTGTTTCTCAGAGTCCACAGTCTCTCATTGTTCATCTCCCCCTCCAATTTCCCCCAACTCCCTTCTCCTCTCATGGTTTAAGATATTTTTGCAAATTCCCCCTGTACTAGCTTTAAGATTAGATATGTATTTCAGAATTCAATTGCAGTTTAAGGAAACCTAAGTCCTCTTACAAATCATGTGTCAACAGCCTGAATACCAGCATGGCTGAATGTAACCAACTTAGAAAGATAAGTGAGTATACACTCCTAGAACCTAGTAACAAAGGTAATGACATCCTGGATGATACACTCTGATAGACAGGTATTTAACATTACTTGGAAGATCTCAATCTGAAATTTTTTTTTTAGATAATTTGCTTATTTATTTGAACAAGAGAGACAGAGTTCACAAGTAGGCAGAGAGGCAGGCAGAGAGAGAGGGCTATGTAGGCTCCCCACTGAGCAGAGAGCCTAATGCTGGGCTCACTCTCAGGACTTGAGACTATGACATGAGCTGAAGGCAGAGGCTCAACTCACTGAGCCACCCAGGTGACCCTCCATCTGAAATCCTATCTCTTTTGCTAATGGACTCCCTCACAATGAAATAGCAAACAGACTTTGGGACAGAAGGAGACACTTTAGTCACTCCTTCTCTTGCTATTCATAAAAGATTTTCTTCTATGTTCCTGGCTCAGGATATGCTTTACTTTTATGTACTTGGATATCAGTAAGTCCAAACTCATGTGCATTTTTCATCAGCTGAGAGACTATCTGCAGATGTCCAGGCTTCATTAGAGTCAGCCACCCAAGCAGACCAAGACATAGTCCATCCAGCATTGTCAGCCATCCTGCGTATAAATCCCCCTCTATGCCCTGTTTGCCATGAACACTGCTGTACTGGAATCAGTGACCTAGAAATGCAGATCCATTGCAAGCAAGTTGAAATAAACAAACCTCTCTTGCACCATGTCATTGCGGTAGTATGTGCCCAATCTACACAGTGCCTCAAAAGAAAATGCAATGTCAATATCCATTTGTCCCAATTCTGGGCTCCATTAGGCTAATTATAAATCAGTGCCCCTGGTGGGAATGGAATACATGATACTCAGAATGATGCTCATTTGGGGAAAACATTATATTCATTTGTAACCACCCCATCCACATGAAGGAAACATCCTTACTTTCATTGGTCTGGGAAAATGACCCATTAAACTCTCTCTCCATTGAACTAGTGGAAACATTTTACCCTAACCCACTGTCCTGGTGTTTTCACATTTAAAGCTCCAACATTTTTGTTTGTTTGTTTCATCGGAAATTTCTTTGTTTTTACTTATATTTATTAAGCAACAGCTTAATACTACATAAAATTCAAATCATCCTTCAATAACCCATCTTCCCTCCCCCACACAATTTTTTTGCAGCCCTTAATTTCTATGTTTGTTTTGAAATATATCCATACATAGTACATGTAGCTTCTGTTTATTTTATATTTTTACATAATGATTTCATAGTAACTACTTATTAATACCTGGCTGCTCCCCCTCCTTTTTTTTGTTATTATTTTTAATTTTTTAAAATTCTTTTCAGTGTACCAGAATTCATTGTTTCTGCACCATACCCAGTGCTCCATGAAATACCTGCCCTCGATAATACCCACCACCAGGCTCACCCAACTTCCCATCCCCTGCTCCTTCAAAACCCACAGATTGTTTTCAGAGTCCATAGTCTGTCATGGTTCATCTCCCCCTCCGATTTCCCTCAACTCCCTTCTCCTCTCCATCACCCCATGTCCTCCATGTTATCTCTTATGCTTCACAAATAAGTGAAACCATATGATAATTGACTTTCTCTGCTTGACTTATTTCACTCAGCATAATCTCTTCCAGTCCCGTCCCTGTTGATACAAAAGTTGGGTATTCATCCTTTCTGATGGAAGCATAATACTCCATAGTGTATATGGACCACATCTTCCTTATCCATTTGTCCATTGAAGGGCATCTTGGTTCTTTCCACAGTTTGGCGACCATGGCCATTACTGCTATGAACATTGGTGTAGTGATGACCCTTCTTTTCCAGCACACGCTGTTTACAGTCTTGTTAATTTTGGTCATTCTAACAGGTGTAAGGTGGTATCTCAATGTGGTTTTAATTTGAATCTCCCTGATGACTAGTGATGATGAACATTTTTTCATGTGTCTGTTAGCCATTTGTATGTCTTCATTTAAAGCTCCAACATTTTTATATAATGTGCACTCATGCACTGCTGGCATCCACATCCTCATGTAACTCTTTGTCACATCAGGGTCATGGCAGCTAACCTTTTAAACAATCCATATAGATCTGTGGCAAGCTCCCAGAAGCAAACCAATGCAGTTGGTGAACAGGAATTGGGAAGCTCATTTTCTGTGAGCCAGTGAAATCCATTTGGTGCTTTATTTCCTTTTCCCTGTCCTCAATCATTTATTTTACATATCAAACACAAATTAGTTTGTTGCATTTCTCTGGCCACTAGAAGAAAGTTAACATATAAGTTATTCCATTAATACCTGCCTGCCACCTAATCTCTAGTGATTGGTCTGGGAGAATCAACTCTGGGGATTTTACTAGATGCTCTGGAAATAACCATCACCCATTGCCTTTTTCCCTGGGTTTGCCTTTTTGGTTTTATAGGCAAGCTAATCCCCAAAGGGAAACTGTGTCAGTAATGAGTGGGCTTTTTCATGGACCCTGTAGTATGCTACAGCATGTTAAAAGCTTTAAATCATTGACTTTTTAATTATGTTTTAATGTTATACATTTGGAAATATTGTCCAGGTTAATCCTAATTCCTCAAAGATATTCCATCATTTTATTCCCATATTGTCTTTTTTAGTGCAGAACATTGCTAAGGGAAGGGTTACATAAATATTGAAAAAAAATGAAGGCATGAAAATGTAAATGAGCAAAAAAATTTGCCTTTGTTGGCTTCTAGAATGTTCTATTTGTATTTTCTTCAGGAATACTCTGCTTTACTCACTGGTTGTGTGTGAGTGTGACTGCATACATATAAACGTATGTATTGAAATTATTTCATATTTTTACCTCCGACTACAGTTTGGTTCTAATCTTCGAGACTGCCCGCATCTTATCATGAGTGACAGCTTGTCATCCTCCTAGCTGACCGCTTCTATCCTATCTGCTCAACTTCTTCACAGTTTCTGATGGCAGAGAATATCCCAGCCTAGACAAATGGAGAGTCAGGCAAAGTATGGCATGAGCTTAGTCGACAACAGGGATGGGAATACTGACAAGAGGGAAATGTGGTTGTAAAGCTGCCTGTGATATGTAGCCATCACTATACTAATATTTTCTACTGTATAGCCTTTTTGTCCCTAAATTATTATTGTGGGCATCAATTAATTAAAGTTCACAGTGCACTGAGCATAACATAATTTCATTTGTGCTCTCTCAGTGATTGTCATATAAACCAAATATTGGAGTTTCACTGGCCATATTTCTGAAGTAATTTGGGTCACGACTCAATTTCCCATTTCCAAGATTTTTTTTTCCCAATTAATAAAAAAACACTGCATCACAATAGAGGAGTGGGGAGACAGGACACACTTCCATTCTGCATGGGTCAAAACAAGAGTCAGAGTCCTTTAAACCAATCAGAAAAGACTAAGTGTTCTGTCAACCAGTATAAAAATCTTAAAATACTTTTTCCCAAACAAATGGGAAAGGCTCTCTTCCTTAAGATATAAGGAAAAGAATATAAAGAGAATTGTTAATTTTACTATATAGATAACTGTGCCATAAGAACACTTATACATAAACATCCAAATGTCTTGCCCCCCCCATGCAAAAACCCTATTTTATTAAGGTTGCTGTCTTGAAACATGAACCCAACAAATAAATAGCCACATTTTGATGACTTGACTGTGTTTGCAATGTGGAGAATCTATTTACATTTTAATAAGATATTTCCTCAGTGCAGGTCTTAGATAAATTTCCATAGAAATGAGGCTAGAACAGAGAATTAAGAAGAAAGAGGTGCCCTTGACAACTTGGAGAAACGGAAAGATAAGCAGAGTGGTGTTTAATAGAAACAGATGTGAAGGTGATCTCTTTAGGAAGAAAAAATTGGAACAAATATAACATAAGAGGAGAAGAAATGGTTTTAGACACCTATAATGGAAAACCTGGGGAACTTTGAGAACTCAAGCTAAGAATGAGTTCATGACTTAGACTCCCTTCTAATTCACAGCCCAACAACTGGTGCATTATGCAGGTAATGTGAAGAAAGACATGGTTTTAAGTGCAGTATGTTATTTATAAGAAAGATTAACATGAGTTTCTGGAAGTAGCATGAGGGGCTGAATGAAGGATCTGTCAGCCTAAAAATGAATAAATTATATTTATATAGTCACAGATATATAGGCTGGTTGGCCCATCTCCAATGGATGACCAGTGACACTAGTTTCTAGTTTTCCAGCAGGACATATTTGAGTTAACTTTAAGGAAATCCTAATGACTAAAGGTTGAGCATTAAAATATATTAATGGAAGTCAGAGAATTCTATAAACCCCATTAAAAAATGATCATCTATTTAGTTTGCAGTGCATCTCCCAGCTTGCAGGAGTATAAAATTGACCTAGAGTTACAGTCCCACCAGCAGCTGGTAAATGGTTAATCACTAAAGGATCAGGAGAATTTGGGGGGAAATTGGGGAGATGAACACATGTCCCAATATGCACTGAGCCAGAACAGCCCCCCTCATTCTTCAAGGGTATGCTCTCTCCCTCAGAGAAAATAATTTCCCCTCCTTGTGCTATGTTGTCCTCAATTTTAAGGAATTGAGACTGTGTGACTCCTCCACTTTGTTCTTTAAAGAAAAATAGATGGGGGGTGCCAGGGTGGCTCAGTGGGTTAATCCTCTGCCTTTGGCTCAGGTCATGATGTCAGGGTCCTGGGATCAAGCCCCGCATCAGGCTCTGCTCAGCAGAGAGCCTGTTCCTTCCTCTCTCTCTCTCACTCTGCCTGTCTCTCTGCCTACTTGTGATCTCTCTCTATCAAATGAATAAATAAATTCTTTTAAAAAAAGAAAAATAGGTGAGCAGAGAAAGAAGTTGCCAAGGAAAACCTTTACCTGGGGGGTACTGAGAGGCACAGGTATGCAAATCTTCTCTTCTAAAGGCAAAGAATAAAAAGTAACCATCTTACTCCTCTAAATGTTGACCATTCAGCCCTGTTTCTCAGGTGAGAACTTGAACAGAACTCTAAATATAACTCTCAAAACTGAACCATGTCATTGATAGTTACAAAAACAACAACAACAACAACAACAAATGTGAACAGCATCACAGTAAATCAACTAATTGCAGTGACTCAAAGAATCCAAGCTTGTAATTGCTTTAAATAACTCTCATTGAGGTGAAGTAAAGTTTCTCCACCAAGAAATTTCTTCTACACGGTTGTGGCTAGAATGTAGTACAAAAGCAAGATCCCTCAGCTATGTGAGGTTGCAGGAAGAACAGCATAGTTGCCCAGTGTGGGATATAACCTCCATCCGAATCCAGCAGTAAGCCACACTTTCTTCCTCTTAATATAAGCACAATGAGAAAAGATTATTTGGAGGAGAAAGACAACTGCCAGACCACAAAAACTAAAGTGTTCCCTCAACTAAACAGGAAAGGGTCAGCATTTTGTGACACATATCATAGAGGAGCAAAGACTCTAGCACACAATTAAAGAAAATCATCAAGTTTAACTTCAAGTATACACAGATTCAGAGTAAATTATCTACACATGGTCACTATTACTAAGACTAATATTGTAGAGAGGTTCAGAAGCCCTAAGGAAATGATTTCAACATCATTGTTAACATTTTGTATGTAAAACTTCACCCAAGCTTTTAAAATATAGAGTGGATGTTATTGTCTATTATAAAGTGAGATATGGGTAACAGAGGCGGACCAAACTAGGCCAAGAGCACCTTTTCTAGCATCTGTATTAACAGAGGTTATTCCTCCCATATAATTTATTTTTTCTGAATTATTCTGAGTTCTTCATATTTCCATGGTAGTTCATTTAATTAATGATATGGTATTATCTGCTGTGCCTAACATTTTGCTAATTATCATGAGTAGTGGTAGGAAAAGCAAATGGCTTTTTAAAGATTTTATTTATTTATTTATTTATTTATTTATCAATCAAAGAGATAGAGAGCACAAGCAGGCAGAGAGTGGCAGGCAGAGGCAGAGAGAGAAGCAGGTCTCCATTAAGCAAGGAGCCCAATGCAGGATTCGATCCCAGGACCCTGGGATCATGAACTGAGCTGAAGGCAGCAGCTTAACTGAGTGAGCCACCCAGGCATCCTAGCAAATGGCTTCTAAGATCACAGTCTGCCTACAAGAGCCTATATGAGCACACACACACACACACACACACACACACACACCACACACACACACACACAGAGCTGTGTGTGGGTATGTGTAGTAGTGGTGATGTGTTGTCATTGGTTTTGCCTAGAGTGATGGGTGCAGAAATGGAAAGCCTTCCTTTTTATTTTAATTTTATTTTTCTTTTCCAGTGTTCCAAGATTCATTGTTTATTAATTAAAGTGCCTTGTGAAACAAAAGGCAAGGCTTGTGGTGATGCGAAAGATGAAGATCAGAGAATTCTGTGACTTCTGAGGCTGGAAGCAGGAGCCACTGCCCTGGGGGAGGACGTAACGAGGTCAGCTTTGGACAACTTCAGTTAGTGGTAGAACCCCAGTTCTACCCAGAGATGTGACACTGCCATTCTCTGCTCCCCAGAGAGCTCAAGCTGGGAGCAGAGGTTCCTGCAAGTTAAGGAGTGCCTGAAACCAAGGCAATTATTATCTCACAAAATGAGACATCAAGGCATCATCATTGGTGTCATGTAAAGAGATCCTGCTTCATGTTTTCACATCTAGGAAAATCTAAAAATTTAACACTTGACTGCATATGTGCACTATATGCACCTTCAATGAGCCTATTCCAGAAACTCTCATTTCCATTTGCACCTCTTTTCCATTCCTTCCTTTCCATTTCCAATAACAATCTCATTCTGAAGCTCATCCCAGAACAAAAGCAGTGCCCAGCAGATGTGCCTTATTTGTATTCTCCACAGAGCTGCTGGGAAAGTAGCCACAACTGAGGCAGGGGAAATGCTCACAAACAGCAGCAGGACCCAGCATGAAGACCAATCACAGAAGGAGGTGGGTAGACACTTTTCCCAAGCAAGATTTCCTGACATTTGCAACAACACAGAGAAACTGAGGGCATCATACTAAGTGAGATAAGTCAGATAGAGAAAGGCAAATACTAGATGATCTCACTTGTGGAATCTAAAAAACCTGAACTCATAGAAACAGAGTAGAATGATGGTTGTGGGTAGGAAAACTGGGGAGATGTTTAGAGTACAGGCAAGCAACTAGGAGGTCAGTAAGTCCTGGAGATCTAATACATAGCATAGAGATTATGGCCAACAATACTGTATGATAAACTTCAAAGTTGCTAAGAGACTAGATCTGAATTATTCTTACCACAAAAAAGAAATTATAATTAGGTGACATATTAGAGGTGTTAGCTAAAAGTACACCAGTAATCATACTGCAACTTATAAATGTATCAAATTAACACATTGTATACCCTCAATGGATGCAATGTTACATGTCAATTACACCTCAATATTTTGCATTTTAAAATAAGAAAAAGAGACAGAGAATCAAAGGACTATGAGAAAAAGTCAAAGCACAGATGAGTATCTCATACCATAGACTGAATTCTCCTAGAAGTGTCACATTTGGGGGGAGTATCATCTTGAGGTATTGTAAGATTCAGATATCTGATTGATTTCTGGAACTTCCTCAGCTTTGCTACTTTTCAGCAAATACTCTGAATATACCTTAAACAGCCTGAACTGGCAGAAAGACTGTGCCTTCTCTTTGGAGACCCTCTCCCCATCACTTTGGTCTTTCTGTTTGAATTCAGTGAGTGTGTGCTGACTCTGCTGTTGTTGTGATTTAGCTTGTTTTCATGAGTACTTTCCTCATGCTTTATTCAATTTAAGTAAATATATGTTAAAATACTTCCCTAGTAAAAGCAGAATCAGTTTGTTTTTGTTTCTCTTTGCATCACTGTCAGTAAGTAATCACATCATTTGTTACATCGATTTTGCTCATTTTTTGGCACTTTTCATTTCTTGTGTGGGTCCAATTTCCCATCTGTTATCATTTCAACCACACTTGAAGAACTTCCTTTAACATTTCTTGTAGTGCAAGTCTGCTGGTATCAAATCATATACATATTTGTCTGAAAAAGCCTTTATTTTGCCTTCACTTTTGAATACTTTTGGTGGATTTAACATTGTACATTATAGGGTTTCTTCCTTTTCTTTTAGGACTATGAAGATAGAATTTCATTGTCCTCTGATTTGCCTTGTTATTGAGTAGGCATCTGAAATTATTCTTTACTTTATTGCCCAAGATGCAATATATCTTTTATCTCCAATTGCTTTTAAGATTTTTTTTAATCAATGGTTGTCACAAATTTCATTATGATGGGACACCATCTGTTTTCTTTTTTGTATTTATCTGACTCAGTTGGGTTCACTGAAACTTTTAGATCCCTAGGTTTAAAGAGTTCATTCATTTTGGAAAATTTTCAGCTATTATTTGTTTAGAAATTCTTTCTAATCCCACATTTTCTGGGGCGCCAACTGAGTGTAAATTAGACCTGATATTGTCCCACAAATCATGGGCTCTCTATGGTTTTTTTATGTGTTTACTTTTCTTGGCTTCTTGTATAATTGTGTATTTGTATATAATATATATACACATGTGTATATATGCATATATGTGCATATTATGTGCATAATATGCACATTTAATATATATTATATATAAATATATGATGATATATTATATATGTATATTTATATATTTATAACATATAAATATATGACATATAATATATGTGTATATATTATATATAACATGAATTCAATACATTTAGATTTTTTTGTATTATTCCTTTGTATAATTCTTTTTTGTACATCTTTAGGTTCACTGAGTTTTATCAGTGGCTGCTCTTAGTCCCATCCAGTAAAATCTCCATTTTGTATATCGTACTTTTATGTCCACCTGTTCATGGTTTATTTTTATATCTCCCATTCCTGTCCCAATTATGTTAAAGTGAAGATTTTAAACATAATGATTTAAACATAATGAATATTTTAAACATAAATATTTAAAATAACCATTGTACAACCCTTAAGGTAATTCTCTCACCTTTGCTATTTCTAAGTACCTATTGCCTGATTTATTCCTGGTTAACTATAATAATATATATGTATGTATGTACATATGTATATATACATATGTATATAACATATATAGCTATATATTTTATTATGAATAACATTTTATATATTTTATTTCATTATATATTTACCTCTGCATGTCATACAATTTTGTAAGAGATGTTAAATATTATGAGGTTATCAGGTTTTGCCTTTCTATAGAGAATACTGAAATTTTTTTTGGCAGGCAGTTAAGTAGCTTTCAGATTGGTTTACTTTTAAGCTTTACTGGGTCTAGATTAGAATTATTATTATTAGGGGCGCCTGGGTGGCGCTGTGGTTAAGCCTCTGCCTTCAGCTCAGGTCATGATCTCAGGGTCCTGGGATCGAGCCCCGCATCGGGCTCTCTGCTCAGCAGTGAGCCTGCTTCCCCCCTCTCTCTGCCTGCCTCTCTGCCTACTTGTGATCTCTGTATGTCAAATAAATAAATAAAATCTTAAAAAAAAAGAATTATTATTATTAGGCTTATTAGAGTAAGTATTACAATTATTATTAATTTGGCCTCATTACTAAAGCCTGACCTTTCACCTATCTCCACTGACTAACCAACCAGGTTCATGGAACTTGTCTTCCAGCCAATGGTGAATTTTGGGAAGTGGCTTAGGTTCTAGCTCCCTCACTGATCTTCATAGTGCCTCAAAGAGTTTCACATCCCACATACATGAAGCCTAGTATTCAGTGACAGATTCAAAAGGACCCTATTTTGATCTCTGGAGCCATTTTTTGCATGACTCCCCCTTCTGGAGTACCCTGCCTGGCAAATTCCACCCACTTCCTCCTCCCCAGACTCTAATCTCTGTCTTCTCAACTCCACAATAGTGTTATATCCTGCCTGGTTTATCCCTTCTTGTGCCGAGGTCAACAAGGGATCTCCAGGTAGTTGTAACCAGAGCAACTGTAGGGATCCCATCATCTATTATCCCTGTCCCTGGATCTCAGTCCTTCATTGCCTATTGTCCAATTCTGAAAAAAAAAAAAAAAACATTGTTTCTTACGTTTTTCTAGTTTTTAAAATTTTTATAGCAAGAAGACAAACCCAGTACCAGTTACTTCAACATGGCAAGAAGTGGAAAACCTACAATTTCATTGGCAAAGGAATTAGGGACAACTGGAATGGGTACATCTCACTCAAGGTCTCTCACAGGCTTGCAACTGACCTGTTTGCCCAAACTACAGTAGTATCAAAGATCAAATGGGGATGGACAGTGAACTCCAAGGTGACTCAATAATGCCAAAGCCAAGCTGTCACTGGTTGTTTGCAGGAAGTCATGCATCATCAACTCATGGAAGTCTCTGGCAGGCTGCTTGAATGGCAGAGCAGCTGGCTTCTCCCAGAGTAAATGATCCAAGAACTACCTGTGCTTTCTACAACACCAGAACACTTAAAACACCAGGAAAAAGTGACTTAGAGTCCTAATAATTGTCCAACCATCCACATTCTCCTTAATACAAACCACTGTAGGCTGCATTCAGCACACTGAAGAATCACAACCATGCCCAAATTCTTCAATTAATTACTTATTGTGAAAAAAAAATGACCCAAGTTCAATTCAGTAGAAATAGGTACAACCCCCAAGGAAGTTTGCCCAGCATCTCGACAGTCACTACCCTCCCTCCCTTTCACAGAAAGCTTGTCATAATCTTTCAGAATTTCTAATGGAGGATGTTTCTCCAAGACTCTCAAGAGGGCCAAAGAGGACTTTCCTTGGAATACAGCATCAGCATCCCAAGATAACGATAGCTTGGGTACAATACTCCCTTTGCCCATTGCAGTGTACTTGGCTGTCCTTTCTTCTTTTCCCTCTCCAAAAGGCTAAAGCCAGCAAACATTTTCTAAGATTTCTGCTATTCCATGCCAACACCTCGAAAACACAGTTAAGGAAAGAAAGGAAAAGAAAAAGACTCTTCTCTATTAAGGGGTATTCCAAGTATGAAGAAAAAGATGATGGAGCCACACGGTGGCTTCTCTGTCACTGCAAACATGGTCAATTTCATGAAGGACAAGGTTGCTTTTGCTTCTAAATAAAGGCAACTTGCAAGCCACATAACATTTTAAAATACATGCAACTCTTTAGATTTTACATACTCCTGCAAAATCTACTTCTCTTCCAAGTATATGAAACTCACAGCTCTTAGTAATAAATATAGCATTAAACATGCAGAAATCTAAACCAGGAAGTCAACAGAGGGGAGAGAGACACACTGAACTTTTCTGGCTCACACAAAAATGAAAGCATGTGTGTGTGTGTGTGTGTGTGTGTGTACACATGTGCATGTGGTGATGTTTATGTATTCATGTTCATAGTACACACATAATTTCCATTTTTTCTTGGCAAGAATTAGAGGAATATGGCACCTGGAGGGCTCAGTCAGTTAAACATCTGCTTTCATCTCAAATTATGAGCCCAGGGTCCTGGATGGATTCCTCCACTGGGCTCTCTGCTAAGCTTGGAGTCTGCTTCTACCTCTGCCTAATCCTCCCCCTGCTTGTGCTGTCTCTCTCTGACAAATAAATAAATTAAAAATCTAAAAAGTAAAAAAAAAAAAAAAATAAGTAGAGGAATAAATAGGTGCCAAGTCTACCTGTCAGTTTACAGGCATTTACTGCTGCCTGCTCTGTACCATTCACTGTGCCACTTGCCAGGGATAGATACTGAGCTGCTTGTCTTTAAGAACCACAGACTAGGTAATGTGCATACAACTAACATACTTCCAGCTATTTGGCATATATCGAATTACACCCACCATGTGGCAGACTCTCTGTCAGACATGGAGGGGCCAAAGAATGAGATAAAGAGCCTGACACTTACATAAACCAGAAATGGAAATGCACATTCAGAGAGGTGATGATGTCATTTCTATGACTGTCTAGGGTTCAAATGTTTGTGTAGCATGTTTCATAGTTTAATATCTCAAGCAACATTAGCAATGTCTATTGGTTGGACATCTGAAACATGATAATTATGAAATACCATACAGATTCTATATTAAGAAGGTGTTGAGGAAAAAAATAAAAAGAATATCATCACTTGACCTTACTTCCATTTTTATTAATGCACTCTGGTGTTTATAGTAACAATTGGTAAATACTCCTCTAAACATCTAATGATAACAACCTTCTTTAAGTGTCTTAATTTTCAGGATATAGCTATGTTCTCTAAGGTGGCAGCCATCTTCATCTACATAAATTTAAATGCATATTAATTAAAAATTAAAAAATAGGGGCGCCTGGGTGGCTCAGTCAGTTTAGGCCTCGCCTTCAGCTCAGGTCATGTTCTCAGGGTCCTGGGATCGAACCGCACATAGGGCTCTCTGCTCAGCAGGCATTAGGGAGCCTGCTTCCCCCCTCTCTCTCTGCCTGCCTCTCTGCCTACTTGTGATCTCTCTCTCTCTCTCTCTCTCAAATAAATAAATAAAATCTTTTAAAAAGTAAAAATTAAAAAATAATAAATTCCCCTCCTCAGTCCCATTATCCTCACTTCAAGTGTTCAGTAGCCATTATATTAAAGAATATTTCCATCATTATAGAAAGTTCTATTAGACAGAACTAGTTTATCAATTTCTAAAATTAAAAAAATCTTCTGACTAAAAACATATTTGCTTGCTAAACACATTTCCATAGCATTTCATTCATTTTTATTTTTGTTTTAGATTTTTTTGAAATTTATTTGACAGAGAGAGAGAGATCACAAGTAAGCAGAGCATCAGGCAGAGAGAGAGGAGGAAGCAGGCTTCCCGCCAAGCAGAGAGCCCGATGCGGGGCTTGATCCCAGGACTCTGGGATCATGACCTAAGCCAGAGGCAGAGGCTTAAAACACTGAGCCACCCAGGTGCCCCTCATTTATTTTTTTAATGTTAACTTTTTTGACTCCTACAGATAAACCTAGTATTATTCATTTTATGGTAATTTAAAATAGCAGTTGATTAATGAACACGTTCCCTATGCTAAGTCTATTATCTGCTCTATAGCACCACCATTGGAGGACCCCATATTAAAAAAATAACAGTTCAGTTTTTAATATTAAGTTTGAAAACACAATTTAAAATTAAAATGTGATTACCACAAAATTAAATCAACTAATTTTCAATATGAGACTCTCCATGGAGGATATAATGAAAATGCAGCCCTTTCTTCCTGGATACTTGAAAAGTACTTGCTAATGAAAGTTTCTGAAATTTGGAATTTATTACAATATGCTTCTAGATTTTGTTTTCCACAGTGAGAGAGGTGGGAAGCAAGAGATTCACATACACTACTTCAATTAAAAGAAACTCCGGGTCACTTTTGAAAACTCAAACTGATAGAACATCAAGGGCAGAGATAATTTGCTTGTTATTGGGGAAAATATTATTAGATTCGATGATGACTGGACTCAGTGCTCCTCCACATATATTTTATTAGAGTGCATCATATTGGATAAGAGAAAATTCAACATGATACATTCAACTAGTCCACTAAAACTTGTTTCCCACTAAAATTCAAATGACCATTATAGACAACTATATGCAGAAGAGGTTATAAACAAACCTATGTTCACCATATATCAAAAACCAGTGATAAGTATGCAAAGAATAAAGAGAAAGATATCCAAATATATCACTAAAGGAAATCAGCAAAACATGAAAGACAGACAAGAAAGGATCAGAGAAAATCTTCAGAAAAAACTACAAGTCATAAAATGACAATAAATACATATTTATCAATAATTATTTTGAATGTAAATGAACTAAACACTCCAGTCAAAAGACATACGATGACAGAGTGGGAAAAAAAAAACAAACAAACACAAGACCCATTCATATGCTCCCTATAAGAGACTGATTATAGACCTAAAGACAACTGCAGATTGCAAGTAAGGGGATGGAGAAACATGTATTGTGCAAATGAATGTCAAAAGAAAGCCAGAGTTGGAGTGCCTGGGTGGCTTATTTGGCTGAGCATCTGCCTTTGGCTCAGGTCATGATCCAGGAGGCCAGGGATTGAGCCCTGCATCGGGCTACCGCTCAGTGGGGAGTCTGCTCCTCCCTCTGCCCTTCCCCAGACTTGTGCTCTCTCTCTCTCTCCCTAATAAATAAATAAGATCTTTAAAAAAATAAAGAAAGAAAGCCAGAGTAGTAATATATCAGAAGAAATAGTTTTTAAAACAAAAACTATAAAAATAAACAAAGAAGGACACTATGAAATAATAAATGGGACAATTCTACAAGAAATTATAACAATTGTAAATATTTATGTACCCAACATAGGAGCATGCAAATACATAAAACAGTTAATAACAAACATAAAATATCAAATCAATAGCAATACAATAATAGTAGGGGATTTTAACACTCCACTTATATCAATACACAGCTCATCTAAACAGAAAATCAATAAGGAAACAATGGCTTTGAATTACATACTGGAACGTATTGATTTAACAGATATTTACAGAATATTCCATCCTAACATAGGACAATACAGATCCTTTTCAAGGGCATATGGAACATTCTCTAGAATAGATCACATATTAGCCCACAAAACAAGCCTCAAAAAATTCAAGAAGATCAAAATCATACCATGCATCTTTTCTGACCACAATGGTATGAAACTACGTGTCAATCACAAGAAAAAAATCTGGAACAAGCACAAATACATAAAAGTTAAATAATATGCTACTAAACAATTAATCAGTCAACCAAGAAATAGAAACCTAAATAAAAAAAAAATAGAAACAAATGAAAATGAAAACACAACAATCCAAAATTTGAGATGCAGCAAAAGCAGTTTTAAGAAGGAAGTCCATAGCAATACATGCCTACCTCAAGAAGCAAGAAAATTTTCAAATAAACAACCCATCCTTACACCAAAAGGAGCTAGAAAAAGAGCAACAAAGAAAACCAACAGAAGGAAGGAAATAATAATGATTGGAGCAAAAATAAATCATATAGAAAACAACAACAACAATAGAGAGGTCAAGGAAACCAGGAATGGGTACTTTAAAAGAATCAGTAAAAGTGATAAACCTCTAGCCAGACTTATCAGCAAAAAGAGAGAAAGAACTCAAATAAAATCACAAATGAGAGAAAAGAAATAACACAGAAATACAAACAATTATAAAACAATATTATGGATAGGGGACAAGATGGTGGGGAAGTAGGAGGAGGCACCTTTTCAACCTGTACCCTAAAGTGAGCTGATTACCTACCAAAGAACTCCGATCACACATGAAATCAGCCTGAGATCATAATTACACACATCTGGATCTCTACAGGGGCAGAAGACGCCAGTGGGCAGGTAAAGCGGAGTGGGAAAGGCGAACTGATAGTGGAAAATAAACAAAAGGGGGAGGGAGCCACCAGAGGTGACCAGTTGGAAAGTAATACCCCTAATAGGAGCGAGAGTGCCCTGCATCCGTGGACCAGCATTAACTTGGAGACTGGTTGAAAGCACTCCAAAAGAGCAAAAAATTTTGGGGGGGGTGGGGGACTGTGGGAATCGGGGTGGCTAGGGACAGGGGCTTAAGTCCCCATTCCCAGGACAGCCTCCCCTGGCGCAGAGCCAGAGAGAGTGCGGTGGAGAAACCAGGCCTTGGTCCCTGAGCCACCAGTGCGCCCGAGATTGCGTGGGTTCTGGCCCCTGTGAGGGGATGGGAGCCACACCAGATGGCAGAACACGCGAGCCCTGCTACAGAGCCTAAGAAGCGCACGCCCCTCATCCTCGCCTGACAGAGGTACAAAGGCCCAGCCGGCACTCTTTGATGCCCGCCATTGTTTCAGAGCCTAAGACGCACGCCCCAAACTCTCCCCTGAGAGACGTGCGCGAAGGCCCAGCCTGGTGCTTTTGGACCTGCACCCCGTTCTCAGAGCCTGAGACTCACGCATGACCCACAGCCTCCCCTGAAAGAGGTACGTGCAAGCCGGGCACTCTTAGACCCAGAAAGACCAGGCACTCCCAGCCCGGGCCAGCGGGAAAATCTCAGTGTGTGATCGCTGCTTGGAACCTCTCTGGTGGTCTGGAGCTGCCCAAACAGCTGCCGCTGCTTTGGTTTTGGGTACAAGCGGAAGATCCTGCATTCCCAGGGACCGCCACTCGGAACCTGCTCTGTCAGCGGCCAAGGAGGGATTTATATGGGCTCTGCAACACCCACAGAAGAACAGACTGAGGCTGCAGGACTTAACTCAGGAACATCACTGACTGAAAACCCACGTGGCAGGCCCCTCCCCCAGAAAACCAACCAGGAAAGAAAGAAAAAAAAAAAAAAACTACAAGAGAACCACCACCACTACTTCATAGGACAACTTTTATGTTTAATTTGTTCCCACTATTCTGGCTCATTTCTTTATATAGATAATTTTTTAACCTATTTACCATCACAGCAAGCTGTCCAGTACATCAAATTCCATAATAACCTTCTAACCTGAACTTTTTGATACATACACCTGTGTTTTTCTTTTGCATTTCTATTTTTTGATTTTAATTTTAGTTTAGTCTAGTTTATTCCTTTTTTATTTTTATTTTTTAATATTCATATAGAGTTAAACTTCAAAGTAATCCCCTTTCCCCAATCAATACTACCCCTATAGATAAACCAATTTTTAATCGGCCTTTAGCCTAGGAAAGTTGAGTCCTTTAACAAAGATATCAAGATTCATCCAGGAAGAATCAAAACAACCTCCCTCGCCCACACTGAGAATTTATAACCATTCTCACATCTTTTTTCTTCCACCAGTGTTTCTGTGTTTTTGTGTTTGTCCTGATAGTATATAAATCTTACACTTGGGGTTCTTTTGACAAGGTTCTTCCTTTATTTGCATATGTATTTTTTTTCTCTTGTTATATACTTTTATCAGTCTTTTGGTTTGTCTGTTTTTGTTTGCATACTTCATAAATCTTACCTTGGGGGCCATTTGGGCTGAACCTTCTCTTTTGTCTTCCCTTTCTTTCCTGTCTCTCTCTCTCTTTTTTTTTTTCTTTTTCTTTTCTTTTTTCTCTCGCTTGGGTGGGGAATCCTGATTGCTCAGAAGCGTTCCAGGGTGCACCTTGACTGCACAACGGTTGATAAATCAAGCTACATCCGTTCAGTCATCTCTCACCAAAATGACTAGGAGGAGGAATGCCCAGCAGAAGAAAAATAGAGAGGATGGGCCTTCTGCAACAGAGCTAACGGCTATCAACATAGACAGTATGTCGGAAAGAGAATTCAGGCTAACAATTAACCAGGCAATAGCTAGGTTGGAGAAAGCCATGGATGACCAAACGGAATTGATTAGGGCCAAACTGAAAGCGACCAGAGATGATGTTCTCAATGCTAGGGCAGAGATGAAAGCTAGCAGGGATGAGGTTCACAATGCTCTCAATGAGTTCCAATCTAATCTAAATTCTCTCAAAGCTAGGGTAACTGAGACAGAAGATAGAATTAGTGATCTGGAGGACAAACAGATAGAAAGGATCAGGAGAAAGCCTGGAACAAACAGCTTAGAAGCCATGAAAACAGAATTAGGAAAATAAATGATGCCATGAAACATTCCATGTCAGAATTACTGGAATCCCTGAAGGGTAGGAGAAAGAAAGAAGTCTAGAAGATAGAGTGGAACAAGTTCTTCATGAAAATTTTCCCAATCTCGCTAGTGGAACCAGCGTTCATGTACTAGAAGCCGAACGGTCTCCACCCAAGATTATAGATTCGAGAAAAAATCAAGGCGCCTGATAGTCAAATTGAGGAATCATAATGGTAGATATAATCTCTTGAAAGCTGCTAGGACAAAGAGACTCCTTACTTACAGAGGAAAGCCCATCAGAATAACGTCAGTCCTGTCCACAGAGAACTCGCAGGCCAGAAAGGGCTGGAAAGATATATTCAGGGCACTAAATGGGGAGAACATGCAGCCAAGAATACTTTATCCAGCAAGACTGACATTCAAAATGGATGGAGAGATAAAGAGTTTCCAAGACTGGCAAGGCTTAAAAGACTATGCAACCACCAAGCTGACACTGAAGGAAATATTAAGGGGCATTCTATAAAAGAGGAAAAATCCCAAGAATAGCATTGAACAGAAATAGAGAGACAATCTACAGAATGAAGGACTTCAAAGGTAACACGATGTCAATAAAAACGTATCTATCAATAATCACTCTCAATGTGAATGGCCTAAATGCGCCCATAAAACTGCACAGGGTTGCAGATTGGATAAAACGACAGGATCCATCCATATGTTGTCTCCAAGAGACCCATTTTGAAACTAAAGATACACCCAGACTGAAAGTGAAGGGATGGAGAAGCATCTTTCATGCCAATGGGCCTCAAAAGAAGGCCGGGGTAGCGATTCTCATATCAGATAAATTAGATTTTAAACTAAAGACTGTAGTCAGAGATACAACAGGACACTAAATCATTCTTAAAGGGACTATCCACCAAGAGGATCTAACAATTGTAAATATCTATGCTCCCAATATGGGAGCAGCCAATTACATAAGAAAACTGTTAATCAAGATAAAAAGTCATATTGATATAAATACATTAATAGTAGGATATCTTAACACGCCTCTCTCAGAAAGAGACAGATCATTGAAGAAGAAAATCAATAAAGAAACAAGAGCATTGAATGACACATTGGACCAGATGGACCTCACAGATATATACAGAAATTTCCACCCTAAAACAACAGAATACTCATTCTTCTCAAGTGCAAATGGAACTTTCTCCAGAATAGACCACATAGTGGGTCACAAATCAGGACTCAACCAATACCAAAAGACTGAGATCATTCCCTGCATATTCTCAGATCACAATGCTTTGAAACTGGAGCTCAATCACAAGGAAAAGTTCAGAAGGAACTCAAACACCTGGAAGCTAAAGACCACCCTGCTTAAGAATGCTTGGATCAACCAGGAGATCAAAGAAGAACTGAAACAATTTATGGAAACCAATGAGAATGAAGACACTTCAGTCCAAAACCTATGGGATACAGCAAAGGCAGTCTTAAGGGGGAAATACATAGCCATCCAAGCCTCCCTCAAAAATATTGAAAAATCCAGAACACAGCAGCTATTTCTACACCTTAAAGAACTGGAGAATCAAAAACAAATCAAACCTACTCCACACATAAGAAGGGAAATAATCAAGATTAGAGCTGAGATCAATGAGATAGAAACCAGAGATAATGTAGAACATATCAATGAAACTAGAAGTTGGTTTTTTGAAAGACTCAATAAGATCGATAAACCATTGGCCACACTAATCCAAAAGAAAAGAGAGAAAGCCCAAATTAATAAATTATGAATGAAAAGGGAGTGATCACAACTAACACCAAGGAAGTAGAAACAATCATCAGAAGTTATTATCAACAGTTATATGCCTATAAGCTAAGCAACCTAGATGAAATGGATGCATTCCTGGAAAACTATAAACTCCAAAAATTGAACCAGGAAGAAATCAACAACCTAAATAGACCGATATCTAGTAACGAGATTGAAGCAGTGATCAAAAACCTCCCAAAAAACAAGAGCCCAGGACCTGACGGATTCCCTGGGGAATTCTACCAAACTTTCAAAGAAGAAATAACACCTATTCTCCTAAAGCTGTTTCAAAAAATGAAGCAGAAGGAAAACTTCCAGACTCTTTCTATGAAGCCAGCATTACCTTGATCCACAAACCAGGCAAAGACCCTACCAAAAAGGAGAATTTCAGACCAATATCACTGATGAATATGGATGCTGAGATTCTCAACAAGATCCTAGCAAACAGGATCCAACAGCACATTAAAAAGATTATCCACCATGACCAGGTGGGATTCATTCCTGGGCTTCAAGGATGGTTGAACATTCGCAAATCAATCAATATGGTAAAACAAATCAATAAAAGAAGAGAGAAGAACCACGTGGTCCTCTAAATTGATGCAGAAAAAGCATTTGACAAAATCCAGCATCCGTTCCTGATTAAAACACTTCAAAGTATAGGGATAGAGGGAACATTCTTGAACCTCATCAAATCTACCTTTGAAAAACCCACAGCAAATATCATCCTCAATGGGAAAAGGCTAGCAGCCTTCCCGTTGATAGCAGGAACAGGACAAGGATGCCCACTCTCACCACTCTTGTTCAACATAGTATTAGAAGTCCTAGCAACAGCAATCAGACAACAAAGAGAAATAAAAGGTATCCAAATTGGCAATGAAGAAGTCAAACTCTCTCTCTTCGCAGATGACATGATTCTTTATATGGAAAACCCAAAAGACTCCACCCCAAAACTACTAGAACTCATACAGCAATTCAGTAACGTGGCAGGATACAAAGTCAATGTGCAGAAATCAGTGGATTTCTTATACACTAACAATGAAAATACAGAAAGGGAAATTAGAGAATTGATTCCTTTTACTATAGCACCAAGAACCATAAGATACCTGGGAATAAACCTAATCAAAGAGGTACAGGATTTGTATTCGAGGAACTACAGAACACTCATGAAAGAAATTGAAGAAGACACAAAAAGATGGAAGACCATTCCATGCTCTTGGATCAGAAGAATAAACATTGTTAAAAATGTCTATACTGCCTAGAGCAATCTATACTTTTAATGACATTCCAATCAAAATTCCACTGGTATTCTTCAAAGAGCTGGAGCAAATAATCCAAAAATTTGTATGGAACCAGAAGAGACCCCGAATCACTAAGAAAATGTTGAAAAACAAAAATAAAACTGGGGGCATCACGTTACCTGATTTCAAGCTTTACTACAAAGCTGTGATCACCAAGACAGCATAGGACTGGCATAAAAACAGACACATAGACCAGTGGAACAGAGTAGAGAGCCCAGATATGGACCCTCAACTCTATGGTCAGTTAATCTTCGACAAAACAGGAAAAAAATATACAGTGGAAAAAAGACAGCCTCTTCAATAAATGGTGCTGGGAAAACTGGGTAGCTATATGTAGAAGAATAAAACTCGACTGTTCTCTTACACCGTACACAAAGATAAACTCAAAATGGATAAAAGATCTCAACGTGAGACAGGAATCCATCAGAATCCTAGAGGAGAACATAGGCAGTAATCTCTTCGATATCAGCCACAGCAACTTCTTTCAAGATATGTCTCCAAAGGCAAAGGGAACAAAAGCCAAAATAAACTTTTGGGACTTCATCAAAATCAAAAGCTTCTGCACAGCAAAGGAAACAGTCAAGAAAACAAAGAGGCAACCCATGGAATGGGAGAAGATATTTGCAAATGACAGTACAGACAAAAGGTTGATATCCAGGATCTATAAAGAACTCCTCAAACTCAACACACACAAAACAGATAATCATATCAAAAAATGGGCAGAAGATATGAACAGACACTTCTCCAATGAAGACATACAAATGGCTATCAGACACATGAAAAAATGTTCATCATCACTAGCCATCAGGGAGATTCAAATGAAAACCACATTGAGATATCACCTTACACCAGTTAGAATGGCCAAAATTAGCAAGACAGGAAACAACATGTTTTGGAGGCGATGTGGAGAAAGGGGAACCCTCTTACACTGTTGGTGGGAATGCAAGTTGGTGCAGCCTCTTTGGAGAACAGTGTGGAGATTCCTCAAGAAATTAAAAATAGAACTTCCCTATGACCCTGCAATTGCACTACTGGGTATTTACCCCAAAGATACAGATGTAGTGAAAAGAAGGGCCATCTGTACTCCAATGTTTATAGCAGCAATGACCATGGTTGTCAAACTGTGGAAAGAACCAAGATGCCCTTCAACGGACGAATGGATAAGGAAGATGTGGTCCATATACACTATGGAGTATTATGCCTCCATCAGAAAGGATGAATACCCAACTTTTGTAGCAACATGGACGGGACTGGAAGAGATTATGCTGAGTGAAATAAGTCAAGTGGAGAGAGTCAATTATCATATGGTTTCACTTATTTGTGGAGCATAACAAATAGCATGGAGGACATGGGGAGTTAGGAGAAGGGAATTGGGGGAAATTGGAAGGGGAGGTGAACAATGAGAGACTATGGACTCTGAAAAACAATCTGAAGGGTTTGAAGAGTTGGGGGGTGGAAGGTTGGGGGAACCAGGTGGTGGGTATTAGAGAGGGCACAGACTACATGGAGCACTGGGTGTGGTACAAAAACAATGAATACTATTATGCTGATAATAAATTAAAAAATGATTAAAATAAAACAATATTATGAAAAGCTATATGCCAACATATTGGACAACCCAGAAGTTATGGTAAATTCTTCGAAACATATAAACTACCAAAACTGAAACAGGAAGAAAAAGAAATTGTGAACAGATTAATAACCAGCAAAGAAATAGTATCAGTAATTAAAATACTCCTAGCAAACAAAAATCCAGAACCAGACAACTACATAGGTGAATTCTAGAAGACATTTAAAGAAGAGTTAATACCAATTCTTCTCAAAAATGGAAAGGGAAGCAAAACTTTCAGACTTGTTCTATGAGGTCAACATTACCTGATACCAAAACTAGATAAAGACATCACAAGAAAAAGACAACTATAGGCCAATATCCCTGATGAATGAAGATGCAAAAATCCTCAACAAAATACTTGCAAAGAGAATACAACAATACATCAAAAGAATCATACACCATTATCATGTGCGATTTATTTCTGGGTTTCAAGAATGACTCAGTATTCAAAAAAGAAACAACAAGATACTTCACATTAGTAAGAGAAAGGTTAAAAATTGTATGATCATCTTAATAGATGCAGGAAAAGCATTTGATGAAGTACAATATCCATTCATGGTAAAAACCCTCAACATACTTGGTTTAGTGGGAACATACCTCAACATAATTATTAAGGCCATATATGAGAAACCACAGTGAATATCATACGTAAGCGGGAAAAATTGAGACCTTTTCCCCTGAGGTCAGGAACAGGATAAAGATGTCCACTGTCACCACTTTCATTCAACATATATTGGAAGTCCTAGCCCCAGCAATCAGATAACAGAAAGAAATAAAAGGCATCTAAATTGGAAAGGAAGAAGTAAACCTTCCACTATTTGCAGATGACATGATACTATATATAGAAAACCTAAAAGATCACCAAATCACTGCTGGAACTGATAAATTCAGGAAAGTCACAGGATACAAGTGAATGTGCAGAAATCTGTTGCATTTCTATACATCAATAATGAAGCAGCAGAAAGATAAATTAAGAAAATAATCCCATTTATAATTGTGCCAAAAATAATAAGATACCTAGGAATAAGCTTAACCAAATAGTGAAAGCCCTATATTCTGAGAACTATAAAACACTCATAAAAGAAATTGAAGATGACACAAAGAAATGGAAAAACATTCCATGCTCATGGATTGGAAGGAATAATACTGCTAAAATGTCTAAGTACCCAAAGCAATCTATACATTTAATACAATCCCTAACTATGGACTCTGAAAAAGAATCTGAAGGGTTTGAAGAGGTGCGGGGGTGGGAGTTTGGGGGAACCAGGTGGTGGGTATTAGAGAGGGCACGGATTGCATGGAGCACTGGGTGTGGTACAAAAACAATGAATACTGTTATGTTGAAAATAAATTTTAAAAAAATGATGAAAAAATACTAACAGCATTTTTTTTGCAGAACTAGAACTAAAAAAATCCTCAAATTTGTATGGAACTATGAAAGATCCCAAAGAGTCAAAGCAATCTTGAAAAAGAAAAGTGAAGCTGGAAGCTTGACAATTCCAGAATTCAGGTTATATTATAGAGCTGTAGTGATCAAAACAGTATGGTACTAACATAAAAATAGACATAGATCAACAGGAGAGAATAGAAGGCCCAGAAATGAACATACAACTATATGGTCAGTTAATATTCAAAAAGGCAGGAAAAAATATCCAATGGGAAAAAGACAGTCTCTTCAACAAATGATGTTGGGAATACTGGATAGCAATATGCAAAAGAATGAAACTGAACCACTTTATTACAACACACACAAAAATAAATTCAAAGTAGATTAAGGACCTAAATATGAGACCTGAAACCATAAAAACCCTAGAAGAGAACACAGGCAGTAACCTCTTGTTTTGTTTTGTTTTTGTTTTTGTTTTTTGTTTATTATGTTCAATTAGCCAATATATAATACATCACTAGTTTTTTTATGTAGTGTTCAATGATTCATTAGTTGTGTGTGACAGTATATAGGCAGTAACCTCTTTGACATCAGCTCTAGCAACTTTTTCCAGATATGTCTCCTAAGGAGGCAAGGGGGAAAAAAAGCAAACAAACTATTGGGACCACATCAAAATAAAAAGTTTCTGTGCATCAAGGGAAACAATCAACAAAACCAAATGGCAACTCACAGAATTGGAGAAGATATTTGAAAATGGCATATCTGTTAAAGGGTTAGTATCAAAAATACATAAAGAACTGATAAAAGTCAACACCCAAGAAACAAATAATCTGAATAAAAAATGAGAAGATATAAACAGACATTTCTCCCAAGAAGACATTCTGATGCCCAACAGACACATGAAAAGATACTCAACATCACTCATCATTGGGAAAATATAAATCAAAACAACAGTGAGGTATAACTTCACAACTGTCAGATGGCTAAAATCAACAGCTCAAGAAACAAGAAGTGTTGGTGAGGATATGGGGATAAAGGAACACATGGGCACCATTGGTGAGAATGCAAACTGGTGCAGCCACTGTGAAAACAGTATGGAGGTTACTGGAAAAAAAAAACCCCACCAAAACAACAACAACAACAACAACAACAACAACAACAACAAAATACCTTACGATCCAGCAATCTCACTACTAGGTATTTACCCAAAGAATACAAAAATACTATTTCAAAGGGATACATGCACTGCAATGCCTATAGCAGCATTATCTACAATAGCCAAAATATGGAAGCAGCCCAAGCATTCATCAATTGATGAATAGATAAAGAAGATTCAGTATATACATATAATGGGATATTACTCAGCCATACAAAAGAATGAAAGCTTGCCATTTTCAATGACATGGATGTAGCTAAAGAGTATACGGGTAAGTGAAATAAGTCAGTCAGAGAAAGACAAATACCATATGATCTCGCTCCTATGTTGAATTTAAGAAACAAAACAAATAAGTAAAGGGGAAAAATAGAAAGAGAGAAGGAGAAAGATAGAGGCAAATCAAGAAATAGACTCAACTATAGAGACAAAATTGATTGTTACCAGAGGGCAGGTGGGATGGATGAAATAGGTGATGGGAATGAAGGAGAGCACTTGTTCTGAAGAACATCAGGTGTTGTATGAGAGTGCCGAATTCCTATATTGTACATCTGAAACTAATAATACACTGTTTGTTAAAAATAAATAATAAACAAATATTCCACTAGACAAGGAGAGTTAAATAATACTGAGTGGTCATTTTTTTGTTTTGTTTTGTTTTGTTTTTTTATGAATAGACATTTTCCCTGGCTTCACCCACAAAATATCTTTTTGACAAGGATTTAACATAACCTCACCTAATTTTCTTAGCAGACAAAAGCAGTTTTTCTATCCTATATCTAATCTCAGGTTTGCCTAGATCTTCTTCTTCTACACTTGGAAGTTCCTCAGTAGAGTTTGGCAGTGCAAATCTTGGGGATAGTGCAAAACCCTCTCCCTGATATGGAAGACTGTCGGTACTCCCTGAGCCCTCTAACCAACAATTACATTAAAATTTTAGGTACACTACCATATTACCAGCTCTAAGAGAATACGAACCTCAATTCTCAAACTTGGACACCACAGAGTTAACCGTGGCTCAGCTGGAGACAGAAGTGATCTTGGAAAGAGATATGTTTTTACTCTGGGGATTGACTTCTTTATACTTGCATCATTCTCACTGTCATTAAAAAACTGAGTTTACTAATAATTGAATAATCCTGGACCTTTACCCTCCCATCATTCAATCCATACATTTTCTCCTCTTCTGATCCAAATAGATACACGCTAAAGTCAAACGCCAAGCCTTTGATCAAAACTGCTTAACTAACTGCTTTTCTTGGAACTTCCTCTGTCTTTATCCATGCAACTTCCTTTATGGAATATGATGGTTTCTCTAAAATATATGAGAAAAATGAACTTTGTTTTCCTGATTATCCCTTACATCCCCATTGTTGTGGCTGCATCTGACTGATCATCTTATGAAGGAAAACAAAACATCCCATGTCCAAAATCAAAACTGTAGATATCAAATATGTGCATTTTATGTATATCAACTATCCTTCAATAAAATTAATCTTAAAATAAAACCTCTCAGATATAACTTCTTATATTTTGAGTTCTGTTACATGTTTATTTATTACAATTTATTACAATTTATTTTCTAATGTACTAATTACTTTCCTGTATTTTAGTAGATGATGTTTCTGAGGAAGTAGAATGAGGTACAATTTTAGATCTTAGATTTTAAAATTATGTCATTTGGAGCACCTGGGTGGCTCAGTGAGTTAAATCCTCTGCTTTAGGCTCAGGTCATGATCCCCAAGTTTTGGGGTTGAGCCCCATATTGGTCTCTCTGCTCAGTGGGAAGCCTGCTTCTCCCTCTCTCTCTGCCTGTCTCTCTGCGTGTTTGTGATCTCTGTCAAATAATAAATAAAATATTTTTAAAAATAAATAAAATAAAATTATGGCCTTTATTTCTTGGCAAATTATGTATATTTATCTCACTGTTCAACAGTATATCTTTCATTAAAATCAACATGGTATTCTCTATCAAACTGAGCTCAAATGTACTCATGTGAACAAAGGGTGTTTACTAAAGCTCCAAGTATTCAATACTCTCATAAGAGTCATGCAACTGGATGGGTGCAACATGACCTTAGGATGCCAAAGTTTCTAACTCTAAGTTCTGACAGCAGTGGGTAGAAAGCATTCCTCGTGGAAGCAAATTGACTTTTCTTTTCTAGGCTCAGCTTAGAAAATGTGTTACATCAACTGGACCAAATAAGTAATAGAGTGTCTTGAGATATTCCTCTTATATCATTTATAGTTTACAAATCATCTTTGCATAATTATATGATTTTATCCTAAAAAGCATAGAATAGGAAAGGGACACAGGATGACGGTTGGGGGGGAAAAAAGACTGAAAGAAGAACAATTCTGATGTCTTCAGGTCCAGGTAATAGGAAAAGAGCAGAGTTCTGGCAATGTGCTATGGAACAAAATGACTTCTGAGCTATGTTGCAAGGCAAAGAAAAACCCAGCTGTTCCTCCATTTTACTCACCTGCACCTGGCCAGGGAAGCAGAGCCAAGAGAAGAAGGGAACTGAGGTTCCCACAGAAAGGCTGCATCCCAGCTATTGGTTGCAAGGCTGGAAATTCAGACCTCTCCGCTCCCATGAGCTATCATTCGTTCCAGTCCTGAGGTCTGGTTTATTTTTATTTACATAGTTCTAAAACACTGTGAACATGATTCCAAAACAGAGAAAAATAGCTTGTTAGGGCACTCACATATGGGAAAGTGAAAGCAGGAAGTGGACTCTGAACAAACTGAATCATGTTTTTATACATTAAAGGAACAACCAAGGAAGCAACATTATCAATCACAGGATGAAAACAACACCTTACAGAATGAAGAAAACTTTGACCCTAAACTCTTCAGTTTAGTATCAAGATAGGTTTTCCGAATTAAAAGTGGAAACTACTCTTTGACTCTTTCAAGACCAATGAAATTTGTGACAATAAAAATTTCTCCTTTGGCACAAAATACAAATGAACTGTTTCACACAATGCAGACAGAAACTCCTGTGCAGAAATACAGATGTTAGAAAGACTGCCTAGACCTCCAGTTACAAGAAGGTGTGTTTCAGTAATGTGTTTTAATAGAGGGAGTCTTCTCCTTTGATCCTACATTCTTGGAGCAAGAATGAGAGCATCTGTGCTGACTATTTTAGATATAATAGATAAACATCATGAAGAGTAAAAATGAAAAATAAACTAGTTATAAAAATAGGTCAAAGAACATAAACAGACATGGTTTATAGTCACTCTGTTATCCACAGAGTATACATAGGTATATAAATTTAATTGAAAATTATTTGAAAATTTGAAAATTATTTGAAAATATGGACAACACCCTTAGCCATAAAGAAAATATAAAATAAAACTTTGATGAAATATCACTAAACATCTGTTGTAAAAAATAAAACTTTTAATTGTTTTCTAAGTGACAATGTCAATATTGGGAAAGACACAGGTTAACTGGGTCAATCATAAACTGCTAATGAGAATGTAAAATGACACAGATTCTCTGAAACAAAGAAGTTTTGCATTTTCTAATAAAAGCAAATATCCAAATGCTACATGACACTAAAATTGCAATGGATGGGAATAGTCACAAAGAAATCAAATGGTATCCACATAAAGTGGTTACACAAGTGTTCATAAAACTTTAACTTGTAGTATTCAAAATTTTGAAGTAATCCAAGTGTCCTCCAGTGCATGAGTAGTTAAACTGTGGCACATTGTAATATGGTATACTGCTCATCGATATAAAATAAACTGCATGTTCACAAATCAAGTTGCCTAGATCTCAGTGGAATTACACTGTGAAAAAGCAATGACAAAGATTACATACTGCATGAGTCTATTCAGAAAATATTCTTTAAAGTACAAAATTACATAAATTAACAATAGATTAGTGGTTCACATGAATTAGGGAGTCAGAATGGGGTCGAGGTGGGGATTGGAAGCAGATGCGACTAAAAAGGGTTAACACAAGCTTTCTTTTTTTTTTTTAAGATTTTATTTATTTGACAGAGAGAGAGATCACAAGTAGGCAGAGAGGCAGGCAGAGAGAAAGGGAGAAGCAGGCTCCCCGCCAAGCAGAAAGCCTGATGCAGGGCTTGATCCAGGACCCTGAGATCATGACCTGAGCCAGAGGCAGAGGCTTAACCCACTGAGCCACACAGGCGCCCCTAACATAAGGTATCTTTGTGGTGATTTTACCTTTCTATGTTTTGGTTGAGGTTGTTATCCACATTTACACATCGTTAAAATTGCATAAAATACTCCCCCCACAAGCAAACACACAGTCAATGAGCATATTTAAAATAGTAACATATGAACAATTTCTGTGGATTGTAGTCAATTCAGTTTCCTGGTTGTGACATTATGTTGGGGTTATACAAAACATTACCACTGAGAGAAACTGAAGAAGGAACTACTATGTACCAAATTTCTAGTTTTGACAAATGTATAATCATTCCATACTTAAAAAAAAAAAAAAAATCAACGATGTAAAATAGCGGTGTCTGAGTGGCATAGTCAGTTAAGTTTATGACTTTAGCTCAGGTCATGATCTTGGGGTCCTGGAATTGAGCCCTGTGTCGGGCTTTCTGCTCAGTGGGGAGTCTGCTTCTTCCTCTCCCTCTGCTACTTGCCCCCTGCTGATGCTCTCTCCTTATCTCCTTCTCACTCAAATAAATAAACACAATGTTTAAATAAATGTAATTTTAAGAAAGTCAAAGCCATAAATAAATCAGTGATACTAAATGATAATTGGTTGACTTTATATGTAGAAAAGAATTATTGTTAAAAGTTTAGATACAGTGTAATTATGGTGTGAAACTGATTTTTTTTTCTAAAATTTGGTTTATTTTAAAATAATAAGAACAAAATAGAAGTTATCAATAAAATAAGAAAAATTCACTGAAAATAAAACACATGAATGTTTAGGGCAGAGAACTGGAAGGCATAAGAACAGATTTCAAAGAAAAATACATATATTAATATGGGGAGATAAAAATATAGTAAGCATTAATACATCCATGTTTAAAAAAGAGTGTTTTCATATTTCTAAAATCCCTTTGCTGTTGAAGGCGTTTTGGAAATTAGAAGACACTTTTGATTTATTAATTCAACATTTTAGTTAATAGGTTCATTCACTTCTAAATCCTAAGCCACATTGATATTTGAAAATAAATCAACCTACAATGACTCTGGTTTCCAGTCTGGCATGTAAGGAGCTTGGAGAGCCCTCACTCCCATTCTCACAACAGGAAATAAAGAAAACAGAAAAAGCAATAAAGAAACTAAAACAAAACAAAACAAAACAAAACAAAAAAAACCCTCTTCTTAGGTTCATCAGAAAGTTGATATCAGAGGAAAAACAGGTGCTCCCAAATTACAGAGACCAAGAGGCAGATACAGAGAATCACAGTTTACCACATAGCAATAATCACCCATGGAACTAAGGAGAAAAACTGAAACTATAATAGATGAGTGCTGGATTCTTGGGATGGATAATCTTGAGTGAAAATGTTAAAAGGGACTCTTTCTTAGGGAAGTGCATACACTTTTGTGAACTTTACCTCAAGGAGATTTTCTAGAGTCCAATGGTGAAGGTTGGAGAAAAATCTCCTCAAACAAGTAGTAGAAAGAGGAGAAAGTGGTCATTTTAAAATACGCCCATAGCATCCTGTTCCTAAAAGCCTTGTCCTCAAAAGAACCTTTTTTAACAAAGCCTAACAAACTGGATTTATTAGAGTTTTATTAATCTGGGGGAGGGAAACACACAACTTGTCCCCCTTTTAACCATTCTGTCACACTGATGGGCAGGAGAGGGGAGCAACATAGAAACTCTTGTGCAAATCAGAGTCCAGGGACACAAACTCATAAAAATATAGGAACCCAATTCTAAAGTTACAGTCCCCTTTTCCATACCTTACAACCACATCAATAAAGAGACCATAAAATAGCAGGGGACTATAACAACAACAACAACAAATGCATGCTTCAGACCTTATTGATGTGGAAATCTCTATGGAGATCCCAATGGAAAATAGGAGATAAAAACAAAAACATGACAGAAATTTTAGCCTCTGACACCTATACCTAGAGCAAACAGTAAACATAGACTAACTCCAAGGCAGATAAACATAAAATTCCCCACTGAGTACCCATTTACTTTAGCTCCTTTTACCTCATAAATCATATCCAGCTTTCAAGAAAAATTACAGGACATGTTAAAAGACAAGAAAATGATTTTGAAGAGATGGAAAGAATATCAGCATCACCTCTCAATGGAAGAGAAGTAGAAAATATCAGTAGGAATTAAAAACAAAACTAATAGTATAAAGTTTTTAATGGAAAATAAATGTAAAACATACAAAAATAAATGGGCAATGTAAGCAGAGAGATGGAAATTCTAAGAAAGAACAAAAGAGATGCTAGAAATCAAAAACACTGTAACACAAAAGAAAAATGCCCCTACTAGGATCATTGGTAAATCTGACATGGCAGAGAAAACACCACTGAGCTTGACAAAAGGTCAATAGAAACTGTCAAAACTGAAACTTATTTATAAAACATGATTATCTAAGAACTGTGAGACAAATACAAAAGGTGTTCCATACATATGGGAGAATACCAAAAGGAGAAGAAAGAGGTGAAGGAGTCTAAGAAACATTTAAAGAAATAATGACTGAGAGTCTCTCCATATTAATGGCAGACATGAAATCACAGATAAAAGAATCTCAGAGAATATTAAACAAGAAAAATATCTTAGAAATTACACGTAGGTATATGATATTCAAACTGATAAAAGTCAAAGACAAGTAAAGAAAAGAAAAGAAAAGAAAAGAAAACTTGAAAGAAGCCAGCAAGGGAGAAATCTACTTTTTAAGAGAAAAAATGTTAGATTTACATTGGACATCTGTTCATAAATCATTCAAGCAAGAAAGATTGCAATAAAATATTTAAATTGTTGGAAAATTAAAATACCTAGTATTCCTTATCAGTGGAATAATATTTCAAAAGTAAAAGAGAATTAAAGACTTCATAGAAAAACAAAATTTCACAGTTTCCTGCAAGAAACATAAAATAAAGTTTTCCAGGAAAGAAAAAAATTCATAGGTCAAAATATGGAAATGAATAGATTACTTGTAAATTTATAATGCAAACTCTAATAAATCAGTAGGAAAGAAATGAAAAGAAAGTATTATGCTAATTTAAAAAAGAAAATGGAATCTTATAAAATACCCAATTAAAATAAGACAAGGTAGGAAAAACCTTAAGGACAAAACGAAGAACATGAACAATGACTAGAAAACAGTAATAAATGCGGGAGTATTAGTCTAACTGTATAAAAATTATATCTTTCAGATTCCTAATTACATTAATTATAAGGTAGAGACTGTTACAGTGTGAGAAAAGGCAAGATCAGATTCTATATTGCCTCCAATAAACCCATTTTAACTATAAATTCACACAAAAAAGTAAAGAGATGGAGGATGATATACCATATTTACTTCCATCCAAAAAGGATTGGAGTAGCTATATTAATTTAAGATAAAACAAACATAAAAACAAAAAAAATCACTGGTGATAAAGAAAAACATTATGTAATGATAAATGGTTATTTTGTAGGAAGATAAACCATATTTTGTTTGTATGTGTCTAATAGAGTGACAAAATATTAAGGTGAAAATGAATATTACTGCAAAAAGAAATAAATGAATCTACCATTATTGTTGTAAACTCCAATACTGCTCTATAAGTATTTCTTAGATCCAACAGACAGAAAATCAATAACCACATAGTTGAACAGAAGAGCACCATCAGTCAACTCAATCTAACTGGTATTTTTATAATCTGACAAAAGCAGGATACACATTGTTCTCAAGTTCTTATACAACATTCACTAGGTATATCACATTCTCTACAATAAAACCCACCATAACAAACTTAAAGGCATATAAATCACATAAAGTATGTTTTCAGATTACAGTGAAACTAACATGGAAATAAAGGAAATGGTCATTTGAAAACCTGAAAATACTGGGAAACAAACAGATTTGTACATAACCCATCTACAAATGGAAGAAGTCTCCAAATATCTTAAAATAACTTTGAAGTAAATAAAAAGAAAATAAAACCTCAAAATAAAAAAATAAAAAGAATAAAATAAAATAAAATAAATAATAAAAATAAATAATAAGTAAATAAAAATAATATAAACAATAAATAATTTATTATTTTTATTTTTTATTATTTATTATTATTTATAATATATAATAATAAATAAATAAAAATAAAATAAAAAATAAAATAAAATAAATAAAAAGAAAATAAAACCTCAAAATTTGTGGGATGCAAAAATAAGTTATTAGAAGGAATTTTATAACACTGAATATATATGTTAAAAAAAGAGGAAAAACTAAGATCAATAATCTACCCACCCTCTGGAAAAGAAAAGCATATTAAATTTAAATGAGGAGAATAAAGTAAATAATAAAAATTAGAGTAAAAATCAATATAGTTGAAATCATAATATAAATAGAGAAAATCAATAAAAACAAGAGTTGGTAATTGAAATAATAAAATTGACAAAAACTCTAGCCTGAAAAAAAGAGTACAGATCATTAATATTAGAAATTAATATTAGAAAAAAGAAGGTATTCAATCTGAAGAGTTTAATGATTTTAAAATGTTAATAAAGAATATAATTTTTCCTCCAAGTATTTAACAAAAGTTTTTACTTAACATACAATGTGATATTAGTTTCAGGTGTAGACTGGATGAGATTATGGTGAGTGAAATAAGTCAAGCAGAGAGTCAATTATCACATGGTTTCACTTACTTGTGGAGCATAAGGAATAACATGGAGGTCATTAGGAGAAGGAAAGGAAAAGTGAACTAGGGGAAATTGGAGGGGGAGGTGAACCATGAGAGACTGCAGACTCTGAGAAACAAACTGAAGGTTTTGGAGGGGAAGGAGGCAGAGGGTTAGGTGAGCATGGTGGTGGGTATTAAGGAAGGCAGATATTGCATGGAGCACTGGGTGTGATGCATAAACAATAATCTTGGAACACTGGAAAAATAAAATTAAGTTAATCTGATGGTTTTGAAGTGGCGGGGGGTGGGAGGTTGGGGAAACCAGGTGGTGGGTATTGATGGAGCACTGGGTGTGGTGCAAAAACAATGAATACGGTTACACTGAAAAAAATAAAAATAAAATAAAAATTTTAAAAAAAGATGAAAAAAAAATGAAGAACCCTTTCTGACATATTGTCTATGTCGATAGTCATTAGCTCTGTTTCAGAAGGCCCATCCTCTGTATTTTTCTTCTGTTGGTTATTCCTCCTCCTAGTCATTTTGGTGAAGATGACTGAATGGATGTAGCTGGATGTATCAATTGTGGTGCAGTCAAGGTGCACCCTAGAACGCGTCTGAGCAATCAGGGTTCCCCACCCAAACGAGAGAAAAAAGAAAAGAAAAAGAAAAAAAAAAGAGAGAGAGAGAGACAGGAAAGAAAGGGAAGATAAAAGAGAAGGCTCAGCCCAAATGGGCTCCAAGGTAAGATTTATGAAGTATACAAACAAAAACAGACAAACAAAAAGACTGATAAAAGTATATGACAATGGGGCGCCTGGGTGGCTCAGTGGGTTAAAGCCTCTGCCTTCAGCTCAGGTCATGATCTCAGGGTCCTGGGATCGAGCCCCACATCAGGCTCTCTGCTCAGCAAGGAGCCTGCTTCCTCCTCTCTCTCCACCTGCCTCTCTGCCTAATTGTGATCTCTGTCTGTCAAATAAATAAATAAAATATTAAAAAAAAGTATATGACAAGAAGGAAAAAAATATATATATATAAGCAAAAAAGGAAGAACTTCATCAAAAAGAACCCCAAGTGTAAGATTTATATACTATCAGGGCAAACACAAAAACACAGAAACACTGGTGGAAGAAAAAGATGGGAGAGTGGTTATAAATTCTCAGTGTGGGTGAGGAAGTTTATTTTGATACTTCCTGGATGTATCTTGATGTCTTTGTTAAAGGACTAACCTTTCCAAAGATAAAGGGGGATTAAAAATTGGTTTACCTATAGGGGTAGCATTGATTGGGGAAAGGGGATTACATTGAAATTTAACACTATATGAATATTAGAAAATAAAAAAGGAATAAACTAGACTAAACTAAAATAAAAAAAATTTAAAAAATAGAAAAGCAAAAGAAAAACACAGGTGTATGTATCAGAAATTTCAGGTTAGGTTATTATGGAATTTGATGTACTGGACAACTCGCTGTGATGGTACATAGGTTATTATTGTTGATGTGTTTCTTTGATTTTGTTATTAATTGGTTTATATAGTTGGCTGCTCCCACGTTAGGGGCATAGATATTTAAAATTGTTAGATCTTCTTGTTAGACAGTTCCTTTGGGTATGATATAGTGTCCTTCCTCATCTCTTATTATAGTCTTTGGCTTAAAATCTAATTGATCTGATATAAGGATTGCAACTCCTGCTTTCTTCTAAGGTCCATTAGCATGGTGAATTCTTTTCCACCCCCTCACTTTATATCTAGAGGTGTCTTCGGGTTTAAAATGAGTTTCTTGTAGGCAACATATAGATGGGTTTTGTTTATTGATCCATTCTGATACCCTGTGTCTTTTGATTGGGACATTTAGCCCATTAACATTCAGGGTAAGTATTGGGAGATATGAATTTAGTGCCATTGTCTTGCCTGTAAGGTGACTGTTATTGTATATTGTCTCTGTTTCTTTCTGATCTACTATTTTTAGGGGCTCTCTTTGCTTAGAGGACCCCTTTCCATATTTCCTATAGAGCTGGTTTGGCGTTTGCAAATTCTCTCAGTTTTTTGTTTGTCCTGGAAGCTTTTAATCTCTCCTTCTATTTTCAATGATAGCCTAGCTGGATATAGTATTCTTGGCTGCATGTTTTTCTCGTTGAGTGCTCTGAATATATCATGCCAGCTCGTTCTGGCCTGCCAGGTCTCTGTAGATAAGTCTGCTGCCAATCTAATATTTTTACCATTGTATGTTACAGACTTCTTTTCCCAGGCTGCCTTCAGGATCTTCTCTTTGTCACTAAGACTTGTAAATTTTGCTATTAGGTGACGGGGTGTGGACTTATTCTTATTGATTTTGAGGGGGGTTCTCTGAACCTCCTGGATTTTGATGCTTGTTCCCTTTGCCATATTGGGGAAATTCTCTCCAATAATTCTCTCCAATATACCTTCTGCTCCCTTCTCTGTTTCCTCTTCTTCTGGAATCCCAATTATTCTAATGTTGTTTCGACTTATGGTGTCACTTATCTCTCGAATTCTCCCCTCGTGGTCCAGTAGCTGTTTGTCCCTCTTTTGCTCAGCTTCTTTATTCTCTGTCATTTGGTCCTCTATATCGCTAATTCTTTCTTCTGCCTCATTTATCCTAGCAGTGAGAGCCTCCATTTTTGATTGCACCTCATTAATAGCTTTTTTGATTTCAACTTGGTTAGATTTTAGTTCTTTTATTTCTCCAGAAAGGGCTTTTATAGCTCCCGAGAGGGTTTCTCTATTATCTTCCATGCCTTTTTCGAGCCCGGCTAGAACCTTGAGAATCGTCATTCTGAACTCTAGATCTGACATATTACCAATGTCTGTATTGATTAGGTCCCTAGCCTTTGGTACTGCCTCATGTTCTTTTTTTTGTGGTGAATTTTTCCGCCTTGTCATTTTGTCCAGATAAGAGTATATGAAGGAGCAAGTAAAATACTAAAAGGGTGGCAACAACCCCAGGAAAATATGCTTTAGCCAAATCGGAAGAGATCCCAAATCGTGAGGGGGGAGAAAGGGGATAAAAAGGTTCAGAAAGGGAGGAGGAGTCAAGATGGCGGAGAAGTAGCAGGCTAAGACTGCTTCAGGTAGCAGAAGATTAGCTAGATAGCTTATCTAAAGAGTGCAAACACCTACAAATCCAACGGGAGATCAAAGAGAAGAAGAACAGCAACTCTAGAAACAGAAAATCAACCACTTTCTGAAAGTTAGGACTGGTGGAGAAGTGAATCCAAAGCGATGGGAAGATAGACCGCGGGGGGAGGGGCCGGGTCCCGGCAAGCGGCGGAGCAACAGAGCACAAAATCAGGACTTTTAAAAGTCTGTTCCGCTGAGGGACATCACTCCAGAGGCTTAACCAGGGTGAAGCCCGCGCAGGGTCATTGTGGCCTCAGGTCCCGCAGGGTTACAGAAGGATCGGGGGTGTCTGAGTGTCACAGAGCTTACAAGTATTAGAACAGGAAAGCCGGCTACAGAGACAGAGCCGAGGAGTGAGCTCTAAGCTCGGGGTTACCTTGAACGGGTCGAAGGCTCAGTCAGCTCGGAGTGCGGCCGGAGGCCAGGGTAATGGGAGTAATTAGGCACTGTTCTCTGAGGGCGCAATGCGGAGTGGGGCCCCAGGCTCTCGGCTCCTCTGGGCCGGAGACCGGAAGGCCGCCATCTTTATTCCCGCCCTCGGGAACTCTACGGAAAGCGCACAGGGAACAAAAGCTCTGGAAAGCAAACCCGAGCGGATTACTCAGCCCGGCCCCGGGTAAGGGCGGTACAACTCCACTGGGGGCAAAGACACTTGAGAATCACTACAACAGGCCCCTTCCCGAGAAGATCAACAAGAAACCCAGCCAGGACCAAGTTCACCTACCAAGGAGTGCAGTTTCAATACCAAGGAGAGCATCAGAATTCCAGAGGAGGAAAAAGCAAAGCACGGAACTCCTGGCTTTCTCCCCATGATTCTTTAGCCTTGCAATTAATTTAATTTTTTTTCTTTTTCAATTTTTTTTTCTTCTTCTGCTAAAATTTTTTTAACTTTTACCCTTTTCTTTTTTAATGTTCTTTAACTAGTTTATCTAATATATATATATA
>NW_019154187.1:554185-614578 GCF_002288905.1 Enhydra lutris kenyoni
TTGCTATTGTTTATGAACATTTATGGCTCTTTCCGTAATTTGGCTATTGTTGATAATGCTATTATATACTATAAACATTGGGGTGCATGAGCCACTTTGAATCAGCATTTTTGTATATTTTTGGTAAATACCTAACAGTGTAATTGTTGGATGGTAGTTGCTAGTTCTACCTTTAACTTTTAGAGAACCTACATACTGTTTTCCACAGTGGATGCAACAGTTTGCATTCCCACCAACAATGTAAGAGGGTTACCCTTTCTTTACATCCTTGCTAATATCTGTTGTTTCTTGTGTTGTTAATTTCAGCTATTCTGAATGGTGTGACACCCAATGTTTATCACAACACATGCCCTCCTTGATACCCATCCCCTCGTTACCCCATTGCCCCACCCCCTCTCATCTGTGACCATCAGTTTGTTTCCTAGAGTCCATAGTTTCTCATATTTTGTGTCCCTCTCTGATTTCTTCCCATTCAGGTTTCCCTCCCTTCCACTATGGTTCACTGTGCTATTCCTTATATTCCACATATGAGTGAAACCATATGATTATTGTCTTTCTCTGCTTGACATATTTCACTTAGTATAATCCCTTCCAGTTCCATAGATGTCAATGCAAATGGCAGGCATTCATCCTTTCTGATGACTGAGTAATATTCTATTGGATATATGCACCACATCTTTTTTTAAAGATTTTATTTATTTATTTGACAGACAGAGATTACAAGTAGGCAGAGAGGCAAGCAGAGAGAGAGGGGGAAGCAGGCTCCCTGCTGAGCAGAGAGCCCAATGTGGGGCTCAATCCCAGGACCCTGAGATCATGGCCTGAGCTGAAGGCAGAGGCTCAATGCACTGAGTCATCCAGGCACCCCTATGCACCACATCTTTATCCATTCATCTGTTAAAGGGCATCTTGGCTTCTTCTACAGTTTGGCTACTGTGGACATTGCTGCTATGAACATTGGGGTAAATGTGTCCCTCATTTTCACTACATCTGTAATCCTGGGGTAAATATCTACTAGTATAATTGCTGCATTTTAGCATAGCTCTACTTTTAACTTTTTGAGGAACACCCATACAGTTTTCCAGAACAGCTGTATCAGCTTCCATTGCCACCAACAGTGTGAGAGGGTTCCCCTTTTGCCACATCCTTTCCAACATTTGTTGTTTCCTGTCATGTTAATTTTTGCAGTTCTAACTGGTGTAAGGTAATATCTCATTATGGTTTTGATTTTTATTTCCCTGATGGCCAAGGAAGTTGAACACTTTTTCACATCTCTTCGTTGTTTGTTTATCTTCCTTGGAGAAGTGACTGTTTATGACGTGTGCCCATTTCTTGACAGGATTATTTGGTTTTTGGGTGTTGATTTTGATAAGCTCTTTATAGATCTTGGATACCAGCCCTTTATCTGTAATGTCATTTACAAATATCTTCTCCCATTTTGAGAATTTAGTTTTGTTGTTTTGTAATTTCTTAGTTTTGTTTCCTTTGCTGTACAGAAACTTTTTATCTTGATGAAGTCTCAATAGTCCATTTTTACTTTTATTTCCCTTGCATTTAGAGATATGTCTTGGAAGAAGTTCTGTGGCCAATGTTGAAGAGGTTACCGCCTTTGTTCCCCTCTAGGATTTTGATGGATTCCTGTCTCACATTGAGGTCCTTCATCCATTTTGTATTTATCTTTGTGTATGGTGAAAGAGAATGGTCCAGGTTCATTCTTCTACATGTGGCTATCCAATTTTCCCAGCAGCATTTATTGAAGAGACTGTCCCCTCCCCCTGAAACTGGATATTCTTTCCTGCTTTGTTGAATATTAGTCAACCATAGTGTTAAGGGACTATTTCTGGGCTCTCTCTTCTGTTCCATTGGTCTATGTCTGTTTTTGTGCCATTACTATACTGTCTTGATTATCACAGCGTTATAATTTAGTTTGAAATCATACCTTGTGATGCCCCCTCTTTGGTTTTATTAACTGGATTCTTTATTTTCTGGGTGTTGAATTTGATAATTTCTTCATAGATTTTGGATACTAACTCATAGTTTAACTGGATTATTTGGGTTTTGGGTGTTGAGTTTGATAAGTTCTTTTTTAGATTTCTTTATTTATTTTAGAGATAAAGAGAGGCCAGGGGGAGGGTCAGAGGGAAAGGGAGAGAAAAAAATCTAAGCAGATTCTGTGCTGAGCACAGACCATCAGAGCTGGATCTGATGATCCTGAGATCATGACCCAAGCCAAAATCAAGATTTGGGTGCTTAACTGACTGCATCACCAAGTCACCCCAAGTTTTTTAAGTTCTTTTTGGATTTCGGATACTGACCTTTTATCGGATATATCATTTTCACATAAATTTTTTATTCTGAAGGTTGCCTCTTAATTTTTTTTATGGCTTCCTTCCTTCCTTCCTTATGGCAGAAGCATTTTATCTTTGATGAGGCCCCAGTAGTTTGTTTTTGTTTTGTTTTCCTTGTCTCAAAAGACATATCTTGTAAGAATTTTCTATGGTTAAAGTCAAGAAGGTCATTGCCCCTGTTAGTTTCTAGAATTTTGATAGTGTCTTGTATCACATTTTGGTGTTTTATCTATGTTGACTTTATTTTTTTGTTTGGTGTAAGAAAGTGTTCTATTTTCATTCTTTGGCACATTGCTGTTCAGTTTCCCCAATATCATTTGTTAAATACTCTCTTTTTTGTATTGGGTATCCTTTCCTGTTTTTTTTTTAATGTTACCATAAACCATATATTTAATTGGTGAGATGCATTTTATTTTATTCTTGTAATTTATTTATTTTTATTATGTTCACTTATCCACCATACAGTACATCATTAATTTTTGATGTAGTGTTCAATGATTCATTTGTTATGTATAACACCCTGTGCTCATCACAAAATGTATCTTCCTGAATAGCCATCAGCCAGTTACCCCACTGCCCCAACCCCTCCCGTCTGTGACCCTCATGTGTTTCCCCATATCCATAGTCTCTCATGGTTTTTCTCCCTCTCTGATGCCTCCCCCTTCAGACTTCCTTCCTTCCCAAATGTTCCTCCATGTTATTCTTTGTGTTCTACACATGAGTGAAACAATATGACAATTGTCTTTCTCTGCTTGACATAGTTCACTTAGCCTAATCCACTCAAATTCCATCCATGTCAATGCAAATGGCAGGTATTCATCCTTTCTGATGACTGAGTAATATTCCATTGGATACATGCACCATATTTCTATATTTATTCATCTGATGAAAGACATCTCATCTCCTTCCACAGTTTGGCTATTGTGGACATTGTTGCTATGAACATTGAGGTGCATGTGTCCCTTCTTTTCACTACATCTATATCTCTGGGGACAATATCTTCTAGTGCAATTGCTGGGTTTTAGCATAGCTCTATCTTTTAACTTTTTGAGGAACCTCCATACTATTTTCCAGAACAGCTCTTTCAGCTTGCATAACCACCAACAGTGGAAAAAGATCCCCCTTTTGCCACATCCTCTCCATCATTTGTCATTTCCTGTCTTGTTAAATTTTGCACATCTAACTGGAGTAAGATAGAATCTCATTATTTTGATTTGTATTTACCTGATGGCTAGTGATGTTGAGCCTTTTTTCATGTGTTTGTTAGCCATTTGTATGTTTCTTTGGAGAAGTGTCTGTTCATGACTTCTGCCCATTTCTTGACTGGATTATTTGGTTTTTAGGTGTTGAGCTTGATAAGTTCTTTATAAATCTTGGATACCAACCCTTTATCTGTCATGTCATTTGCAAATATTTCCTCCCATTCTGTGAGTTGCCTCTTAGTTTTGTTGATGGTTTCTTTTGTTGTGCAGAAGTTTTTGGTTTTTGCTGTTGTTGTTTGTTTTGTTGGTTTTTATTTTAATATTGATGAAGTCTCAATAATCCATTTTTGCTTTTTTTTTTTTTTTTTTCCTTTCCTTTGGGATCCTGTCTTGAAGGAAGTTGCTGTGGCCAGTATCAAAAAGTTTACTGCCTTTATTCTCCTCTAGGATTTTGATGGATTCCTGTCTCACATTGAGGTCTTTCATCCATTTTGAGATTATCTTTTTGTATGGTATAAGAGAATGGTTAAAGTTCATTCTTCTGCATGTCACTCTTCAAATTTCCTAGTAGCATTTACTGAAAAGACTGTCTTTTTTCCATTGGAAATTTGTTCCTGATTAGACAAAGATTAGTTGGTCATAGAGTTGAGCATCCATTTCTAGAGTATATTCTGTTCCCTTAATATATGTTTCTGTCTTTGTGCCAATGCCATTCTGTCTTGGTGATCACAGCTTTGTAATATAGCTTGAAGTCACTCAATATTACCCCCCCAGCTTTGTTTTTTTCTTTTTCAACACTCCCTTGGTGATTTGTGGTCTTTCCTGGTTCCATACAAATTTTAGGATTGTTTGTTCCAACTCCTTGAAAAATACCAATGGGATTTTAATAGAGATGGCACTGAATGTGTAGATGGCTCTGGAGAGCCTAGACATTTTAATAATATTTATTCTTCCAACCCATGAGTATGGAATGATTTTTCATCTCTTTGTCTTCCTCAATTTCTTTCACAAGTGTGCTGTAGTTTCTAGAGTGTGGATACTTTATCTCTTTGGTTAGATTTATTCCTAAGTTTTTTGTTTGTTTGTGTGTGTGTGTGGGGGGGGGGGCTTTTTTTTTTTTTTTTTTTGCTATTGTGAATGGAATCAATTCCTTAATTTCTCTTCCTACAGTTACATTGTTAGTATACACAAATGCAACTGATTTCTACACATTGATTTTGAATCCCGCCACAGTACTGAATTGCTATTTGAGTTCTAGTAATTAGGGGGTGGATTCTTTTGAGTGATCCACATAGAGTATCATGTCACCTACAAAGAGAGAGTTTGATTTCTTCTTGGCCAACTCAAATGCCTTTTATTTCACCTTGTTGTCTTATTGTTGAGGTTAGGACATCTGGTACTATGTTGAACAAGTGGTAAGAGTGGATATCCCTGTCATGTTCCTGACCTTAAGGTAAAAACTCTGTTTTTCCCCATTGAAAATGATATTCACTAGGGTCTTTTAACAGATTTTTTTCACAGATGGTTTTTATGAAATTGAGGTATATTCCCTCTATATCTACACTCTGAAGAATGTTAATCAAGAAAGGATGCTGTATTTTGCAAAATACCTTTTTATATATCAGTTGAGAGGATCATATGGTTCTTGTTTATCCTTTCATTAATATGGTCTACCACACTGATTTATTCACAAATGCTGAACTATTCTTGCATACCAGGAATAAATCACATTTTTTTTCATGGTGAATAATCTTTTTAGTGTACTGTTGGGTCCTACTGGCTAGAATCTTGTTTAGTGTTTTGGCATCCATGTTCATCGGTGATATTTATTTATATCTTGCCTTTGTGATGGGGCTTTTGCCTGGTTTTGGCATGAGGGTAATGCTGGCCTCACAGAACAAGTTTGGAAGTTTTCTCTCTTTTTCTACTTTTTGGAACAGCTTCAGTAGGATAGGTATAATTTCTTCTTTTAATGTTCAAGAGAATTACCCTGGGAAACCATCTAGTCCTAAACTCTTGTTTTGGGGAGGTTTTTGACAACTGCTTTAATTTCCTTCTTTGTATTGTATTTTTCTTTGTGTTCCTGTCTTGATAGTTTATAAGTTTACAAGAAGGCATCCATTTCTTCCAGGTAGCTCTATTTGTTGACATATAGTTGCCAAATACAATTTCTAGTAATTATTTCTATTTCCTTGGTGTTAGCTATAATTTCTTCCCTTTCATTCATGACTTTATTAATTCAGGTGTTTTTCATTTTCTTTTGAATAAATCTGGCCAGAGGTTTATTGATCTCATTAATTCTTTCGGAGAACCAACTTCTGGTTTCATTGATCTGTTCTCCTGTTTTTCTGGGTTCTAGAGCATTGTTTTCTGCCCTAATCTTTATTATTTCTCTTCGCCTGCTTGGTTTAGGATTTAATTGCTGGTCTATCTTCAGCTCCTATAGGTGTAAGGTTATTTTATGCATTTGGGATTTTTCTAATTTTTTTAGAGAGGCATGGATGGCTATATATTTCCCTCTTAGGAACTGCTTTGTTGTATCCTGTAGGTCTTTATCTGATGTGTTTTCATTCTCACTAGTTTACATCAGTTGTTTAAGTTCTTTAATTTCCTGTTTGACCCAATCATTTTTTACCAGGATGTTCTTTAACTTCCAAGTGTTTGAATTCCTTCCTAATTTTTTTTTTGTGATAGGTTCCAGTTTCAAATCACTGTGGTCTAATAACATGCAAGGAATAATCTCAATCTTTTGATGTCAGTTGAGGCCTGACATGTAACCCAGTATGTGGTCTATTCTGTAGATAGCTCCCTGTGTACTCGAGAATAATGTGTATTCTGTTGTTTTAGAGAGGAATGTTCTGGATATATGTACGAAATCTACCTCCTCCAATGTGTCCTTCAAAGTTCTTGTTTCTTTGTTGATCTGCTTAGATGATCTGTCCATTGCTGAGAGTGGAGTGTTGTGGTATCTTGCTATTAATGTATTATCATCAATATTGTTGTTTATTTTGATTAACAGTTGCTTTATATAGTTGATTACTCCCATATTGGGGGCATAGATATTTGCAATTGTTAGATCTTCTTGTTAAATAGTCTCTTTTAGTATGATATAGTGTCCCTCTACATTCCTTACTACAGACTTTGGTTTAAAATCTAATTTGTCTAAAACGATAATTCTCTAAAATGAGAATTGCTACCCCAGCTTTCTCTTAAGGTCTGTTGACATGATAAATTGTTCTCCATCGTCTAACTCTCAATCTGGAGGTATCTTTAGTTAAAAATGAGTCTCTTAGACTGCATATGGATGGGTCCTTTCTTTGTATCCAATCTGCAACCTCCCGAAATGGGAACATTTAGGCCATTCAGGTTGAGAGTACCTATTGAGAGAAACAAATTTAGTGCTGTCATATTGCCTATAAAGTTCCTGTTTCTATATATTGTCTTTGTAAATTGCTGATCTATATTACTCTTGTGGTCTTCCTTCTTTTATATAATCCCCTTTATCTTTTCTTGTATAACTGGTTTGGTGGTCACATATTCTTTCAGTTTCTGCCTGTCTTGAAGCTCTTTTTTCTCTCCATCAGTTCTAAATGTTAGCCTTCCTGGATAAAGTATTCTTGGCAACATGTACTTCTCATTTAATGGATATGTCTTGCCTGGATATGTCTTGCCAGCTCTTTCTGGCTTGCCAAGTCCCTGCGTACAGGTCTTATTCTTATATTCCTCTCTTTGGACATAGTAAATCTCTTTCCCCTAGCTGCTCTCAGCATAGCATCCTTGGTTCTAATATTTGTGAATTTTACTATTATATGATGAGGCATTTGTCGATTTTTTTTTTTAATCTTGAGTGAGGTCTTCTCTGCCTCTTAGACTTGGATGCTTGTTTCCTTCCTCAGGTTAGGAAAGTTCTCAGCTCTGATTTGCTTCAATCTACCTCTAGTCCACTCTCTTTCTGCACCCCCTCAGGGATCCCAATAATTGTGACATTGGAATGACAGCATTGATTTCTCTGTTCTCATGGGCTTCTAGCTGCCTACCCCTATCCTCCTTAGCTTCCTTTCTTTTCTGTCAGCTTATCTTCTAGTTCACTATTTCATTCTTTGGCTTCATTTCACTTGACTGTAGAATATTTTGTTTAGACTGCATCTCATTCATACCATTTTTAATGACAGCCTGATAGATCTCATTTCTTCCCTTAAAGATTCTATATCATTACTAATGTTTTTCTCAAGCCTAGCTATTGACTTCATAATTGCTACCCTGAAGTCTGTGACTTCATGCTCATATCCATATCCATTATGTTTGCACCAGAGGCCATTGTCTCTGGTTCTTTTCTTTCTTGGGAGTTCCTTCTCATAGTCATGCTGTTAAGGGATGGTTAAGGAAATGTACAGAGTCTAAAATATCAACAATGACCCAAGCAGTATGCACCCTAAGAAAACCTGGAGAGGTTGGAAGCCACCACTGAAAGAAACAAGCCAAAATGAAACACAAAAGTAGAATTCATCAAATTTAAAAATTAAAGAGAAAATAATTTTTTTTTAAATGGGGTGCTGTGACAAAGGTGGGCTGTAACCTCACTGTTGACACAGTAGGGTATTTCAGTTTTTCCTCAGTATATTTTGTTCTGTTAGAGGACACTACTTCCCAGAATTACAGGGAAAGTGTATATATATATATATATATATATATATATATAACCACAATGAAAATATATCTATTTAAAAAAAATAGGTGGGAAAAAGTAGAAGCTAAAAAGGTACTATGAAATATAAGTTGATATATTAATCATCTAGTTGAAATGAGAAAAAGTAAAGGGAATAAAACAGAGAAAAAAAGAGAAGAAGTGTAAGGAAAAGAACAAAAAGAAAAAGAGGGCTGTATGTGATAAAACAAACAATCCCTGGAGAAATTCCTGGAGCTCAATATATTATTTTCTCTTGGTATTGTGATTTTACTGTCTTAAGCGTCCACAAGGTTGTTGGTTGTGATCCTCTTCTTCTTCCAGCCTGTCTTTCTGGCCAACCTGTCACCATGCTCTTTCTCAGGCATCTCTTCTTGGGCCAAATTGCTTGCCTCCCTCAGGGGGATGGGCTCCTTGAAAACTATATATATATATATATATATATATATATATATATATATAATTTGTTCTCTGGAGGCTTGACATGCCTCTTCTGGGGTTCAGTGTAAAAATGGCTGCCAGCCAAGTCTCTGGCCCAGAGAACAGGAATCACAGGCTACTCTTTTCACTAAACCCTCCAAGACAGTCTCCATTTCTGTATGCAGTGCTGAAAACTGCAGCCTCCCTAGATATCTGCCCACAGTGACTCTCTCAGTGGTTGTCCTAGGGGCCCAGGCATGTCCCAGGCCTTTGTGTTTCTAAAATGGTGAGCAGCCTCAGGCCCTGAGTACACCTGCACTTTCTGGATCCTGTCTGGGCATTGTTCTAAAGCCTTTTCCCAGCTGCTACTGCTCTGCAAGTTTTTGCTGGTCCCCAGCACAAGATGTTGTTGTACTCTGGTGTTATATCACATCCAAGGAGCCAGCTTATGGAAGCTCCCTCCCCATTTTGTTTATCTTCTGATAACTCCCCACAGTTTCATGACTCCTCCCTTCCTACCTTGCCAAATACAGCTGATTTTCTGTTTGGAGAGGTCCAGATATATATTTTCACATCTCAAGCAGATTTTGTGGGTGTTCAGAAAGGTTTGATAGATATCCAACTAGATTCAGGGACCAGTTGAAATGGGGTCCTCTATTCCTCCACTATCTTGCTTCAAATAAGATCTCAAGTTACCAGGTGGCTGATAGAAGAGTGGGAAATAAAGTCACTTCTTCTCCAAAATTTGTAGATAAGAGCATTCACTTTTTTCTCACCTCATGGCAACTTGACCACCTTCTGAGTTTTTCCAGGTTATTGTCTTCAGTCTCCAGGGCAAGTGGATTTCATCCTGGTCATCCAGGAACTATAGAGAAGCCCTTAAATAATTAATAAAATTGACAAACCCCTAGCCAGATTTCTTAAAAAGGAAAGAGAAAGACACCAAATGAAGAAAATCATAAATGAAAGAAGAGAGATCACAACTAACATTGAAGAAATACAAACAATAATAAGAGTATGTTGAACAGTTATGTTTCAAAAAATTATTGAATATGGAGGAAACTGACAAACTCCTAGAAACATGTTGCCAAAAATAAAAGAGGAAGAAGTAGAAAACCTAAGCAGATAAATAACTAGTAAAGAAATTGAATCACTAATAAAAGTTTCCCAACAAACAAGAGCCCAGGGCCCAATGCCTTCTAAGGGGAGTTTTAACAACTCTTTAAAAAATAGGAATGCCTGGGTTGTTCAGTCAGTTAAGCATCTACCTTAGGCTCAGATCATCATCCCAAGGCTCCTAGGATCAGGTCCCACATTAGGTTCCCTGCTCTGTCTATCATGAATTAATAAAATATAATCTTTAAAAAAAGAATTAATACCTATTCTCAAACTGAAACCCCTTCCCAAAAAAGAAATGAAAGGAAAACTTCCTAACTCACTCTACAAGCTCAGCATTTCCTTGATTTCCAACAAAAGACCCCAATAAAAAGAAAAATTACAGACAATGCAAAAATTTGCACCAAGATATTAGCTAATAGTTAACAACAAAAAAAAATTAACTATTTACCATGACCAAGTGGGATTTATTCCTGGGATGCAGGATTGGTTCAACATCCAAAAATTAGTAAACACTACATTAATAAAAGAAAGGTTACAAACCACATAATCTTCTCAATTGATAAGCAAACAAAACAAAGCAAAACAAAAACATTTAACAAAATACAACATCCTTTCTTGATAAAAAAAAAAAAAAACTCCACAATGTAGGGGTAGAGGGAAGAAATATTAACATCATGATAGCCATATATGAAAGACCCACAGTACATATCATACTCAATGGGGAAAGACTGAGAAATGCTCCACTAAGATCAAGAACATGACAGGGATATCCACTGCCCCCGCTATTGTTTAAAAGGGAAATGGAAGTCCTAGCCTCAGTAATCAGACAAGAAAGAGAAATAAAACACACTCAAATTGGCAAAGAAAAATTCAAATATTCACTATTTGTAAATGACATGATACTTTATATTAAAAAAAATTGACACAAACAAAAAAAATTGCTGGAACTGATACCAAACTCAGCAAATTTGCAGGATATAAAATTAATGCACAGAAGGCTGTTGCATTTCTGTACACTAAAAACAACAACAACAACAACAACAACAACAACAAAAAAACCAGAAAGATAAATCAAGGAATTTATCCCATCTACAATTGCACCAAATACAATGAGTTACATAGGAATAAACCTACCCAAAGTAAAGGATCTGCACTCCAAGAACTACATAACACTTATGAAGTAAACTGAGGAAGACTCAAAGAAATGAAAAAACACTCCATGCTCATGGTTTGGAAAAAAATATATATTGTTAAAATGTCTATGCTACCCAAAACAATCTACACACTTATTGCAAAGTTTACCAAAATACCAACAGCAGTTTTCAAAGAGTTGGAAAAAACAATTCTAAAATTTGTATGGAACCAGAAAAGACCTCAAATCGCCAAGTGAATGTTGAAAAAGAAAACCAAAGTAGGTGGTGATAACTCTCTTGCACTGTGCATAAGAATGTAAACTGCTTCAGCCACTCCAGAGAACAATATGGAAGTTCATCAAAATTTTGAAAATAGAACTACCCTATTACCCAGCAATTGCAATATTAGTTATTTACCTAATTATTTGATATTGGGTATCGGCATTTACCTAATTATTGGGTATTTACCCAAAGTATACAATAATACAGACTCAATGCGGTACATACACACTGATTTTTTTTAAAGATTTTATTTTATGTATTTGACAGAGACCACAAGTAGGCAGAGAGGCAGGCAGAGAGAGAGGAGGAAGCAGGCTCTCTGCCAAGCAGAGAGCCCTATGTGTGGCTTGATCCCAGGACCCTGAGCTCATGACCTGAGCCAAAGGTAGAGGCTTTAACCCACTGAGCCACCCAGGTGCCCCATACACCCTGATATTTAGAGCATCATTATGAACTATAGCCAAACTATAGTTGGCTATAGTATATATACACAAATATACATATATATATATATATATATATATATACACACACACACACATATATGTGTGTGTATGTGTGTATACATATATATGTGTGTGTGTATGTGTATATATATATATATATATATATATATATATATATAGTTTAAGACATTTGGGCTCTATCCATAGTTTGTCTCTCTCTGTCTGTATATATATATATATATAGGCATACGTAATAGAATATTACTCAGCCTTCAAAAAATATGAACTCCTGCCATTTGCAGTAATATGGATGGCACAAGAGTATGGTGAAATAATTCAGTCAGGTAAAGATAAATACCATATGATTTCACTCATATTTGGAATTTAAGTAACAAAATAGATAAACACATGAGGAGGATGAAAGTAAGTGAGAGACAGAAAGTGAAGCAAACCACAAGAGTCTCTTAAGGACAGAGAGCAAACTGAAGATTGATGGATGGAGGTGGATAGGGAATAGGTTAAATGGGGCATGGTTATCAAGGAGGACAGTTCTTATATGATGACCACTAGGTGTTGTATGTAAGTGATGAGTCACTCAATTGTACTCCTGAAAGCAATATTTCATATAAATATTTTACACATTATAATATGTAATATAAAAAATTAAATTTTACAATATTACACATAAACAATATTGGATGTTCACTATCTATAATTTAAATAAAGAGCTGAAAAAGAAAAAAGAAAATATACAATGTTAAATAGTTTTATGCAAAGATATTCAATGTAATATGTCATTAGACAATTCAAATAAAAGAACACAAGATGACACTAACAATTCCTAAAATGGTAAAAGTTTGAAATACTGATAACACCAAAATACCTGCAGAGATGTGGAGCAACAGGAGCCCTCATTTGTTGCTGGAAGGAATATAAAATAGTACAGCCAATTTGGAAGATAGTTTCACAGTTTATACAAAAATAAACCTACTTTTTGCATGTATTTCAGCATCACATTCTTTGGCATTTACCCATAACAGTTGAAAACCTTGTCTACAGAAAAAAAATGCACACAAGTATTTAAATTAACTTTACTGTAGTTGCTTAAACATGGAAACAACCAAGGTATTTTTAAACAGACAAATAGAAAGATAAGCTCTAGTACCTTGTACAATAAAAAAAATCTAACAGTATAAAGAAATGAGTTATCAATTCAGGAAAAGATGTGGAAAAACCTAAGTGAATGTTAATTGTTAAGTGAAAGAAGTCAATGTGAAAATGCTATATTGTGAATGTTTCTAACTACAAGACTTTCTGGAAAGAATAAACAAATCTATAGAGAGGGCACAAAGATAAGTTTTTCCAATGAAATACGGGATGGAGTGGGTGAATAGGAAGAACACAGTGGACTTTTAGGGTAATGAATATATTCTGTATGATACTATAATGGTGGATACACATTATTATACATTTGCCAGTTCCAAAGAGGAAACTATGAAATTTGGCGACTATGATGTCAAAGAAGTTTTATGGATTATAACAAATATACCACTCTGGTGCAGGATATGGACAGTGGAGAATTGTGATGTGTGTGTAGGGAAAGAATTATTTCAGAACTCTCTGTAGTTTCTGTTTGATATTGCTAAATCCAAAACCTTCTGTAAAAAATATTTTTTAAAGTATTGTTTAAAAAATAGTCAGCCATGTTATATCTCTTGGAAGGAAGGGGTTGTGATCAGGATAAGAAGGGAAGACTTGCTTCTGGTTTTTTAAAGAGATCATACAAAGGTACTTAATTTTGATATTATCTGAACTCTGTATTACTTCATTGAAGTGTTATTTAGTAAAATACTCCAGTAAATTAAAAAAAGGGCTAGATTTGATCCACTTGAGTTTGTCATAAAGGGGAACATACCCAGGAAGCACAAAGATGGCTCCTATGGACGTCTATGAAGAGTGTTTTTGAAAGGATACGTCCAGAGAACACCTCCAGGCATGTGACTGCTGTGAGCTATGTATCTCTGCCCGTGGACCCCCTGAAGAGCAGCCTACTCTTATCCCCAAACTGATCTCAGTTTGATAGAAAGAATTGAATAGGGATCAACCACTCTTGTTGCCCTCCTGCTCCCTCGTTTTTCATCATCTCTTAGTTTTTTTTTAGTTGAGAGTATAGGATTCTTTCTGCAGGTGCTAATGTCCTGATTACCCTAACTCCCAGAGTAGATCAGGTTTAATGGCCGATAAAGAAATATGTAATGTCACTGTGTCAAATAAAGATAAACTGTCTAGCTCTGAAACAAGATTATCAGAGATAATCCAAAGCACAAAAACCTCTCATTAAAAAAAAAAAAAAAAAACCAGGGTAATTGGAAAAGACTTAATTCAGACTTACTCATTTACTATAGACTTTGACCCATTGTGTGGCTCCAGAATTCTCCACTTTCCCTGTATAGATCCACCTGGAAAGTTCACCTGAGAACATGGGGCTTGTGAGGAGAGTGTGAGGGCAGACAGAACTTTCTTACCACAAGAGGAATCTGTTTTCTGTTTCTCACATTCTCTGATGCTCCAGTTATATCACTTGACCATAAGTTTCCATGACATTGCCTGAGTCACCCAATTTCTACAGCTAGCACCCACAAGAATATCAAGTCTTTTCTATCCAAATGGTGAAAAAATTTGTAAACTAAAGTCCATATGCTTGTCACGGAATTGTTGAGGAGGAAGAAAAGCCTCTCAGTAGGAGAAATCCTATCAATTTTTTTTACACCAGTTTAAAGTTATAGATCATAAAAAGCACTGAGTTAATGTTTCACAGAATTAATTATCTGGGCCAAATCCTTCACTTCACAAGTGAGGAATCTGTAATCTACCAGGATTTAAAGATCAGTGAGCATCATGCTATCAGAGATGGAGACCCTGAACACCTGAGTCTGAATCTCGTGCTCTATTACTCTGCCACAGTGTCAGTTCCAGACAATCCATTCTTTATTTAAAATACTTTGTTGATAATATTCATGTTCAGCAATAACCCATTGAGGAAAACTTCCTTCCATTATCTACATGCATATTCCCCAAATGCTTTGATATTATCCTAATCTCCCATCCTCCTCATCCAAATACACCTTCTGTGGACTCATGGAATTCAAAATACTAACTAGGTAGCCCAGGATGACATGTCAGAAATGGATAAATTCATCCAGGAAACTGAACCTGGAGAGTGTGGCTTGTTCTTGGTGATCATGGGCCACTAAGAAATATTTCATTTATTTCAATTTCCCAGTATGACTATATAATTCAGTAGTAATTTATTACATACTTTGGAATACTAACAGGAATAAGTTATGATGCAAACTTTTGTATGTAACTAACTCTCATATAGAGAGTATTCTACATTAAAACAAAGGGTTCCAAAGACTTAAGGTATATAGATGATACATAGATAGTTTTTGTGTTTTTTTTTTTAACTTTGGTAGAAGCATTTACCAAAGGATTTGGTACTGTTGCATCTTTCTGAGTTTTTACTTCTGGGAAATTTTGGGCAAAGTGCTTTCTGACTCTTCCCAGCATTTTTTTTTCTATTTTGGAAGATCTGTATATCTTTTGTTGGGTTGTGCTTGGCTGATCATGAGACTGGTTGTGACTAGATTAGAAACTTAATTTTCCCTCATCCTTCCTTAAGTATGTCTTTTTATCCAACTCATATTCTCCAACATTTTCCAATTCTTATAATCAATGATTTCAAAATAATCTCTTTGGAATTTTTTTCCACATCCTTAATTTCCTTTTTGGGTCATTCATCATTAATGAAAGGAAACAAGACTGATTTTTGCAAATCAATTTTCTATCGTTCAATTTTGATGAATTCATTATTATATCTAAGAATAATTTTGTGAACTACTTGGGATTTTTTTCTATCTAAAATCATGTAATCCATAAGTGGGCAATTTTATTTCTTAGCTTCCAATTCAAATATCTTTTGTTTATTCTTCCTGCTTGATTGATCCTGCTAGAACTTCCAATATGTTAAGTAGAAGTGATGAGAGCAGTTATTCATGTCTTGTTCCTGATTTTGGAGAAAAAGTTTTGACTTTCACCTTTGAACATGATAATAAGCTCTAGGTTTTACATATATGTTCCTTACTGTGTTAAGGTGTTTCTCCTCAATTACTAGGTTGGTGAGTATTGTTATCTTATAAGGGTGCTGGAATATATCTAAAGAATTTTGCATCAACTGAGATGATAATTTTTCTTTCCGTTAACATGTATTACATTTTGATGTTGTATGTTGGATAATTCTTGGATTCCAGGAAGAAATCCTACTTATTCATGGTGTATAACCCTTTAATATGCTGCTAAATTTAATTTACTAGCATTTTTGAGAATTTTTGACAATATTCATCAGGGATATTGTTCTGTGAACTCTTGTAGTGTCTGTGTCTTCTTGTGATATAAAGGTTATTGTGGCTTTGTAGGATACATTACAAAGTGTTTTATCCTCTTAAATTGTTGGGAGAGTTTGAGAAGTTTTGGTGCAAGTCTTCCTTTAAAAATTTGATAAAGTGTACCAGCAAGCCATCTATTTAAGAACATTTTCTTTTCTTTCTTTTCTTTACTCTTTTTTAGATGCTGATTATAATTTAAATCCTATTCCTAGTTTTAAGTCAACTAAAATTTTATATTTTTTTCAACGTTCAAACTTGATAGGTTGCAGGTTTCCAGGAATTTGTTTATTTAAGCCATTATATAATTGGTGCCTATAGGACACCACACACACACACACACACACAATCAGAATACACAGTTTGTCATTACATTATGAGCCATAAGAGTAACTGGTGCATCAGTCCAATGCAAGGAAATGACTTTATTTGTATTCTGGTGGATATGAACCTAGCAGGAAAGAAAATATCAGATGATTGAGTAAATTTAAGTAGCTACTGAAATTATATTAAAAATAGATCTTAAATCCTGATGGAAATACTATTTGCATTTTGTTAAAGACTTTTTTAATTTAGAAATGTATAAAATATTTATGGACGAAATGGGATTGTCTTCAATTTTATTTAAAATATTTAGTTTGTGCCTAAATGAGTGCCTATATATATATATATATATATATACACATATATATTCTTTTGTTTCCTCTTCCTGGTTGATTGATTCTTGATATATCAAGGATATATATATATATATATATATATATATATCCCATCACCAAATTATCTGTAGTATGGCATTATTGTAGCTGGCAGATAAGTACATGGGAATTCATTTTACTACACTCTACAGTATTATATACTATAAATTTTCCATAATAGGACATTAAAAAAAAGAGTCAGTTATTCAGTTAAATTAAGATGGAGTAAGAACTATCCACCCTCACTTTCCCAGTGAATGAAAAAAAAATAGAATTCTTGGAGCAGTTATGTGAGGGCACTAAAAAGTAAGCAGGAGTAGGCAAAATGGGGAAAGGAAATTTTAAAACTACCAAAGAATCATACATGTCCTTTAAAAAAAATTAGTTTCCCCTAGAGTATTTGAATTCAGTTCTCTCCTAGTATGGACTTAAAGCCCCAAATACAGATCTTCACACTAAACACTGAAAAAAAAAAAAAAGCTTCAAGTAACCGTACTATTTATGGACTGAGAAGAGGATAGAGGCCTATAGGATCAAATAGTGTGGGGAACTTTCTTTGTGGTTTGTTATTCTTGTTATTGTTTTTCTTTTAATTCATTCCAAGTCTCCAGGCAATTTTACACCATCATAGTGACATTATTGACCAGCCAGGCATCTCAAACTTCAATAAATGAAAACACTGCTCTCTGACTAGAAGAAATGCTACTCCAAGTGTGTGGTGGTCAGGCATTGCATCATTTTTCTGGTTCTGTATGATCTCAAGCTAGGTAATGAGAGAAGACACAACTGTAGGAAATGTACAACAATGTAGATTAAAAAAATCTAGTTTTTATTAAGGATGCAAAAAAATGGGAATACCTAGAGACCAAATAATAAAATAAAATAAAATGTTGGGAGGCAGCTGAATTGAGGGAAATCAAGAAAGTAATCTCATGATTTATGTACAAACTCCTGGGCTCATACCTAAGCTGCAAATAAATCTTCATAAATCTGAATAAAAAGAGAATTCCCAAATCTTTGAGAACAGATATCTGTAGAAAGCCATAAAATAGGTTGTAAAGTATCCACAAATGTTAGACTTGTAAAATGGAAGGAAGTAGCACTGCACATATTTAAAAAGTTGAAAGTCATGGGAGGCAGAGTCCATAAATGGCAAGTAGGAAGTGTGACTGAACCTAATAACATCAGATGGCATCTCAAATTAAAAAAAAAAGGATATATATATATATATATATATATATATATATATATCTTATTTTATAGAACTATTGCAAGAAACAGCCCTGTTATTCGTTCTAGTCCTCACCAAATGTGCCTCAGAAACTATGTCCATGATACATACACAGGCAATTGCAGCTGGCTAACACAGCTCAGATTTGTACACAACTCATTGCAGACAGTAATATCACATGCTCTTGTCTTTAGACACTGGTCGTAGAGGCAATAGTGAGAACCTCCACTGGCTTGTAACAATTATGGATCCTGAGTAACAATTTCCAAGGATCACATAATGGCCAATATCATGGACCCCAGCAGTCTGAGTTGATGATACAGCACACCGACCCTAGATCTGAGACACCATATGCTCCTACACTTGCTACTCCACACAATTAAACTCAGGATCACAGCATGTTCTAGCATACCTATCTCCATAGGTGATAAGTTTGCCTTACCAAAGTTAAGTCCATGAAGTTTGAAAGAGTTGAGTACTTCTTCAAATGCACAGACATGTATGTGATATTACAGGAATTATTAAGAATCAGAGAAATATCAAATCACCAAAATAAATTTCCAGTAACTGACCACAATTAAATAGAGACACACAAATAATAATTCGTATATGTATCATTTGTCACCTGAAAATTCAAAATAATTGCTCTAAAGATGCTTAGAGAACTGCAAAGAAAAAATATATACTCAATTGTTTACAAACAATTTAACAAAATTAGAAAAAGACCAGTACAAAGACACAATGGGAAGGTCGACAAAAAATAGAGATCATAAAAAGGAATAAAACAATAATTTTGGAACTGGAGCATATGACTCAACTGAAAATTTCAATAGTGTTTTAACAGCAGACTAAACACATTGGGGGAATCAGTAAACATGGGAGCAGAACTCTTGAAAGTTCCCCTTCAGAAGATCAAAAGACAATGAGTGAAAAAATGAAGAAATCATACAAAACACATAGAACATTATTACATAATACAACCTTGGTCTCATTGGAATCATTGGGAGGAGAAGAGAGGGAGAAAGTGTCAGAAAATTTATTTAAAGAAATGGCTAAAATCTTCCCAAACCTGTAGAGAGATTTTGGCATCTAATTTCAGGAAGCACAAAGGTCCCCAAACAAATTTAACCCAAGGAGATATTCTCAGAAAGATTATATTAAAACTATCAAAAATCAAAGATAGAGAATCTCATGAAAGCATGAAGAGAAAAGAAACTTTTAATTTACAAGGGAGGCCACAGAAAATAAACAGCCAAATTCTCAGAAGAAACCCACCAGGCCAGAAAGGAGTGGGATAAAGATGAGTGAAGAAGAAGAAGGAGAAGAGGAAGAGGAAGAAGAAAAAGAAGAAGAAGAAGAAGAAGAAGAAAAGAATGGGGGGGGGAGGGAGGAGAAGGAAGATGTAATTTCCAACCAGGAGTACCTTATCAGACAAACTTTAGGGGGAAAAAAAAGTGAGAGAGAGATAAAGACTACCTAGAGAAACAAAAGCTGCGGGAGTTGATCATGATCCAACCTGCCTTACAAGAATTGATGAAATGAAAGCATGGTAATCAGTAACAGAAAAACAGAGAAAATATGTACCACATTGGCAAGGTTTGTATATAGACATTGTGAACACTGCAATACTATAATACTAAAAAAGTAAAGGAAATGAATGGCTAAAATAAATATACATAAAATAGTCTGTTAAGGGATATCCAATATAAAATGCATATTAGAAAATCAAAATTAAAATGTGTGATGGTGCATAAACAACGAATCTTGGAGCACTGAAAAAATAAAATTAAGATGTCAAAAAACAAAACAAATAAATAAATAAAAAATAAATAAAATGTATGGGGGGGAGATAAAATGGGAGGTTTTGTATGTGATTAAAGTTGTTATAAGCTTAAAATGGATGATTATATCTGTAAAATGTTTAAACAAACTTTATAGTATCTGAAACATAAACTTATAGTAGACACATAACAGACAAATAGAATGAAATGCTATGGTTTATAACACTATAGGAAATCATCAATTCACAAAGGAAAACAACAAAAGGAAGAAACAGAAACAAATAAATTGAAGTGTTTACTTTAAGCCTAATTAAAGGATGATAATCAGTAAGGAAAATACAGAAAATATGAAACATTGGTAAAAGTCATTATATAGTTAATATGAGCTATTTGCTGAAACACCCATAATTTAGTTACAATATTACTGTATCTTGCTTTCCAATAATTACATTAAAAGTTTATGTATTGATTTCCAATTAAGGCAGCATACAGACTTGGGTTCAACTATGTGCTGCATTTAAGAGATTCACTTCTACATTAAGGACATGCATAGGTTCAGGGTAACAGCATGTAGAAAGACATTCCATGCAAATGGAAAACAAAGGGGAAAATGGTAGCTATACTTAGACAAATAGATTTTAACTCAAAAGTGTAAAAAGACAAACTTTATTATATATTGAAAAAATAAATTCATTAATAGAATAAAATTTTTAAATATATATTCATCTGACAACAGAGAACTTAAATATATTAAGAAAATACTAATGGATCTGAAATTAGGACAACAAAAAACAATGTAAGAGAGGACTTTGATACCTCAGTTCCAGCAATGAACAGATTATCCACATAAGAAAAACACTAAGGAGATATTAGTCTAGAACTACCCTTTAGAATAAAATGAGACTAAGAATCATACATAGAGCATTGTCTTCAATAGTTGCAGAATGAATATTCTTCTCAATGTCACATGAAACATACTACAGAGTAGATTATATAATCACAAAAATAAGTCTTAGCAAATTTAATAATATTGAAATCATACCATGTATTTCTCCAAACACGAGGAAGGGAGATTATAATGATAAATGCCTAAAAACTCAACTAACTTTATGCCACAATAAATTAGAAAAAGAGGGAAAAAAAAAACAAAATTAGTAGAACAAATGAAATGACAATATTAAAACTACAAAAATAATCAATTAAATTAAGAAGTTTCCTTTAAATAAAAACCTAAATGGTGAAACAATTAGTTGGACTTACCAATAATAATTAGAGAAGATAGAAATAAATAAAATTAAGAATGGAAGGACATATTTATTTTTTAAGGTTATATATATTTATTTGACAGAGAGAGAGAGAAAGATCACAAGCAGGCAGAGAGAGAGGGAGAAGCAGGCTCACTGCTGAACAGGGAGCCCGATGTGGGACTCAATCTCAGGACCCTGAGATCATGACCTGAGCCGATAGCAGAGGCTTAATCCACTGAGCCACCCAGGTGCCCCAGAAGGACATATTTACTCCACAGGAATACAGAGCATTATAAGAAATTACTATGGACAATTATACACAATTAAATTGGATAATATGGAAGACATTGGTGAATTTTGAATCACATACAACTCATCAATACTGAATCATAATAAAATACAAAAAGAGAAATAAAATAAGAGTTCATCCTTTCTGATGGCTGAGTCATATATATATATATCTATATATATGACATATATAGATATCATAGATATATGTCATATATATAGATATCTATATCTATATCTATCTATATCTATATCTATCTATATCTATATCTATCTATATCTATATCATCTATCTCGCATCTACTTTATCCATTCTTCTGTCTATGAACATCTTGTTTCTTTCCATAGTTTGGCAATTATGGATAATGCTGCAATAAAATTGAAGTGTAGGTGCCCTTTCAGATCACATGTGTATCTTTGGGATAAATACCCACTGAATAGCAGAATTGCTGGGTCATAGGATATATTTATTTTTAACTTCATGACAAACCTCTATACTGTTTTCCAGAGTGGCTGTACAAGTTTGTATTCCCACCAACAGTGTAAGAGAGTTCCTCATTATCCTCATCCTCTCCAACATTTATTGTTTCCTGTTTTGTTAATTTTAGCCATTCCGACTGGTGTGAGGTCACATCTCACTGTGTTTTTGATTTGTATTTCCCTGATGGCTAGTGAGGTTAACATTTTTTCACATATCTCTAAGCCATTTGTATGTCTTCTTTAAAGAAGTTTCTGTTCATGTCTTCTGCTCATTTCTTGATTGGATTATTTATCTTTTGAATGTTGAGTACAGGTTATTTATAGATTATTGGCCCTTTATCTGGTATATCTTCTTCTGTTCTGTGGGGTGCCTTTTAGTTTTGTTGAATGTTTCCTTTTCTGTGCAGATTTTTATCTATTTGAAGTCCCAATAGTTCATTTTTCCTTTTGATTCTCTTTTGGTTTTTTTATTTCCTTTTGATGATCTCATTTGGAGATGGGTCTAGCAAGAAGTTACTGTGGCGATGTCAAAGAGGTTGCTGCCTATGTTCTCCTTTGGGATTTTTATAGATTCCTATCTCACATTTTGGTCTTTCATCCATCTTCAGTATATTCTTGTGTATGGTATAAGAATACGGTCCAGTTTCATTCTTCTGCATGTGGCTGTCCAATTTTCCCAACACCATTTGTTCAAGAGACTGTATTTTTTTTTTTAATTGGATATTCTTTCATGCTTTGTGAAAGATTAGTTGGCCACGGAGTTTCAGTGTCAGTTTCTGAGTTCTCTATTCTGTTCCATTGATCTATGTGTCTGTTTTTGTGCCAGTACCATACCATCTTGATGATTACAGTTTTATAATATAGCTTGAGGTCTGGCACTGTGATGCCAGCAGCTTCAGTTTTCTTTTTCAACATTCCTTTGGCTATCCAGTATCTTTTCTGGTTTCATAAAACGTATAGGATTATTGGTTCCATATCTGTGAAAAAAAATATTATGCTGAACAAAATAAGCCAGTCAGAGAAGGAAAATTATCATATGGTTTTACTCATATGAAAAATATAAGAAACAACACAGAGGATCATAGGTGAAGAGAGGGAAAACAGAATAGCATAATAACAGAAATCAGAGAGGGAGAAAAATTATGAAAGACTCTTAACTATGGGAAAGAAATTGAGGGTTGTTGGAGGGAAGGTCAGTGTGGTGATAGGGTAACTGGTTGAGGGGCATTAAGGAAGGCATGTGGTGTGATGAGAACTTGCTATTATATGAAACTGATGAATTACTGAAAGGTACATCTGAAAATAAGGATGTACTATATGTTGCCTAACTGAATTAAAATAGAAAAGAGAAATAACAGATTATGAGCCTGGATTTAATAAAATATGTTCCATACAAAAGAAAAAAAAAAAGGCTTCACTGTGGAGTTCTACTTAATATATACAGAAACACAGAAAGCTTAATGCAGGGAGGAGACAAGATGGCAGAGAAGAGGTGCTGTTTCAACCAGTCTCCTAAAGTGAGCTGATTACCTACCAAAGAACTCTGATCACCCATAAAATCAGCCTCAGATTAGAATTATACAATTCTGGATCTCTATGGGGGCAGAAGACACCAGTGGACAGGTAAAGCAGAGTGGGAACATCGGAATGATATCAGAAGATAAACAAAATGGGGGGAGCCACCAGAAGGGACCCATTGGAAAGTAATACCCCAATATGAGAGTGCTCTGTGATTGGGGACCAGCATTAATTTGGAGTCTGGTTGAAAGCACTCAAAAATAACAAAGGATCTTAATGGGAAATTGGTGGAATTGGATGGTTAGGGACAGGGTCTTAAGCCCACAGACCCAGGATGGCCATGGCTGGCAGGGAACTGGAGAGTGCTGCCAAGAAGCCAGGTCTTGGTCCTTGAGCCCCAGGCATGCCTGAGAGCCTCTGGGTGGTGGCCCCATGAGGGAATCTAGTGTGGACACCAGCCAGTGCTGTCTAGAACCACAGACTTTTGCACTCTGCACACGACCAGGGTCTGAGTCACACTCCACACCCTCCCCTGAGAGAGGTCCATTCAGGTGCTAGCCCTTGCTCTCTAGGACCCAGAGATTCTGAACACTCTCAGTCTGGACCAGTGTGAAAATCTCAGTGTGCTATCTCTGGCTGAGACCTACCTGGTAGTCGAGACCTGCCCAGACAACTGAGGCTAGTATTTCTTATGGTTTTTGGGTAAAAGTAGGAGTTCCTGTGGCCCCAGAGACCATGACTGGGGATGTGCTCTGCCAGGGCAAGGGGAATTTATGTACTTTGGAGCAACCAGAGGGGAAGAGACTGAGGTTTCTCTCTGATATATAGGTCTGTGTGCAGTTAGCATTCCTCTAAACCTCCAAAGAACAGCCAAAAGCCACCAAGGTGAGAAAAAACAAACAAACAAACAAACAAACAAAAAAACCTCGAGAGACCAAAAGCCTGAAAAACCGGTTACCTCAGAACCCAGCCCCTTGATGGGGTAGGACTCAACTCTATCAAGAGTCCCTAAAAAACCACACAGCAGGATCCTCCCACAGAAAGCCAGACAAAAACAAACAAACAAACAAAAAAAACACAAACCAAAATAAAAAACAAGAGGACAACCACCACTACTTCATATATACAACTTTTATTTTTAACTCATTCCCGTTATTATGGTTCTTTTCATTTTTTATATAAATTTTTAACCTATTTACCATGACAATGAGATGTTCAGTACATCAAATTCCATAATAACTTTTTTTTTTTTAATTTATTTGACAGACATAAATCACAAAGAGGCAGAGAGGCAGACAGAGAGAGAGAGAGAGCGAAAAGCAGGCTCCCTGCTGAGCAGAGACCCTGATGCGGGGGCTCGATCACAGGACCCTGGGATCATGATCTGAACCGAAGGCAGAGGCTTAACCCACTGAGCCAACCAGGCGCCCCCCATAATAACCTTTTAACCTGAACTTTTTTGATACATATACCTGTGGTTTTTTTTTTTTTTTTGCTTTTCTATTTTTAATTAATTTTATTTTTTAAGTATTCCTATAGAGATAATCTTGAAGGTAATCCCCTTTCTCCAATCAATGCTAACCCTTTAAGTAAACAAGTTTTAATCCCCCTTTTTATCTCAGGAAATTTGAGTCCTTTAACAAAGATATCAGGATATATCCAGGAAGAATCAAAATAACTGTCCTCACCCACACTGAGAATTTATAACTACCCTCCTATCTTTTTCTTCTGTCAGTGTTTCTGTGTATTTGTTTTTGTTCTGGTAGTATCTAAATCTTATACTTGGGGATCATTTTAACTGGGTTCTTTTTATTTGTTTATTTATTTATTTGTTCTCTTGTCATCTACTTTTGTTGATCTTTTCGTTTGTCTGCTCTTGTTTGTATACTTTATAAATCTTAACTTTGGGGCCCATTTGGGCTGGGCCTTCTCCTTTATTTTTCCTTCTTTTTTTCCTCTCTCTCTTTATCTCTCTGTTTTTTTTTTTTCTTTTCTTTTATTTCTTTTTTTTTTTTTTTCTTTTTGGCGGGGACTCTCAGTTGCTCAGAATCATTCCAGAGTGCATCTTGGCTACACCACGGTTGATAAATTCAGCTACACATGCATTCAGCCATCTCTCACCAAAATGACGAGGAAGAAGAATGCCCAAAATTCAAAGACTGGGTCCTCTCCATCAGAGCTTTTGGATATGGACATAAACAGTATGTCAGAAAAGGAATTCAGGCTAACAATTATCCAGGCAATAACTAGGTTGGAAAAAGCCTTGATGACAAAATGGAATTGATTGGGGCAGAAGTGAAAGCCACCAGGGATAATGTTCACAATATCCTCAATGAGTTCCAATCTAATTTAAATTATCTAACAAGTAGGGTAACTGAGGCAGAAGATAGAATTAGTGATAGGGAAGACAAACAGATAGAGAAAAGATTCAGCAGGAAGCCTGGAATAAACAGTTTAGAAGCCATGAAATCAGAATTAGGGAAATAAATGATGCTATGAAACCATCCAACATCAGAATTACTGGAGACCCTGAGGGGGAGGAGAAAGAAAGAAGACTAGAATATATAGTTGAACAAATTCTCCATGAAAATTTTCTCAATCTTGTGAATGGAACCAGCATTCATGTAATAGAAGCAGAAAGTTCTCTCCCCAAAACCATAGAATCTAAAAAGATGCTGAGACACCTGATTCTGAAAATGATGAATCATAAATTTAGACAGGAGCTCTTGAAAGCAGTTAGGGTGAAGAGATTCCTTAAGTACAAAGGAACTCCCATCAGAATAATGTCAGACCTGTCCACAGAAACCTGGCAAGCCAGAAAGGGCTGGCAAGATATATTCAGGGCACTAAATGAGAAGAACATGCAGCCAAGAATAATTTATCCAGCAAGACTGACATTCAAAATGGATGGAGAGATAAAGATCTTCCAAGACCGACAAGGTTTAAAAGAGTATGCGACCACCAAGCCAACACTGCAAGAAATATTAAGGGGGGGCTCTATAAAAGAGGAAAAAAACCAAGAATATCATTGAACAGAAATATATGGAGACAATGTATAGAAACAAAGACTTCACAGGTAATGTGATGTCAATATACACATATCTCTCAATATTCACTATCAACATGAATGGCCTAAATGCACCCATAAAAAGGCACAGGGTTGCAGATTGGATAAAACGACAGGACCCATCCATATTTGTCTACAACATTTTGAACCTAAGGATACATCCAGACTGAAAGTGAAGGGATGGAGAAGCATCTTTCATGCCAATAGGCCTCAAAGAAAGCTGGAGTAGAGATTCTCATATCAGATAAATTGGATTTTAAACTAAACACTAGTCAGAGATATAGGACACTATATCATTCTACAAGGGACTATCCACCAGGAAGATCTAACAATTGTAAATATTTATGAGCCCAATATCAGAGAAGCCAATTACATAAGAAAACTGTTGATCAAGATAAAGAGTCATATTGATATGAATATAATAATAGTAGGAGATCTTAACATGTCACTCTCAGTAATACACACATCATCCAAGCAGAAAATCAATAAAGAAACAAGAGCATTGAATTACACATTGTGCCAGAAGGACCTCATAGATATATACAGAACATTCCACCCTAAAACAACGGAGTACTCATTCCTATCAAGTGCACATGGAACCTTCTCCAGAATAGACCATATGATGAGGCATAAATCAGGGCTCAACCAATACTAAAAGATTGAGATTATTCCCTGCACATTCTCAGATCACAGTGCTTTGAAACTGGAGCTCAACCACAAGGAAAAGATTGGAAGGAATTCAAACACCTGGAAGCTAAAGGCCACCTTACTTAAGAATGCTTGGATCAACCAGGAAATCAAAGAAGTATTTAAACAATTCATGGAAACCAGTGAGAATGAAGACACTTCAGGCCAAAACCTATGGAATACAGCAAAGGTGGTCCTAAGGGGGAAATATATAGCTATCCAGAGCCCCCAAAAAAAAAAAAAAAAAAAAAAAAGGAAAAATCCCGAATACACTGGCTGTCTTTACACTTTAAAGAACTGGAGAATCAACAACAAATTAGCTCACTCCACACGCAAGAATGGAAATAATCAAGATTAGAGCAGAGATCAATGAAATGGAAACTAGAGATAAAATAAAATACATCAAGGAAACGAGAAGGTGTTTTTTGGAAAGAATCAATAAGATAGATAGATCATTGGCCAATCTAATAAAAAAGAAAAACAAAAACAAAAACAAAAACAAAAAAAAAAAAAGAAAAGAAAAGAAAGAAGGCCCAAATTAATAAAATCATGAATGAAAAGGGAGACATCACAACTAACATCAAGGAAAAAGAAACAATCATCAGAAATTATTATCAAAAGTTACATGCCAATAAGTTAAGCAACCTAGATTAAATGGATCTGTTCCTTGAAAACTATAAACTCCCAAACTGAACCAGGAAGAAATTGACAACCTGAATAGACCAATATCTAGTAATGAGATTGAAGGAATGACCAATAACCTCCCCAAAAGCAAGAGCCCAGGACCTGATGGATTCCCTGGGGAATTCTACCAAACTTTCAATGTAGAAATAACACCTATTCTCCTGAAGCTGTTTGAAAATATTGAAGCAGAAGGAAACTTCCAGACTCTTTTTTCTGAAACCAGCATTACCCTATCCCCAAACCAGGCAAAGACCTCACCAAAAAGGAGCATTTCAGACCAATATCCCTAATGAATATGGATGCTTAGAGTCTCACCAAGATCGTAGGTAAAAGAATCCAACAGCATGTTAAAAAGATTATCCACCATGATCAGGTGGGATTCATCCATGGGTTTCAAGGATGGTTCAACGTTTGCAAATCAATCAGTGTGACAGAAAAAATCAATAAGAGAAGAGAGAAGAACAACATTGTCTTCTCAATTGATCCAGAAAAAACATTTGACAAAATCCACCATCTGTTCCAGATTTCAACACTTCAGAGTACAGAGATAGAGGTAACATCCTTCAACTTCATAATGTCTATCTATGAAAAATGCAGAGCAAATATCATCCTCAATAGCATAAATCTGACAGTTTTCCCGGTGAGATCAGGAGCACGACAGGATTCCCACTCTCACCATTCTTGTTCAACATAGTATTAGAAGTCCTAGCAATGGCAATGAGAAAACAAAGAGAAATAAAAGGTATTCAAACTGGCAATGAAGAAGTCACTCTCTCTCTCTTCACAGATGACATGGTACTTTATATGGAAACCCAAAATTCTCCACCCCCAAACTACTAGAACTCATACAGCAATTCAGTGATGTGGCAGGATACAAAGTCAACGTACAGAAATCAATTGCTTTTTTATACACGAACAATGAAAATACAGAAAGGGAAATTAGAGAATTGATTTCATTTACTATAGCATGAAGAACCACAAGACACCTGGTAATAAACCTAACCAAAGAGGTAAAGGATCTTTACTCGAGGAACTACAGAACACTCATGAAAGAAATTGACAAAGACACAAAAAGATGGAAGATTATTCCATGCTCATGTATCAGAAAAATAAATATTGTTAAAATGTCTATACTTTGAATATATAGCAATCAATACTTTCAATACAATTCCAATCAAAATTCCACTGGCATTTATCAAAGAGCTGGAGCAAACAATTCTAAAATTTATTTTAGAACTGCTAAGAAAATTCCCCCGACTTGATAAGGAAATGTTGAAAAAGAAAACCCAAAATTGGGAGCATCATGTTTCCTGATTTCAAGCTTTACTACAAAGCTGTGATCACCAAGACAGCATGGTACTGGCATAAAAACAGACATATAGAGCAATGGAACAGAGTAGAGAGTGCAAATATGGAGCCTCAACTCTATGGTCAAATAATCTTTGAAAAAGCAGGAAAAAATATACAGTGGAAAAAAGTCAGCCTCTTCAATAAATGGTGCTGGGATAATTGGACAGCTATATGTAGAAGAATGAAACTCAACCATTCTCTTACACCATACACAAAGATAAACTCGAAATGGATAAAAGACCTCAATGTGAGGCAGGAACCAATCAGAATCATAAAGGCAAACATAGGTAGTAACCTCTTCAATATAGCCACAGAAACTTCTTTCAAGATATGTTTTCAAAGCAAAGGAAACAAAAGCAAAAATGAACTTTTGGGACATCTTCAACATCAAAAGCTTCTGCACAGCAAAGTAAGCATTCAACAAAACAAAGGGGCAACCCATGGAATGGGAGAAGATATTTGCAAATGACAGTACAGACAAAGTCTGATATCCAGGATCTGTAAAGAACTCCTTGAACTCACCACACACAAAACAGATAATCATGTCAAAAAATGGGCAGAAGACATGAACAGACACATCTCCTATGAAGACATACAAATGGCAATCAGACACATGACAAAATGTTCATCATCACTAGCCATGAGGGAGATTCAAATTAAAACCACATTGAGATACCACTTACACAAGTTAGAATGGCCAAAATTAGCAAGACAGGAAACAACATGTTTTGGAGAGGATGTGAAGAAAGGGGAACCCTCTTACACTGTTGGTTGGAATACAAGTTGTTACAGACACTTTGGAAAACAGTGTGGAGATTCCTTAAGAAATTAAAAATAGAGTTTCCCTATGACCCTGCAATTGCACTACTGGGTATTTACCCCAAAGATACAGATATACTGAAATGAAGGGCTATCTGTACCCCAATGTTCATAGGAGCAATGGCCATAGTCGTCAAACTATGGAAAGAACCAAGATGCCCCTCAACAGACAAATGGATAAGGAAGATGTGGCCCATATACACTATGGAGTATTATGCCTCCATCAGAAAGGATGAATACTCAACTTTTGTATCATCATGGACAGGACTGGAAGAGATTATGCTAAGTGAAATTAGTCAAGCAGAGAGAGTAAGTTATCATATGGTTTCACTTATTTGTGGAGCATAAGAAATAACATGGAGGACATGGGGAGATGGAGAGGAGAAGGGAGTTGAGGGAAATTGGAGGGGGCGATCAACCGTAAGAGACTATGGACTCTGAAAAACAATCTGAGGGTTTTGAAGGGTCAGGGGGTGGGAGGTTTGGTGCGCTGGTAGTGGGTATTATGGACATCACATATTGTATGAAACAAATGGTGTGGTACATAAACAATGAACTCTGGTACACTGAAAAGAAATTTTTAAAAAAAGTGTAATGCCAATCTTTCTTAAACTCTTCAATGAATTTAAAGAGGAGAAAAGATTTCTAAGTATATTTTATTAAGTGAGATTTACCCCCATAACAAAGCCAGATAAAAATTCCAAATGAAAAAAAAAAAGCCAGTATTCCAGATGGATAGATGCAAAAATCCTTGATAAAATAAAAATAACCTAAATTCAACATACAGCACATTAAAAGAATCATACGTTATGATCAAGTATGCTTTATCCCTTTGATGGGGAGATGATATAACACAGTCAAATAGCTGAATATAATACAACACATTAACAGAATAAAAGCTAAACATTGTATAAATATCTTAAAAGTGCATAAGCATCATGCAACACAATTCAATATTCATTCATGATAAAAACTATAAACTAACTGGGTATGGAGGGGACATGCTGCAACATAATAAAGAATATATAGGATGCCTGGGTGGCTCAGTGTTAAGCTGCTGCCTTCGGCTCAGGTCATGATCTCAGGGTCCTGGGATCGAGTCCCACATTGGTCTCTCTGCTCAGCAGGGAGCCTGCTTCCCTCTCTCTCTCTCTCTGCCTCCCTCTCTGTCTACTTGTGATCTCTCTCTGTCAAATAAATAAATAAAATTTAAAAAAAGAATATATAAACAAATATGGAAATTATATGTACCTAATGATTAAAACTTTTCCAATAAGATAAGGAAAAGAAAAGTGTTGTCACATTCAACACTCCTATAAGGCAATATTGGAAGACCTATCTAGAACAAGGGGCAAGAAAAATTGGTAAGGAGGAAGTACAATTGTCTCTTTGTACATAATCTTATACTAGAACATCCTATAGTCTTTGGGTGAAAAATGTCAGAGAAAATCTTTGAAGTGAAAATGTTTTCAAGATAAAAAATTTCAACATATAAAAATAACTTGTGTATATACATTAACAATTAACTATCTGAATATAAGTAACACAATCGCATTAACAATAACATCCAAAATAATAACATACTTAGGAACAAATTTAGCAAAATAAGTGAAGATCTATACACTATAAGGCATTAATGAAATAAATTGAAGAACAAAATAAGTGGGAAAATATCCCATGTTTCTGGCCAGGATAAGTTACTATCGTTAAAATGTTCTTAATATTCAAAGCCATGTAGAAGTTCAGTGCAATCCCTATCTAAATTTCAATACCAGTTTTCAAATTCTAAAATTTGTGTGCATCCACAAAAGACTCTGAATAGCCAAAACAATTTTGAGAAAAAAAGCAAAGATAATAGCAATACCTTCCCTGATTTAAAACTATAAATTAGGTGTTATGATGAGCAATTAATTATGCAACTAATAAACAATTGAACACTACATCAAATCTAATGATCTACTATATGCTGGGTAACTGACATAATAAAAATGACAAATAAATATATAAATGAATACTATAAATTACTAGTTTTACTATTCCTATGATAATCAAATTGTATGGCACTATCCCAAAAGCAGACACAGAGAGATGGAATGGAATTGCAAGGAAAGAGTCAAGAATATACAGTTTGGAGAAAAAAAATTGACCCTTTTATTACACTAATCATAATAATCTATTAGAATTTTAAATCTAAGACTCAAAACAATTTAATTTCCAGAATAAAGAATAGGGAAAATATGTGGCAATGCCAAACATATATATAGTATATAGTATATAATATAATATTATACACACACACACACACACACATACACACATACATACATATGATTTCCTCATTTATCTCATTTATTTTTTATATACACATTTATTTCTAATTAGGTCCCACTATTCTGGTTGTTTTAATTTTTTTATATAAATTTTTAACCTATTTACCATCACAATGAGATCTTGAGTACATCAAATTCCATGATAACCTTCTAACCTGAAATTTTTGATACATACACCTGTGTTTTTCTTTTTCTATTCTCTTTTATTTTTAAATTGATTTTATTATTATTTTTGCTTTTCCATTTATTAATCTTTTAATGTTATAATTTTTTTAAATTTCTTTTCAGCGTAACAGAATTCATTGTTTTTGAAACACACACAGTGCTCCATGCAATGTGTGCCCTTCATAATACCCACCACCTGGCTCCCCAAATCTCCCACTCACCACCCCTTCAAAACCCTCAGTTTGTTTTTCAGAGTTCATAGTCTCTCATAGTTGATCACCCCCTCCAATTTCCCTCAACTCCCTTCTCCTCTCCATCTCCCCGTTTCCTTTGTGTTACTTGTTATTCTCCGCAAATAAATGAAACCATATGATAATTGACTCTCTCTGCTTGACTTATTTCACTCAGCATAATCTCTTCCAGTCCCGTCCATGTTTCTACAAAAGATGGGTATTCATCCTTTCTGATGGAGGCATAATACTCCATAGTGTATATGGACACATCTTCCTTATGCATTCATTGAAGGGCATCTTGGTTCTTTCCACAGTTTGGCGACCTTGGCCATTGCTGCTATAAACATTGGGGTAGAGATGGACCTTCTTTTCACTAAATCTGTATCTTTTGGGTAAATACTGAGTAATGCAATAGCAGGGTCTTAGGGAAGCTCTATTTTTAATTTCTTGAGGAATCTCCACACTGTTCTCCAAAGTAGCTGCACCAACTTGCATTCCCACCAACAGTGTAAGAGGGTTTCCTTTCTCCACATCCTCTCCAACACATGTTACTTCCTGACTTCCTAATTTTGGCCATTCTAACTGGTGTAAGGTGGTATCTCAATGTGGTTTTAATTTGAATCTCCCTCATGGCTAGTGATGATGAACATTTTGTCATGTGTCTGATTGCCATTTGTACGTCTTCATTGGAGAAGTGTCTGTTCAAGTCTTCTGCCCATTTTTGACATGATTATCTGTTTTCTGTGTGTTGAGATAGAGTAGTTCTTATAGATCCTGGATATCAACCTTTTGTCTGTACTGTCATTTGCAAAGACCTTCTCCCATTCTGTGGGTTGCCTCTATGTTTTGTTGAATGTTTACTTTGAAGTGCAGAAGCTTTTGATGTTGAAGAAGTCCCAAAAATTCATTCTTACTTTTGTTTCCATTGTCTTTGGAGACATATCTTGAAAGATGTTGCTGTGGCTGATATCAAAGAGGTTACTACCTATGTTCTCCTCTAGGATTCTGATGGATTCCTGTCTCACATTGAGGTCTTTTATCCATTTTGAGTTTATCTTTGTGTACGGTGTAAGAGAACAGTTGAGTTTTATTCTTCTACACATAGCTCTCCAGTTTTCCCAGCACCATTTACTGAAGAGATAGTCATTTTTCCACTGTATATTTTTTCCTGTTTTGTCGAAGATTATTTGACCATAGATTTGGCCGTCCATATCTGGGCTCTCTACTCTGTTCCACTGGTCTATATGTCTGTTTTTTGACAGTACCATGCTGACTTGGTGATCACAGCTTTGTAGTAAAGCTTGAAATCAGGTAACGAGATGCTGCCAGTTTTATTATTGTTTTTCAACATTTCCTTAGCGATTCCAGGTATCTTCTGGTTCCATACAAATTTTTGGATTATTTGCTCCAGCGTTTTGAAGAATACTGGTGGAATTTTGATTGGAATGGCATTAATAGCATAGATTGCTCTAGGCAGTATAGACATTTTACAATGTTTATTCTTCCAATCCAAGAGCATGGAATGGTCTTCCAACTTTTTGTGTCTTCTTCGAGTTCTTTCCTTTTTTTTATTTAATTTCCTTTCACCATAACAGTATTCATTGTTTTTGCACCACACCCAGTGTTCCATGCAATATGTGCCCCCCATAATACTCACAACCTGGTTCCCCCAAACTCACATCCCCCGCCCCTTCAAAACCCTCAGATTGTTTTTCAGAGTCCATAGTCTCTCATGGTTCATCTCCCCTTCCAATTTCCCTCAACTCCCTTCTCCTCTCCATCTCCCCTTGTCCTCCATGCTATTTATTATGCTACACAAATAAGTGAAACCATATGATAATTGACTCTCTCTGTTTGACTTATTTCATTCAGCATAATCTCTTCCAGTCCCGTCCACGTTGCTACAAATTTGGGTATTCATCCTTTCTGATGGAGGCATAATACTACATAGTGTATATGGACCACATCTTCCTTATCCATTAGTCCATTGAAGGGCATCTTAGTTCTTTCCACGGTTTGGCGACAGTGGCCATTGCTGCTATAAACATTGGGGTACAGATGGCCCTTCTTTTCACTAAATCTGTATCTTTGGAATAAATACCCAGTAGTGCAATTGCAGGGTCATAGGGAAGCTCTATTTTTAATTTCTTGAGGAACCTCCACACTGTTTTCCAAAGTGGCTGCACCAACTTGATTCCCACCAACGGTGTAAGAGGGTTTCCCTTTCTCTCCAACACATGTTGTTTCCTGCCTTGCTAATTTTGGCCATTCATACTGGTATAAGGTGATATCTCAATGTGGTTTTAATTTGAATCTCCCTGATGGCTAGTGAGGATGAACATTTTTTCATGTGTCTGATAGCCATTTGTATGTCTTCATTGGAGAAGTGTCGGATCATATCTTCTGCCCATTTTTTTATATGATTGTCTCTTTTGTGAGTGTTGAGTTTCAGGAGTTCTTTATAGATCCTGGATATCAACCTTTTGTCTGTACTGTAATTTGCAAATATCATCTCCCTTTCCATGTATAAGAAGCCACTGATTTCTGTACATTGACTTTGTATCCGGCCATGTTGTTGAATTGCTGTATGAGTTCTAGTAGTTTGGGGGTGGAGTCTTTTGGGATTTCCATATAAAGTTTCATGTCATCTGTGAAGAGAGAATTTGACTTCTTCATTGCCAACTTGGATACCTTTTATTTCTCTTTGTTGTCTGATTGATGTTCCTGGGACTTCTAATACTATGTTGAACAAGAATCGTGAGAGTGGGAATCCTTGTCGTGTTCCTGATCTCAACGGGAAGGCTGCAACCTTTTTCCCAATGAGGATGACATTTGCTGTGGGTCTTTCATAGATGGATTTTATGAAGTTCAGGAATGTTCCCTCTATCCCTATACTTTGAAGCGTTTTAATCAGGAATGGGTGCTGGATTTTGTCATATGCTTTTCCTGCATCAATTTTGAGGACCATGTGGTTCTTCTCTCTTGTCTTATTAATTTGTTCTATCACATTGATTGATTTGTGAATGTTGAACCATCCTTGTAGCCCAGGAATGAATCCCACCTGGTCATGGTGGATAATCTTTTTAATGTGCTGTTGGATCCTGTTTGCTAGGAACTTGTTTAGAATCTTAGCATCCATATTCATCAGTGATATTGGTCTGAAATTCTCCTTTATGGTAGGGTCTTTGCCTGGTTTGGGTATCAAGGTAATGCTGGCTTCATAGAAAGAGTCTGGAAATTTCCCTTCTGCTTCAATTTTTTGAAACAGCTTCAGGAGAATTTGTGTTATTTCTTCTTTGAAAGTTTGGTAGAATTCCCCAGGGAATCCATCAGGTCCAGGGCTCTTGTTTTTTGGGAGGCTTTTGATCACTTCTTCAATCTCGTGATCTATTCAGGTTGTCCATTTCTTCCTTGTTGAATTTTCAGAGTTTATAGTTTTTCAGGAATGCATCCATTCCATCTAGGTTGCTTACCTTATTGGCATATAACTGTTGATAATAACTTCTGATGACTGTTTCTACTTCCTTGGTGTTAGTTATGATCGCTCCCTTTTCATTCATAATTTTATGAATTTGGGCTTTCTCTCTTTTCTTTTGGATTAGTGTGGCCAGTGGTTTATCAATCTTATTGATTCTTTCAAAAAGCCAACTTTTAGTTTCATTGATATGTTCTACCTTATCTCTGGTTTCTACCTCATTGATCTCTGCTCTATTCTTGATTATTTCCCTTCTTATGTGTGGAGTTGGTTTGATTTGTTGTTGATTCTCCAGTTCTTTAATATGTAGAGACAGCTGGTGTATTCTGGATTTTTCAATGATTTTGAGGGAGGCTTGGATGGCTATGTATTTCCCCCTTAGGACAGCCTTTGCTGTATCCCATAGATTTTGGACCAAAGTGTCTTCATTCTTATTGGTTTCCATGAATTTTTTCAGTTCTTCTTTGATCTCCTGGATGATCCAAACATTCTTAAACAAGGTGACCTTTAGCTTCCAGGTGTTTGAGTTCCTTCCGAACTTTTCCTTGTGATTGAGCTCCATTTTCAAAGCATTGTGATCTGAGAATATGCAGGGAATAATCTTAGTCTTTTGGTATCAGCTGAGTTCTGATTTGTGACCCAGTATGTGGTCTGTTCTGGAGAAGGTTCCAGGTGCACTTGAGAAGAATGAGTATTCTGTTGTTTTAGGGTGGACTGTTCTGTATATATCTATGAGGTCCATCTGGTCCAATGTGTCATTCAATGCTCTTGTTTCTTTATTGATTTTCTGCTTCAATGATCTATTACTGAGAGAGCCGTGTTAAGATCTCCTAATATTAATGTACTCATAATGTATTCATATAAATATGACTCTTTATCTTGATTAACAGTTTTCTTATGTAATTGGTTGCTCCCATATTGGGGGCATATTTACAATTGTTAGATCCTCTTGCTGGATAGTCCCTTTAAGAATGATGTAGTGTCCTTCTGTATCTCTGACTACAGTCTTTAGTTTAAAATCCAATTTATCTGATATAAGAATCACTACCCCAGCCTTCTTTTGAGGCCCATTGGCATGAAAGATGCTTCTCCATCCCTTCACTTTCAATCTGGGTATATCGTTAGGTTCAAAATGGGTCTCTTGTAGACAATATATGGATGGGTCCTTTCGTTTTATCCAATCAGTAACACTGCGTCATTTTTGGGGTATATTTAGGCCATTCACATTGAGAGTGATTATTGATAGATATTTTTTATTGACATCGTGTTACCTTTGAAGCCTTCCTTTCTGTAGATTGTCTCTATATTTCTGTTCAATGTTATTCTTAGGGTTTTTCCTCTTTTATAAAACCCCCCTTAATATTTCCTGCAGTGTTGGCTTGGTGGTTGCATAGTCTTTTAAGCCTTGCCGGTCTTGGAAATTCTTTATCTCTCGATCCATTTTGAATGTCAGTCTTTCTGGATAAAGTATTCTTCACTGCATGTTCTTCACATTTAGTGCCCTGAATATATCTTGCCAGCCCTTTCTGGCTTGCCAGGTCTCTGTGGCACGTCTGATATTATTCTGATGGGCTTTCCTCTTTAAGTAAGGAGTCTTTTTGTCCTAGCGGCTTTCAATAGATTCTATCTACAAGCATGATTCCTCAATTTGACTACGAGGTGCCTTGATATTTTTTTGGAATCTATAATCTTGGGTGGAGATTGTTTGGCCTCTAGTACATTAATGCTGGTTCCATTCGTGAGATTGGGAAAATTTTCATGAAGATCTTGTTCCACTATATCTTCTAGACTTCTTTCTTTCTCCTCCCCTTCAGGGATTCCAATAATTCTGACGTTGGAACATTTCATGGCATCATTTATTCCTGATTCTGTTTTCATGGCCTCTAAGCTATTTCTTCCAGGCTTCCTCCTTATCCTTTCTCTCTATCTATTTGTCCTCCAGATCACTAATTCTAACTTCTGTCTCAATACCCTGGCTTTGAGAGAATTTAGATTACATTGGAACTCATTGAGAGCATTGTGAAGCTCATCCCTTGTAGCTTTCAACTCTGTCCTAATCAATTTTTTTTGGTCATTCATGGCTTTCTCCAACCTAGGTATTGCCTGGATAATTGTTAGCCTGAATTCTCTTTCTGACATATTATCTATGTTAATAGCCGTTAGGTCTGTTGCAGAAGGCCCATCCTCTGTATTTTTCTTCTGTTGGTCATTCCTCCTCTGAGTCATTTTGGTGAGAGATGACTGAACAGATGTAGCTGGATGTATTGACCATGGTGCATTCAAGGTGCATCCTGGAATGCTTCTGAGCAATCAGGGTTCCCCACCCAAATGAGAGAAAAAAGAAAAGAAAAAAAGAAAGAGAGAGAGAGAGACAGGAAAAAAAGGGAAGATAAAAGAGAAGGTTCAGCCCAAATGGGCCCTGAGTTAAGATTTATGAAGTATACAAACAAGAACAGACAAACAAAAAAACTGATAAAAGTATATGACAAGAGAAAAATATATATATATAGGAAATATAGGAAGAACCTTGTCAAAAAGAGCGCCAAGTATAAGATTTATATACTATCAGGACAAACACAAAAACACAGAAACACTGGCGGAAGAAAAAGATGGGAGAGTGTTTATAAATTCTCAGTGTTGGCAAGGAAGGTTGTTTTGATCCTGCCTGGATGTATCTGGATATCTTTGTTAAAGGACTCAACATTCCTAAGATAAAGGGGAATTAAAAATTGGTTTACCTATAGGGGTAGCATTGATTGGGGAAAGGGGATTACCTTGAAGTTTAACTCTATATGAATATTAGAAAATAAAAATAAAAAAGGAATAAACTAGACTAAACTGAACTAAAATTTAGAAAAAAAATTTTTTTAAATGCAAAAGAAAAACACAGGTGTATGTATCAAAAAGTTCAGGTTAGAAGGTTATTATGTAATTTGATATACTGGACATCTCACTGTTCTGGTAAATAGGTTAAAAAATTATCTATATAAAAAAAATGAACCAGAATAGTGGGAAGGAGTTAAAAAATAAAACTGTCCTATGAAGTAGTGGTGGTCGTTCTCTTGTATTCTTTTTTTTTTTTCTTTTTCTTTCCTGGTTGGTTTTCTGGGGGAGGGGCCTGCCACGTGGGTTTTCAATAATGTTCCCTGAGTTAAGTCCTCCCAACCCCCTCAAGGGTGTGGGCTCTGAGGAAACTGATTTTTTTTTTTTCAGGATTTTGTTATCTGGAGGTTTTTATGTTTGTTCAATTTGTTTTTCTCTCACCTTCACCAATTTTGATGGTTTTTGTAGGTTTAGAGGAAAGCAATCTGCACCCTGACCTCACTCTCAGAGAGAAGCCTCAGCCTGGTCTCCTGTTGGTGCTTCAGAGCCCCTATAAATTCAACCTTGGCTGCTGGCAGAGCAGGTTCCGTGTCGTGGTCCCTGGGGACTCAGGATCTTCTGGTTATACCCAAAGCCACGGCTGTGGCAGCTGTCTGGGCAGCTCCAGACCCCCAGAGAGGTTCCAAGCACCGATCGCACACTGAGATTTTCCCACTGGCCTGGGCTGGGAGTGCGTGGTCTTTCTGGGTCTAAGAGCGCGGGCTTGCATGCACCTCTCTCAGGAGAGGCTGTGTGTCTCGTGCGCGTCTCAGGCTCTGGTAGCATGGCGCAGGTCTGAGAGCACCAGGCTGGGCTTTCATGCACCTCTCTCAGGGGAGGGTTTGGGGCACGCGTGCGTCTCAGGCTCTGAAACAATGGCGTGGGTTTAAGAGCGCCGGGCTGGGCCTTCGCGCCCCTCTCTCAGGGGAAGGTAAGGGGTGCATGCGTCTCAGGCTCTGTAGCAAGGCTGGGCATCCTGCCATCTGGCAAGGCTCCCAGCCCCTCACAGGAGCCGCGTTCTCGGGCGCACTGGTGGCTCAGGGACCAAGACCTGGTTTCTCCACTGCACTCTCTCTGGCTCAGCACCAGTAGAGGCTGTCCTGGGTCCAGGGACTTAAGCCTCTGACCCTAGCCACCCCAATTCCCACAATTTCCACCCCCTGCAATCCTTTGCTCTTTCTGAGTGCATTCAACCAGTCTCCAAGTTAATGCTGGTCCCCAGATGCAGGGCACACTCGTATTAGGTGTATTACTTTCCAATCGGTAACCTCTGGTGGCTCCCTCCCACTTTTGTTTATCTTGCAATATCAGTCCAATGTTCCCACTCCGCTTTACCTGCCCACTGGTGTCTTCTGCCACTGTAGAGATCCAGACGTGTATAATTCTGATCTCAGGCTGATTCCATGGGTGATCAGAATTCTTTGGTAGGTAATCAGCTCACTTTAGGGTACAGGTTGAAACGGCGCCTCCTCCTACTTCCCCGCCATCTTGTCTCCTCTCTTCCTCGATTTCTTTCATTAGAGTTCTGTAGTTCCTCGAGTACAGATCCTTTACCTCTTTGGTTAGGTTTATTCCCAGGTATCTCATGGTTCTTGGTGCTATAGTAAATGGAATAGATTCTCTAATATACCTTTCCATATTTTCTTTACTAATGTATAAGAAAGCTGCTGATTTCTGTACATTGACTTTGTATCCTGCCACGTTACTGAAATGCTTTATGAGTTCTAATGGTTTGGGGGTGAGGTCTTTTGGTTTTTCCATATAAAGAATCATGTCATCTGCAAAGAGAGAGAGTTTGACTACTCCACTGCCAATTTGGATACCTTTTATTTCTCTTTGTTGTCTGATTGCTGTTGGTGGGACTTCTAATACTATGTTGAACAGGAGTATTGATAGTGGCATCCTTGTCATGTTCCTGATCTCACCAGGAAGGCTGCCAGGTTTTTCCCATTGAGGATGATATTTGTTGTGGGTCATTCATAGATAGATTTTATGAAGTTCAGGAATGTTCCCTCTATCCCTATACTTTGAAGCATTTTAAACAGGAACGGATGCTGGATTTTGTCAAATGCTTTTTCTGCATCAATTGAGAGGACCATGTGGTCCTTCTCTCTTCTCTTAGTGATTTGTTCTATCACATTGATTGATTTGCCAATGTTGAACCATCTCTGTAATCCAGGGATGAATCTTACCTGGTCATGGTGGATAATCTTTTTAATGTGCTGTTGGATCCTGTTTGCTAGGATCTTGTTGATAACCTTAGCATCCATATTCATCAGTGATATTGGTCTAAATTTCTCCTTTTTGGGGTGGTCTTTGCCTGGTTTGGGGATCAGCGTAATGCTGGCTTCATAAAAAGTGCCTGGAATTTTCCTTCTGCTTCAATTTTTTGAAACAGCTTCAGGAGAATCGGTCTTATTTCTTCTTTGAAAGTTTGGTAGAATTCCCCAGGGAATCCATCATGTCCTGGGCTCTTGTTTTTTGGGAGGTTTTTGATCACTGCTTCAAACTCGTTATTAGATATCGGTCTATTCAGGTTGTCCATTTCTTCCCGGTTAATTTTCGGAGTTTATAGTTTTCCAGGAATGCATCCATTTCATCTAGGTTGCTTAGCTTATTGGCATATAACTGTTGATAATAACTTCTGATGATTGTTTCTACTTCCTTGGTGTTAGTTGTGATCTCTCCCTTTTCATTTATAATTTTATGAATTTGTGCTTTCTCTCTTTTCTTTTGGATTAGTGTGGCCAATGGTTTATGGATCTTATTGATTATTTCAAAAAACCAACTTCTAGTTTCATTGATACTTTCTACGGTGTCTTTAATTTCTACCTCATTGATATCTGGTCTAATATTGTTTATTTCCCTTCTTGTGTGTTGACTTGGTTTAATTTGTTTTTGATTCTCCATTTCTTAAAGGTGTAGAGGGAGCTCTGCTGTGTTCTGGATTTTTCAATATTTTTGAGGGAGGCTTGGATGGCTATGTATTTCCCCCTTAGGACAGCCTTTGCTGTATCCCATAGGTTATGGACCGAAGTGTCTTCATTCTCATTGGTTTCCATAAATTGTTTCAGTTCTTCTTTGATCTCCTGGTTGATCCAAGCATCCTTAAACAAGGTGGCCTTTAGCTTCCCGGTGTTTGTGTTCCTTCCAAACTTTTCCTTGTGATTGAGCTCCAGTTTCAAAGCATTGTGATCTGAGACTATGCAGGGAATAACCTCAGGCTTTTGGTATTGGTTAAGTCCTGAGTTTTGACCCGGTATGTGGTCTATTCTGGAAAAGCTTCCATGTGTTCTTTAGAAGAATGAGTATTCTGTTGTTTTAGGATGGAATGTTCTGTATATATCTGTGAGGTCCATCTGGTCCAATGTGTCATTCAATGCTCTTGTTTCTTTATTGATTTTCTGCTTCAATGATCTGTCTATTACTGAGAGAGGCGTGTTAAGATCTCCTACTATTAATGTATTCATATCAATATGACTCTTTATCTTGATTAATAGTTTTCTTATGTAATTGGTTGCTCCCATATTGGGGGCATATTTACAATTGTTAGATCCTCTTGGTGGATAGTCCCTTTAAGAATGATGTAGTGTCCTTCTGTATCTATGACTACAGTCTTTAGTTTAAAATCCAATTTATCTGATATGAAAATTGCTACCCCGGCCTTCTTTTGAGGCCCATTGGCATGAAAGATGCTTCTCCATCCCTTCACTTTCAGTCTGGGTCTATCGTTAGGTTCAAGATGGGTCTTTTGCAGACAACATATGGATGGATCCTGTTGTTTTAACCAATCAGTAATCATGTGTCATTTTTTGGGGGTGTATTTAGGCCATTCACATTGAGAGTGATTATTGATAGATACTTTTTTATTGACATCGTGTTACTTTTAAAGTCTTTCTTTCTGTCGATTGTCTCTGTATTTCTGTTCAATGATATTCTTAGTTATTTTCCTCTTTATGGACTCCCCTTAATATTTCCTGCAGTGTCGGCTTGGTGGTGGTATACTCTTTTAAGCCTTACAGGTCTTGGAAACTATATCTCCATCCATTTTGAATGTCAATCTTGCTAGGTTAAGTATTTTTGGCTGCATGTTCTTCTCATTTAGTGCCCTGAATATATCTTGCCAGGCCTTTCTGGCTTGCCAGGTTTCTGTGGACAGGTCTGACGTTATTCTGATATGGGCTTTCCTCTGTACATAAGGAGCTTTTTTGTCCTATTTGCCTTCAAGAGAGCCTGTCTACAATTATAATTCCTCATTATTACACTCAGGTGTCTCGAGGACTTTCAAGAATTTATAACCTTGTCGGGAGACCATTCTGCCTTTAGTATATGAACGCTGGTTCCATTCGTGAGATTGGGAACATGTTAAATGAGTACTTATTCCACTATATCTTCTAGACTTCTTTCTTTCTCCTCCCCTTCATGGATTTCAATAATTATGATGTTGGAATGTTTCATGGCATCATTTATTTCCCTGATTCTGTTTTCATGGCTTCTAAGCTGTTTGTTCCAGGCTTCCTCCTGATCATTTCTCTCTATCTGTTTGTCTTCCAGATCACTAATTCTGTCTTCTGTCTCAGTTACCCTAGCTTTTAGAGAATTTAGATTAGATTGGAACTCATTGAGAGCATGGTGAACATCATCCCTGCTGGCTTTCAGTTCTGCCCTAATCAATTCCGTTTTGTCTTCCATGGTTTCTCCAACCTCGCTATTGCCTGGTTAATTGTTAGCCTGAATTCCCTTTCCGACATGTTGTCTATGTTGGAAGCCATTATCTCTGTTGCAGAAGGCCCATCCTCTGTATGTTTTTTCTGTTAGGCATTTCTCCTCCTCGTCATTTTGGTGAGAGATGGCTGAACGGATGTAGCTGGATATATTGACCATGGTGCAGTCAAGATGCACCCTGGAATGCTTCTGAGCAATGAAGAGTCCCCACCCAAATGAAAGAAAGAAAAAACGAAAGAGAGAAAAAAGAAAAAGAGAGAGAGAGAGAGAGACAGGAAGAAAAAAGATTAAATAGAAGGCTCAGCCCAAATGGGCCCCAAGGTAAGATTTATGAATTATACAAACAAAAACAGACAAACAAGACTGATGAAATTATATGACATGGGAAATATATATATGTATATATATATGCAAAACAAACAAACATAAAAAGAACCTTGTCAAAGAGAACCACAAGTATAAGTTTTATATACTACCAGGACAAACACAAATACACAGAAACACTGGCAGAAGTAAAAGATGGAAGAGTGGTTATAAATTCTCAGTGTGGGGGAGGAAGTTTATTTTGATTCTTCCTGAATGTATCTTGATATATTTGTTAAAGGACTCAACTTTCCTAAGGTAACGGGGTATTAAAAATTGGTTTACAGGGGCACCTGAGTGGCTCAGTGGTTAAGCCTCTGCCTTCGGCTCAGGTCATGATCTCAGGATCCTGGGATCGAGCCCCATGTCTGGATCTCTGCTCAGTGGGGAGCCTGCTTCCCCACCTTTCTCTCTGACTGCCTCTCTGCCTACTTGTGATCTCTGCCTGTCAAAGAAATAAATAAAATCTTAAAAAAAAATTGGTTTACATATAGGGGTAGCATTGATTGGAGAAAGGGGATTACTTTGAAGTTTAACTCTATATGAATATTAAAAAATAAAAATTAAAAAAGAATGAACTAAAGGAAACTAAAATAAAAGTTTAAAAAGTTTTAAAAAAATAGAAATGCAAAAGAAAAACACAGGTATATGTATCAAAAAGCTCAGGTTAAAAGGTTATTATGGAACTTGATGTACTGGGCATCTCACTGTAATGGTAAATAGGCTAAAAAATTATCTATATAAAAAATAAAAATTAAAAATAAAAAAAATGAACCAGAATCATGGGAATGATTTAAAAATAAAAGTTGTATCTATGAAGTAGTGGTGGTTTTTCTTTTGTCGTTGTTTTTTTTTTTTTTTTTTTTTTTTTTTTCTGGTTGACTTTCTGGGGGAGGGGCCTGCCGTGTGGGTTTTCAGGCATTGTTTCCTGAGTTAAGTCCTCTCGTCCCCCTCAAGAGTGTGGGCTCTGAGGAAACCAGTTTTTCAGGCTTTTGTTCTCTGGAGGTTTTTATGTTTGTTTGTTCATTTGTTTTCTCTCCCTTTGGTAGCTCTTTATGGTTTTTGGAGGTTTAGAGGAAAGCAAACTGCACCCAGACCTCCCTCTCAGAAAGAAACCTCAGTCTGTTCCCCTCTGGGTGCTTCAAAGCACATAAGTTCCCCCTTGGCTGCTGGCAGAGCACGTTCCCAGTTGCGGTCCCTGGAAACACAGGAACTCCTGCTTGTACACAAAACCACAACAGCGGCAGCTTTCTGGGCAGCTCCAGACCGCCAGAGAGGATCCAAGGAGCAATCACACACTGAGATTTTCCCACTGGGAGGGCAGGGAGTACTCAGCCTTTTCCAGATGGAGAGCTCCCAGCTGGCACCTGCGTGCACCTCTCTCAGTGGAGGGTATGGGGTGCGACCTAGGCTCTGATAGCATGGCGCAGCGCAAGCGTGTGGACTGCAAAAAGGCTGTGTTTCTGCCAGCTGGTGAGGCTCCCAGCCCCTCATGGGAGCCAGATCCCACGCGTTCTTGGGCGTGCTGGTGGCTCAGGGGCCAAGACCTGGTTTCTCTACCACTCTCTCTTTGGCTCAGTGCCAGGGGAGGCTGTCCTGGGTCTGGGGACTTAAGCCCTTGTCCCTAACTGCCCCAATTCCCACAATTTCCCCCCACAATCCTTTGCTCTTTTGGAGTGCTTTCAACCAGACTCCAAATTAATGCTGGTTCCCAGTCGCAGGCACTCTCGTATTGGGGTATTACTTTCCAATGGGTGGCTTCTGGTGGTTCCCTCCCCCTTTTGTTTATCTTCCAATACCAGTCCGATGTTCCCACTCTGCTTTACCTGCCCACTGGTGTCTTCTGCCCCAGTAGAGATCCAGACGTGTATAATTCTAATCTCAGGCTGATTTCATGGGTGATCAAAGTTCTTTGGTAGGTAATCAGCTCACTTTAAGGTACAGGTTGAAAAAGCACCTCCTCCTAGTTCTTCACCATCATGTCTCCCCCTCTATATCATTTATTTTGAGAGAGAGAGAGGGAGCATGTACATTGAGCAAGAGCAGGGGGAGGCCAGAAAGAGAGGGACAGTGAGCGAAAAATACTCCCTGTTAAGGGCAAAGCTTGACATGGGACTCATCTTAAGCCTCTGAAGTCATGATCTGAGCAGATACCAAGAGTTGGATTCTCCACATCCTGAGCTACCAGGCACCCCTTAGATTATATATATATGCAAATAAAGAAGTACAAGCAATAAAAGCAAAAATCTACACATAAACCCAATTAAAAAAATAAAAATGTAACCTATAGAATGGGATAAAATATTTGAAACCATATAGCTGATAAGGAGTTAATATCCAAATTATAAAAGGAACTCATATGACTGAATAACAAAAACAAACAAAAAACACAGAAATCCATTTGAAAGTGGGTAGATGTGGTCAATAGGTATTTTTCCAAAGAAGATACATAAATGACAAATATGCACATGAGAAGGTGTTCAACATCATTAATCATCAGGAAATGCAAATCAAATCCATACTGAGATGTCACATCATATTTGATAGAATGTCTGTTATCAAAAAAAAAAAAGAGCTAAGTGTTACTGAGGTTATAGATAAAAGGTGAAACTTTGTGCTGTTTAGAATATAGAATTACCATATGGTCCAGAAATACACCTTATGGGTGCTTTCACAAAGCATATGAAATTGCTGCCATAGACATATCTACACCCTCACATTCACTGCAACATTATACACAATATTAGAGATATAGGAAAAAAACAAAGTTTTCATAGATTAATGAATGAATAATGAAGATGTGATGTCTATACACAACAAAATATTCTTTAGCTATAAGAAGGTGGAAATCCTGACACTTGCAACAATATGGGTGAAATTTGAGGTTGATATGCTAAGTGAAATAAGTCAGGTGTAAGTAAGTACAGTTTCAATTATCCTGTATCCTAAAAAGCCAAACTCACTGGAATAAAGAGGAAATTATTTGTGACCAGAGACTCCAGAAATGGGGAAATTAGGAGGTATTGGTTAAAGAGTGCAAACTTCTAGGTTTAAGAGGAATAATGTGTAAAGTTTATTATATAGTGATTATAGATAAAAATATGTTATTATATGCTTGAATGTTTTTAAGAGTGCACATTTTAGTTCTTAAAATAACAACAAAATGGTAACCACTAAGGATATATTAAAGAAATCCTTATTGTAGTAATCATTTTGTAAATGATAATCATACAAAATGTTATGTGAAAATTATATCTTAATAAAATGTTGGGAAAACTACATATTAGGTGATTTAAAAATGGGAAAGGAGCAGAATGAACATTTCTCCAAAGAAGACAAATAATTATAGTTATTTAAAAAGCTACAAGATACCAATAATCATCACATAAATCAAAACCACTCTGAATGAGGTATCAACTCCCATATGTTAGAATGGCAAAACAAAAATAAGTACTTTTGAGGCTGTGGAGAAAGTAGAATTTTTCACTGTTCATGGGCATGCAAATTTTGCAGCCACTATGGAAACCAGTATGGAGTTTCCTCACACAAGTAAGTAGAACTCAAAATTATTGTAGAACTACCATATAACCCAGCAATTTCTCATCTGTGTATATGTACAAAAGAAATGAAAACAGGATAATGAAAGGATAGTTTCAATCTCATGTTCATTGCAACATTATTCACAGTTGCTAAATCATGGAAACAGTCTAAGTGTTCACTGATAGATGAATGGATAAATAGATGAAACTCACACACACACACACACACACACACACTCACACACACACACACACTGGAATACTCTGAAGCCATGAGACAGGATGCCTTTCCAATTATGAAAAAACAAATATGAATCTTGAGGACTTTATTCCAAGTGAAAGGAGACAGACATTGAAAGATTCTGCATGACATCAATTATATGTGGAATTGAAAAAATAAAGTAAAAGTCAAACTCATAGAAATAGAAAAATGTTTTCTACAAGATAGGAACAGGAAAATAGGGAAGGATGATAAAAGGGTACACACTTTGAACTATAGGGTGAATAAGGTTTTAGGACCTCATGTATAACAAGATGAATATGCTTAATAACACTGTACAGCAGAATTAAAATTTGCAAAAAAAAATAGGATTTAAGTGTTCTTCCATGTAAAACAAGCTGAAAATGTGAGACAAAAGGGACACCTGGGTGGCTGAGTTGGTTGGGGAGTCTGCTTGAGAATTCTCTCTCTCTCTCCTTCTGCTCCTCCCCAAGTGGCTTTCCTCTCACTCTCTCTAATACATAAATAAATCTTTCAGAAAATGTGAGGTGAGGGATGTGTTAATTAAGTTCATAGGAGGAATCCTTTCACAAGATATATGTATGTATAGATATGTGTATATAGATAGATAGATAGATAGATAGATAGATAGATAGATAGATAGATATAAAACCCTCATAATGGACGTTTTAAATATCTCCCAATTGTACTTGTCAGTTATACCTAAATCAAGCTGAAAATAAAAATAAAGATGAATAATGTATAAACACTTGGAACGAGGATACATCAGAAGGTATTTTGCTGATTTGAAGAAACCAGTCTCAAAAGCTGACATGTTGTGTGATCCCATCTATAAGACAGACTATAAAAGGCAAATCAAGAGTAACAGAGAAATTGGAGATTCAGAGGGCAGAGATGTGGGAGGTGTACTTAAAGTAGAAATGACAAGGGAGGTTTTTTGTTTTGTTTTGTTTTGTTTTGTTTTTTGTTTTGTTTTGTTTTTTTGGGGGGGGGATAATGGGACTCTGTGTCCTGATTCTGGTGATAGTATTACAAAAACAAACAAAAAAAATCAATGCCACTTTTTTTTCTGATATTTTTTTCAATGACACCCTATTAAAGGTAATAAGGCATATTTGTTTCTGACAATTCTAATAAGTATATGGCCCTATCCTTTAAATGGACCTTTATTGTGCAACAGAGAGAAATGGCTCAACTCTGAATACAGCCTGGGAAAATTGGAATTAACAGCCAAGAAGCAGGGTGATAGTGGATTAAAAATGTCTAAGAGGAAACCTCAGGAGTAAGGGATGATCTAACTAAACCAACCTAACAGGATTCTTCCCAAAGGCAAGGCAAGGGATCAGACATCACCTGGGTTGGTGGGATAGAGATTGAGGAATCAGACAAAATATTGAGTGTGGAGGAGACTAGGTCTTAGCAAGGTACTTGCTAAAACTGAATTTTACAACAAAGTGAATAGATGGGACTAGGAGAAGTTTCAAGAGTCTGACTAGATTTTGATCAGAAAAATAATCTTTCTTGATGATTATTTGAATTTGCATATGTGTGAAAACTCAGAATTGCATATTCTGAAGAAAGGAACCAGTTTTATATTTAAATTTAGAAGACTGTAAAATAAGATGATAAACATTAAAGGGGCTTCCATCAAAAACAAAGGAGGATTCAGCAATATGAATAAAACTTTCTTAATTGGCCTAAGACACTCAGAAACCAAAGTTCTAAAGGCCTGAGTCTCAGCACAGTTAAGGTCGATAGTGTTTTTAGAATTTAAAAAGTGTTTAGAATAAAGAGTGTTCCCCTCTCAGGACAAAACACAATGACACCCAGGTGAAAGACAGAATTCTTTCTTATTTATAGCTCCATTGGAGAGAAGACTGCCAGGACCACACACAGGGTTGCACCAAGGAATAGAGTAACATCAAGTTGGAACTATAAGAGGAATTTAAGTGTGGGAAGTGAGTGGGTTTGGTTAGGCTTCTTGTGGACTGGCTAATTTCAAAATTTTACTGAGTTCTACGGCATTGATGCTGTCCCTAGTTGTCTGTATTCTGACAGGACAATTAGGGCTCTTGAAGTAGCCTGGAGTGTAGGAACCCAAAAAAGGAAGCACTTGGAGCTGTGTACTTAATCAGACACTCAAGAAGGGAAATGACGAGTTTCTATCAGGAACTTCAAAATTGGGTCAAGATAGTGTGTGTGTGTGTGTGTGTGTGTGTGTGTGTGTGTGTGTGTGTGTATTTATATTTACTTCAATCATCTTTTTTTATTATTTCTTTTCAGTGTTCCAGAATTCATTAATTATTCACCACACCCAGTGCTCCATGCAATACATGTCCTCCACAATACCCACCACCAGGCTCACCCAACCCCTCACCCCTCCCCTCCAAAACGCTCAGTTTGTTTCTCAGAGTCCTCAGTTTCTCATGGTTTGTCTCCCCCTCCAATTTGCCCCAACTCACTTCTCCTCTCCATCTGCCCATATCCTCCATGTTATTTCTTATGCTCCACAAATAAGCAAAGCCGTATGATAATTGACTTTCTCTACTTGACTTATTTCACTCAGCATAATCTCTTCCAGTCCCATCCATGTTGGTACAAAAGTTGGGGTTTCATCCTATCTGATGGAAGCATAATACTCCATAGTATATATGGACCATCTTCTTTATTCATTCGTCCACTGAAAGGCATCTTGGTTCTTTCCACAGTTTGGTGATCGTGACCATTGCTTCTATGAATATTGGGGTACAGATGGCTCTTCTTTTCACTGCATCTGTATCTTTGGGGTAAATACCCAGTAGTGCACTTGCAGAGTCATAGGGTAGCTCTATTTTTAATTTCTTAAGGAATGTCCACACTGTTTTCCAAAGTGGCTGCACCAACTTGCATTACCACCAACAGTGTAAGAGGTTCCCTCTTTCTCCACATCCTCTCCAACACATGTTGTTTGCTGTCTTTTTAATTTTAGCCATTCTAACTGGTGTAAGATCGTATCTCAGTGTGGTTTTGGTTTGAATTTCCTTGATGGCTAATGATGATGAGCATTTTTTCCATGTGTCTGTTAGCCATTTTATGTCTTCATTGGAGAAGTGTCTGTTCATGTCTTCTGCCCATTTTTTGACATGATTATCTGTTTTATGTGTGTTGAGTTTGAGTTCTTTATAGATCTTGGATAACAGCCCTTTGTCAACCATTATCTTACACCATACACAAGGATAAACTAGAAATGGATAGAAGACCTCAACATGAGGGAGGAATCCATTAGAATCCTAGAGAAGAACATAGGCAGTAACCTCTTTGACATCGGCCACAACAACTTCTTTCATGATATGTCTCCAAAGGCAAAGGAAACAAAAGCGAAATTGAATTTTTGGGACTTCATCAATATCAAAATCTTCTGCACAGCAAAGGAAATAGTCAACAAAACAAAGAAGCAACCCACAGAATGGGAGAAGATACTCACAAATGACAGTACAGACAAAGGGCTGATATTCAAGAGGGTATTTTCTAAAACTATATTACATAAGGAAAGCAAGAATTGGTTTTGTGTAGTCAATTAAAAATCTCACTCACTCTCCCCTCTATTTCCCAGTTGTGTAGTTCTAAATTAGAAGTATTTGTGGAATTGTTGCCTCTGTGTGGGAAGGAGATATAGTAGCACAATAGGTTTTGTATTATGAAATAGCTCATGCTTACTAAACAGTATATGAAACATATAAGTATCAGTGAATAAAAATTCAGTATTGCAAGCAAAGATGCCTTCATTTCTAGGGCACATCATTTTTATCAGTAAGACAGAAATGAAAACAACAATAACAACAAAAACAAATACCTGCCAATTAGACTGAAAAAAATGATTTAACACTTAAAAATGTTTATTATGTTTTTCTCTGAAGAATATATTCCAGAATTGATTTTTTATGTTTTTTAATTTTTTATTATGTTCAGTTGAAATCAACATACAATACATCTTAAGCTTTTGTTATAGTGTTGAAGGATTCATTAGTTGTGTATAGCACCCAGTTCTTAGACCAACACATGCTCTCACTAATACCCATCACCCCATACCCCACCCCCCATTCCCTTCCATTCTGTAACTCTCAGTTTGTTTTCTGGTCTCCAGAGCCCCTCATGGTTTGTCTCCCTCTCTGATTTTTTTTCCCATTCAGTTTTCCCTCCATTCTTCTGTGGTCCTCTGCTCCTTTCTTTATGTTACACATAGGAGTGGAACCATATGGTAATTGTCTTTCTCTGCTTAGCTTATTTCATTTAGTGTAACCCCTTCCAGTTCCATCACTGATGATGTAAATGGTGGGTATTCATCCTTTCTGGTGGCTAAGTAAAATTCCATTGTACATATGTACCACATCTTCTCTACCAATTTGTTTGCTGAAGGACATCTATGTCCCTTCCATATTTTGGCTATTGTGGACATTGGTGCTATGAACATTGGGGTTCATGTGCCACTTCATTTTACAACATCTTTACTACAAAAATACATCTGTATCTTTGGAGTAAATATCTAGTAGTGCAATTCCTGGGTCATAGGGTGGCTCTATTTTTAACATCTTGAGGAACATTCATACTGTTTTCCAGAGTGGTGGTACCAGCTTTCATTCCCTTTAACAGTGTAAGAAAATTCCCTTTTCTCCACATCCTTGCCAACATTTTTTTTTTCTGTCTTGTTAGTTGCAGCCATTCTACCTTGTGTAAGGTGGTATCTCATGGTGGTTTTGATGTGAATCTCCCTGATGGCTAATGATGTTAAACTTTTTTTCATGTGTCTGTGTGCCATGTATATGTTTTCTTTGGAGAAATGTCTGTTCATGTTTTCTGCCCATTTCTTGACTGGGTTATTTGTTTATGAAGTGATGAGTTTGATAAATTCTTTATCAATTTTGGATATCAGCCTTTTATCTGAAATAAAAAGATAAATATAAACATGCCTTTAGAGACATGTCTTGAAAGAAGTCACTGTGTCCAATGTAAAAGAGGTTACTGCCCATGTTCCCACCAAGGATTTTGATGGATTCCTGCTCACATTTAGATCCTTCATCTATTTTGAGTTTATCGTTGTGTATGGTGTAAGAGAATTGTCCAGTTTGATTCTTATGTATGTGGCTGTCCAATTTCCCTAGCACCAATTATTGAAGGGACTGTCTTTTTTTCCATGGGCTATTCTTTTCTGTTTTGTCAAAGATTCGTTGACCATAGAATTGAGCGTCCATCTCTGGTGTCTCTATTGTGTTCCATTGATCTATGTATCTGTTTCTGTGCTAATACCATACTGTCTTCATGACTACAGCCTTGTAATATAGCTTGAAGTCAGTCATTGTGATGCCTCTAGCTTTCATTTTCTTTTTCAACATTCCCCTGGCAATTTAGGGGTCTTTTCTTGCTCCATACAAATTCCAAACAGCATTGGGTGCTTCTGGAAAAATATAAACTACCAAGACTGTGACAGAAAGATATTCCAGAGTTTAATTATTAACATATGTCTGTGAATACAGAAACCTTGTAATTATAATAATATATATTTTTAAAGATATTTCTATGGCAATGGAAACTGCATTACTTAAGACCATCCGAATTTCAGAAATGTTAAAATACTAAAAATAAATACCTGTGTACCAACCACATTGTTCACAAAATAGAACACTTCTAAATACTGTATAGTCTCCTGTAGAGTCCTGTGAAGTCTTTAATGACATCTCCCTCCTTCTCTACCTGGATATAGCTGCTTCTGTCAATTTAGATAAACTACCAAATATGTGTACTAAAAATAAATAAATAAATAAATAAAACTGTGTTACCTCATTTTGAATTATTTATCTTTTTTAAGTCAGGTGTAGCTTATATGTGTTCCTGTTAATGTATATATCTGCCAGTGATGCCAGTTTTGTAGCATCCCACAATATACATGCATCGTTCTTCATATATGGACCTGACAATCTATATCCTCGGGGAACTGAGGGTAGTAGAGAAGAGAGATGATGGGGTGCACTCAATTTGATTCTTAGCCAGAATCTGGGGAACCAAAGGCAGAAAGTTGTTAAAGCAAAGAGTTCACACAGCTAATTGACATGAGGTGGGACTGCACAAGGCAGGAAGGTGGGGTCTGAAACTACATCTTAGTTGATCTCAGTCAAACTATACTGTTTATATGTAAGATTTTAAGTACACAGATTCTAAGATGCTTTAATTAGCTACTGAATGTCTCATAATGTACAATATTCTCTTGGTTGTTATGTACAAGTATGTTCTGTGGTGCTATAGGATGAAATTTCTTTATGATAAACTATCTATGATAGTCCTTCTCATTGAAGGACGGTGATAACTGTGGACTTATCTGAACCACTTATCTGTCTTATCTGTCAGATAAGATAAATCTGACTTATCTGTCAGAACAATATTCAATGTGATGTCCAAGGAAGTATCTAACTTTTGTTGCTCTTCAGAAAGGTTGACAGAGGGATGGGCTAAAATTGTGATGGGGATTAAGGACAGAACTTGTGATGAGTACTGGCTGTTGTATTTAACTGATGATTCACTTAATTCTACACCTGAAACTAATATGACACTGTAAGTTAACTAACTGAAATTTTAATAAAAACTTGGAAGTAAAACACATACTCATTTACTAATATTTTGTGTCCTTTAACTCTTTGGATTGAGTGATAGCATCTTTCCTTGTAATATTAATTTCCAATATTTATGATTTATGATTTCTTTTTCTTTCAGGCCAGAGTTTTTGTTTTTGCTTTTGTTTTTGATTTTGTTTTCGTTTTATAGGAAGAGTAGTGTTTTTGTTTTTTTAAGATTTTATTTATTTATTTAACAGACGGAGATCACAAGTAGGCAGAAAGGCAGGCAGATAGAGAGGAAGGGAAGCAGACTACCCACTGAGCAGAAAGCCCAATGGAGGGTTCAATCCCAGGACCCTGAGATCATGACTGGAGCCGAATGTAGAGGCTTTAACCCACTGAGCCACCCAGGAGCCCCTCGGCAAGAGTTTTTAATCAATTCTATTAATTATTTCAATTATCCAACTCTTGCTTTTGTTGATTTTCTGTATTTATATCCTGATTTCAATTATATTGATTTATACTCTAATTTTTTTTATTATTTTATTTGTTCTCCTTACTTTAAATTTAATTTGCATTTCCTTTTCAGGTTTTAATGGGGTAGTTTATTGATTTTAGTTTTTCTTTTCTAATATATTTATTCAGTGTTATAAATTTCCTATAATCACCTTTTTTGCTTCATCCCACAAATTTTAATAAGTTGTATTTTCATTTTTATTTACTTCAAAATTACTTTGAGATGTTTGGCTACATCTTCCATGACACAAGTTTTATGTACAAGTCTGTTGTTTGGTTTCCAAGTATTTTCAGGTTTTCTGGTTATCATTCCCTTTAGTTCTTTGTTAATATCATTGTACTCTGAAAATATACTATATATGATTTATGTTCTTTTAAATACCTTATGGTGGGTTTTGTGGTAGAGAATGTGACATGGTGAATATTCTAGAAGAGCTTGAGAAGTGTGCCCTGTTGTTGGATTAAGCAAATATCAATTAAATCATGTTGATTGATGTGTTCTGCTCAACTCTGTGCTTATTGATTTTCTTTGTGTTGGCTCTAACAAATAGTGATAGAGGAATATTGGAGCTTACAACTATAATAGTAGGCTCATCCATTTATTTGTGCAGTACTGTACCTTTTCACCTTACATATTTTTTCACATACACAACAGGAGTTATATATTTTTAGATAATAACCCATTATCATTATGTAATATTTTTCTTTATCCTATTGATTGTATTTGCTTTTATGTCTACTTTGTCTGGAATTAATATAGCCACTCCAACCCTCTTTGGATGAGAGTTAATATGTTATATTTTTATCCATCTCCTCACTTTTAATTCATGACTTTATACTTAAAGTGGATGTATTGACATTACGGACTCAGATCTTGCACTTTTATACGCTCTAACCGTCTCTCTCTATTTTTTTTTCTTGTTATTCTTTTTTTTATTTAATCATTTTTTATTTATTTTCAGCATAACAGTATTCATTGTTTTTGTACCACACCCAGTGCTCCATGCAGTCCATGCCCTCTCTAATACCCACCACCTGGTTCCCCCAACATCCCACCCCCCCACCTCTTCAAACCCTTCAGATTGTTTTTCAGAATCCATAGTCTCTCATTGTTCACCTCCCCTTCCAATTTACCCCAACTGCCTTCTCCTAACTCCCCATGTCCTCCATGCTATTTGTTATGCTCCACAAATCAGTGAAACCATATGATAATTGACTCTTTCTGCTTGACTTATTTCACTCAGCATAATCTCTTCCAGTCCTGTCCATGTTGATACAAAAGTTGGGTATTCATCCTTTCTGATGGAGGCATAATACTCCATAGTATATATGGACCACATCTTCCTTATCCATTCGTCCATTGAAGGGCATCTTGGTTCTTTCCACAGTCTGGCAACCGTGGCCACTGCTGCTATAAACATTGGGTTACAGATGGCCCTTCTTTTCACTACATCTGTATCTTTGGGGTAAATACCCAGTAGTGCAATTGCAGGGTCATAGGGAAGTTCTATTTTTAATTTCTTGAGGAATCTCCACACTGTTCTCCAAAGAGGCTGCACCAACTTGCATTCCCACCAACAGTGTAAGAGGGTTCCCCTTTCTCCACATCCCCACCAACACATGTTGTTTCCTGTCTTGCTAATTTTGGCCATTCTAACTGGTGTAAGGTGATATCTCAATGTGGTTTTCATTTGAATCTCCCTGATGGCTAGTGATGATGAACATTTTTTCATGTGTCTGATAGCCATTTGTATGTCTTCATTGGAGAAGTGTCTGTTCGTATCTTCTGCCCATTTTTTGATATGATTGTTTTGTGTGTGTTGAGTTTGAGGAGTTCTTTATAGATCCTGGATATCAATCTTTTGTCTGTACTGTCATTTGCAAATATCTTCTCCCATTCCGTGGGTTGCCTCTTTGTTTTCTTGACTGTTTCCTTTGCTGTGCAGAAGCTTTTGATTTTGATGAAGTCCCAAAAGTTTATTTTGGCTTTTGTTTCCTTGCCTTTGGAGACATATCTTGAAAGAAGTTGCTGTGGCTGATATCAAAGAGGTTACTGCCTATGTTCTCTGGGATTCTGATGTATTCCTGTCTCACGTTGAGGTCTTTTATCCATTTTGAGTTTATCTTTGTGTACGGTGTAAGAGAATGGTCGAGTTTCATTCTTCTACATATAGCTGTCCAGTTTTTCCCAGCACCATTTATTGAAGAGACTGTCTTTTTCCCACTGTATATTTTTTCCTGTTTTGTCGAAGATTAACTGACCATAGAGTTGAGGGTCCATATCTGGACTCTCTACTCTGTTCCACTGGTCTATGTGTCTGTTTTTGTGCCAGTACCATGCTGTCTTGGTGATCACAGCTTTGTAGTAAAGCTTGAAATCAGGTAACGTGATGCCCCCAGTTTTATTTTTGTTTTTCAGCATTTCCTTAGCGATTCGGGGGTCTCTTCTGGTTCCATACAAATTTTTGGATTATTTGTTCCAGCTCTTTGAAGAATACTGGTGGAATTTTGATCAGAATGACATTAAAAGTATAGATTGCTCTAGGCAGTATAGACATTTTAACAATGTTTATTCTTCCAATCCAAGAGCATGGAATGGTCTTCCATCTTTTTGTGTCTTCTTCAATTTCTTTCATGAGTGTTCTGTAGTTCCTCGAGTACAGATCCTTTACTTCTTTGGTTAGGTTTATTCCCAGGTATCTTATATTTTAATTAACATATTTTGAACTCTGAAATACTTATGATAATTCTCTATGCATTTAGAATAATACTCCCACATTTATTACTGTTTTCTTCTATTGTTCATGTTCCTTCTGTCTTTTAGGTTTTCTTACATGACCAATTTTGATTGGACATTTTATGATTCCACTATCTCTTTTAAATTAACACAAAAGTTTATTTTCATTTTTTCTGTTGGTTACATTAGAGTTTGCAATATAAATTAACAAACAACAAGTCCACTTTCAAATAACACTTATACCACTTCAGCAACACAGCAAGTCCCTTATAACAAAGCATTCCTAATTCCTAATCCATTTCTTTTAACTCTTCTGTTATTAATATTATATATTTACAAGGCATAATTATGTGCTATAATGAATAATTTAGAGTACCTATTATTACTTTACTATTTTGTTATTTTAAGATATATTTCCTAATTGAGAGAGAGAGAGAGAGAGAGAGAGAGCGAGAGCAGGAGAGGAGGGGAAGGGCAGAGGGAGAAGAGGGAGAGACTCTCCACGTGACTCCCTGCTGAGCAGGAGCCAGACTCCAGACTCTATTTCAAGACCAAATGACCTGAGCTAAAACCGTGGGTTGGCCACTTAACCAAGCGAGCCAACTACATGCCCCAAATAGCTACTACTATTTTAAGTCGACTGTTATTTGTCAAATCAATTAAGAAGAAAAAGAGAAGGTTTTATTTAAACTTCATCCATAACTTTTCTAATGTTCTTCCCATCTTTATTAATTTGCATGTTTTGACTTATGGAATTTTTCTATTTTCTGGAACTTTTTTTAACATTTCTTGCAAGAAACTCTTATTTATTTATTTATTTATTTATTTATTTATTTATTTATTTATTTATTTATTTATTTTGTCTGTAAAAGTCTTTAGAGGACAAGCCATTTAAGAACAGGACCTCTGGGTGTGTTTTAAAATGAAGACTTTTCTCCTCTTTCTGCAGCTTGTTTGAGGGCATATCTCCAAACATCACTGTCAGAATTTAGAAGATATCCTGGAGGTAAGTTTGACAAAAGTGTATGACTCCACCTAAAAAGACTCACTTTAAAGATTTTGACTCTCGAAATTATGCATCCAGAAATCATTTTTTTAGAACTTAAGTTTTTATCCTTAATTCCATGGGTGATTCCTACTATGTGATAAACTGCAATTTTTGTATCTGCCTGTTGTTCTCTCTAAGTTGGGGGCAGCAGTTTTCCCTGTGATATCAGCTTTCTGATGGACCTAAGAAAAATTGTTCATTTTCAGTTTCTTCATTAGTTTTTCTGTTTTCTTTCTTTCCTGTTGTGAGAATGGGACTGAGGAATTTGTATGCTCCTTACATTCCAGATGGCATACCAGACTCACTGTAGATTTATTTACTTTAAATTTTCATATGGCTTAAGGACTTAAAATGAATGAACCTATTAACTAAAATGTTACCTTAATAAATTTCCATTCCAATTTCCAAAATCTCTTCAACAGTAAAGGGATTTTAGAAATGTGGAAAGGCTTTTTTACTTTTTAATTTTTTAATTTTAAAATTTTTTTTCAGTGTACCAGAATTAATTGTTTATGCACCACACCCAGTGATCCATGCAATATGCGCCCTCCATAATACCCACCACCAGGCTCACCCACCTTCCCACCCACGACCCCTTCAAAACCCTCAGATTGTTTTTCAGAGGCCATAGTCCCTCATGGTTCATCTCCCCCTCCAATTTCCCTCAACTCCCTTCTTCTTTCCATCTCCCCATGTCCTCCATGTTATTTCTTACACTCCACAAAAGTGAAACCATAGGATAATTGACTCTCTTGGCTTGACTTATTTCACTCAGCATAATCTCTTCCAGGCCCATTCATGTTGATACAAAAGTTGGGTACTCATCCTTTCTGATGGAGGCATAATACTCCATAGTGTATATGGACAACATCTTCCTTATCCATTTGTCCGTTGAAGGGCATGTTGGTTCTTTCCACAGTTTGGCGACTGTGGCCATTGCTGCTATGAACTGATGGATATCAGAGGTACTGACGGATATTCTTTTCAATACATCTGTATCTTTTGAATAAATACCCAGTAGTGCAATTTCAGGGTCATAGGGAAGCTCTATTTTTAATTTCTTCAGGAATTTCCACACTATTATCCAAAGTGGCTGCACCAACTTGCATTCCCACCAACAGTGTAAGAGGGTCCCCCTTTCTCCACATCCTCTCCAACACATGTTGTTTACTGCCTTGTTAATCTTGGCCATTCTAACTGGTGTAAGGTGGTATTTCAATGTGGTTTTGATGTGAATCTCAACGATAGCTAGTAATGATGGAAATTTTTTCATGTGTCTGATAGACATTTATATGTCTTCATTGGAGAAGTGTCTGTTCATGTCTTCTGCCCATTTTTTTTTTACTTTATTTTTGTATTATATATATTTTTTAAATTTCTTTTCAGCATAACAGAAATAATTGTTTTTGCACCATACCCAGTGTTCCATGCAATATGTGCCCTCTTTAATACTCACCACCTGGCTCCCCCAGCCTCCCACCCCCGCCCCTTCAAAACCCTCAGATTGTTTTCAGAGTCCATAGTCTCTCATGGTTCATCTCCCCTTCCAATTTCCCTCAGCTCCCTTCTCCTCTCCATCTCCCCTTGTCCTCCATGCTATTTGTTATGCTCCACAAATAAGTGAAACCATGAGAGACTATGGACTCTGA
>NW_019154187.1:614678-686434 GCF_002288905.1 Enhydra lutris kenyoni
ATAGTCTCTCATGGTTCATCTCCCCTTCCAATTTCCCTCAGCTCCCTTCTCCTCTCCATCTCCCCTTGTCCTCCATGCTATTTGTTATGCTCCACAAATAAGTGAAACCATATGATAGTTGAATCTCTCTGCTTGACTTATTTCACTCAGCATAATCTCTTCCAGTCCCGTCCATGTTTCTACAAAAGATGGGTATTCATCCTTTCTGATGGAGGCATAATACTCCATAGTGTATATGGGCCACATCTTCCTTATCCATTCGTCTGTTGAAGGGCATCTTGGTTCTTTCCACAGTTTGGCGACAGTGGCCATTGCTGCTATAAACATCGGGTTACAGATGGCCCTTCTTTTCACTACATCTGTACCTTTGGGGTAAATACCCAGTAGTGCAATTGCAGGGTCATAGGGAAGCTCTATTTTCAATTTCTTAAGTAATCTCCACACCATTTTCCAAAGTGGCTATACCATCTTGCATTCCCACACAGAGAGTAAGAGGGTTCCCCTTTCTCCACATTCCCACCAACACATGTTGTTTCCTGTCCTGCTAATTTTGGCCATTCTACCTGGTATAAGGTGGTATCTCAATGTGGTTTTAATTTGAATCTCCCTGATGGCTAGTGATGATGAACATTTTTTCATGTGTCTGATAGCCATTTATATGTCTTCATTGGAGAAGTGTCTGTTCATATCTTCTGCCCATTTTTTGATATGATTATATGTTTTGTGTGTATTGAGTTTGAGGTTTTCTTTATAGATCCTGGATATCAGCCTTTTGTCTGCACTGTCATTTGCGAATATCTTCTTCCATTCTGTCTGTAGCCTCTTTCTTTTGTTGAATGTTTACTTTGCTGTGCAGAAGCTTTTGATGTTGAAGAAGTCCCAAAAATTCATTTTCGCTTTTGTTTCCATTGCCTTTGGAGACATATCTTGAAAGAAGTTGCTGTGGCAGATATCGAAGAGGTTACTGCCTATGATCTCCTCTAGGATTGTGAAAGATTCCTGCCTCATGTTGAGGTCTTCTATCCATTTTGAGTTTATCCTTGTGTATGCTGTAAGAGAATGGTCGACGTTCATTTTTCTACATATAGCTGTCCAATTTTCTCAGCATCATTTATTGAAGAGACTGTCTTTTTTTTCCTCTGCATATTTTTCCTGCTTTTTCAAATATTATTTGGCCATAGAGTTGAGGGCCCATATCTGGGCTCTTTACTCTATTCCACTAGTCTATGTTTCTGTTTTTATGCCAGTACCATGCTGTCTTGTTGGTCACAGCATTTCAGTAAATCTTGAAATCAGGCAAGGTGATGACCCCAGTTTGGTTTTTCTTTTTCAACATTTCCTTAGAAATTTGGTGTCTATTTTGATTCCATACAAATTTTAGGATTGATTGCTCCAGCTCTTTGAAAAATACCACTGGAATTTTGATCAGAAAGGTATTGAAAGTATAGATTGCTTCAGGAAGTGTAGACATTTTAACAATATTTATTTTTACGATCCATGAACATGGAATGGTCTTTCATCTTTTTGTGTCTAATTCAATTTCTTCATGAGTGTTCTGTAGTTCCTTGAGTACAGATCCTTTACCTCTTTAGTTAGGTTTATTCCCAGGTATTTTATGGTTCTTGGGGCTATAGTAAATGGAATCAATTTTCTATTTTCCCTTTCTGTATTTTCATTGTTAATATAGAAGAAAGCAACTGATTTCTGTATATTGACTTTTTATCCTGCCACATCACTGAATCATTGTATGAGTTCTAGTAGTTTGCGGGTGGACACTTTTGGGTTTTCCATATAAAGAATCATGTCATCTGCGAAGAGAGAGAGTTTGACTACTTCATTGCCAATTTGAATACGTTTTATTTCTTTTTGTTGTCTGATTGCTATTGCTAGGACTTCTAATACTATGTTGAACAAGAGTTGTAAGAGTGGGAATCCTTGTTCTGTTCCTGATCTCAACAGGAAGGCTGTGAGGCTTTTCCCTTTGAGGATGATATTTGCTGTGGGTCTTTCATTGATAGATTTGATGAAATTCAGGAATGTTCCCTCTATCCCTATACTTTGAAGCGTTTTAATCAAGAACGGATGCTGGATTTTGTCAAATGTTTTTTCTGCATCAATTGAGAGGACCATGTAGTTTTTCTCTCTTCTTTTATTAGTTTGTTCTATCACATTGATTGATTTGCGAATGTTGAATCATCCTTGTAACCCAGGGATGAATCCCACCTGGTAATGGTGGATAATCTTTATGAGACTGACACGCTACCTACTGTGCTAACGAGGCACCTGTGGATAATCTTTATAATGTGCTGTTGGATTCTATTTGCTAGGATCTTGTTGAGAATCTTAGCATCCATATTCATCAGGGTTATTGGTCTGAAATTCTCCTTTTTGGTGGGTTCTTTTCATGGTTTGGGGATCAGGGTAAGGAGGGCTTCATAAAAAGAGTCTGGAGATTTTCCTTCTGCTTCAATTTTTTGAAACAGCTTCTGGAGAACAGGTGTCATATCTTCTTTGAATGTTTGGTTGCATTCTCCAGGGAATCTGTTAGGTCCTCAGCTACTGTTTTTTGGGAGGTTTTTTATCACTGCTTCAATCTCATTACTAAATATCAGTCTATTCAGGTTGTCAGTTTCTTCCTGGTTCAGTTTTGGAAGTTTACAGTTTTCTAGGAATGCATCCATTTCATCTAGGTTGCTTATATTGGAATATAACTGTTAATAATAATTTCTGATGATTGTTTCTATTTTCTTGATGTTATTTGTGATGTCTCCCTTTTCATTCATGATTTTATTAATTTGGGCTTTCTCTTTTTTCTTTTGGATTAGTTTGGCCAATGGTTTATCAATCTTATTGATAAAATAATATTAATCTTTTTGATAAAATAACATTGATAAAATACTTATTGATAAAAAACACCTTCTAGTTTCCTTGATGCATTCTACTGTATCTCTAATTTCTATCTCATTGATATCTGCTCTAATCTTGATTATTTCCCTTCTTGTGTGTGAAGATAGCTAAATTTGTTGTTGATTCTCCAGTTCTTTAAGGTGTAGAGACAGCTGGTGTATTCTGGATTTTTCAATTTTTCAAGGGAGGCTTGGATGGCTATGCATTTCCCCTTAGGACATTTTGCTGTATCGCATAGGTTTTAGAGCAAAGTGTCTTCTTTCTCATTGGTTTCCATGAATTGTTTCAGTTCTTCTTTGATTTCCTGGTTGATCCAAACATTCTTCAGCAAGGTGGTCTTTGGCGTCCATGTGTTTGAATTCCTTCCAAACTTTTCCTTGTGGTTGAGCTCCAGTTTCAAAGCATTGTGATCTGAGAATATGCAAGGAATAATTTTAGTGTTTTGGTATAGGTTGAGCCCTGATTTGTGACCCAGTGTGTGGTCTATTCTGGAGAAGGTTCCATGTGCATTTGAGAAGAATGAGTATTCTTTTGTTTTAGGGCGGAATGTTCTGTATATTTCTATGAGGGATATCTGGTCCATAATGTCATTCAATGCTCTTTTTTCTTTATTGACTTTCTGCTTGGATGATCTATGTATTACTGAGAGTGGTGTGTTAAGATCTCCTACTATTAATGTATTCATATCAATATGACTCTTTATCTTGATTAACAGTTTTCTTATGTAATTGGCTGCTCCCGTATTGGGGGCATTAATATTTACAAGTATTAAATCTTCTTGGTGGATAGTCCCTTTAAGAATTATGTAGTGTCCTTCTGTATCTCTGACTAAAGTCTTTAGTTTAAAATCCAATTTATCTGAAATGAGAATCGCTACCCCAGCCATCTTTGAAGCCCATTGGCATGAAAGATGCTTCTCCATCCCTTCACTTTCAGTCTGGATGTATCCTTAGGTTCAAAATGGGTCTCTTGTAGACAATATATGGATGGGTCCTGTCGTTTTATCCAATCTGCAGCCCTGTGTCTTTTTATGGGCGTATTTAGGCCATTCATGTTGAGAGTGATTATTGAGAGTTATGTTTTTATTGACATCATGTTACCTGTGAAATCTTTGTTTCTATAGATTGTCTTCCTATATTTCTGTTCAATGATATTCTTAGGTTGTTTTTTTTTTTCCCCCTTTTTTACCGAACCGCCCTTAATATTTCTTGCAGTGCTGGCATGGTGGTTACTTACTCTTTTAAACTTTGCTTGTCTTGGAAGATCTTTATCTCTCCATCCATTTTGAATGTCAGTCTTGCTGGATAAATTATTCTTGGCTGCATGTTCTTCTCATTTAGTGTCCCGAATACATCTTGCTGGACCTTTCTGCTTTTCAGGTTATTGTTGAAAGGTCTGACGTTAATCTGAATGGCTTTCCTCTGTATGTAAGAAATTTCTTCACCCTAGCTGCTTTCAAGAGCTCCTGTCTACAAGTATGATTCATCATTTTCACATTCAGTTGTCCTGAGGTCTTTCTAGCTTCTGAACTTGGGGGGGAGAAACTTTCTGCCTCTATTACACGAACGCTGGTTCCATTCTCAAGATTCCGGAAATTTTCATGGAGAATTTGCTCAACTATGTATTCTAGTCTTCTTTCTTTCTCCTCCCCCTCAGGGATTCCAGTAATTCTGATGTTGGATGGTTTCATAGCACCATTTATTTCCCTAATTCTGTTTTCATGGCTTCTAAACTGTTTGTTCCAGGCTTCCTGCTGAATCTTTTCTCCATCTGTTTGTCCTCCAGATCACTAATTCTGTCTTCTGCCTCAATTACCTTAGCTGTTAGAGAATTTAGATTAGATTGGAATTCATTGAGGATATTGTGAACATCATCCCTGGTGGCTTTCACTTCTGTCCCAATCAATTCCATTTTGTCATCAAAGGCTTTTTCCAACCTCGCTATTGCCTGGATAATTGTTATCCTGAATTTCCTTTCTGACATACTGTTTGTCCATATCCAATAGCTCTAATGGAGAGGGCCCAATCTCTGAATTTTTCTTCTGTTGGACATTCTTCCCCCTAGTCATTTTTAGAAATGGCTGAATGGATGTGTAGTTGAATGTATCAACTGTGGTGTGGGAAAGATGCACCCTGAAATACTTCTGAACAATGGAGAGTCCCCATCAAAAGAAAGAAAAAAGAAATAAAGAGAGAGAGAGACAGAAAAAAAAAAAGATAAAATAAAAGTGAAGGCCCAGCCCAAGGGGCCCCAAGGTAAAGATTTATGAAGTATACAAATAAAAACAGATGAAGAAAAAGACCGATAAAAGTAGATGACGAGAGAAAAATAAATAAATAAAAAAAAACTCCAAATATAAGATTTAGATACTACCAGAACAAAAACAAATACACAGAAACACTGACAGAGGAAAAAGATGGGAGGGAAGTTATAAATTCTCAGGGTTGGTGTGGAAGGTTATTTTGATTCTTCCTGGATGTATCTTGATATGTTTGTTAAAGGACTCAACTTTCCTTCGATAAAGGGGGATTAAAACTTCTTTACTTATAGGGTTAGCAGTGATTCGGGAAAGGGATTACCTTGAAGCTTATCTCTATATGTATATTAAAAATAAAATAAAGTAAAAAAATAAAAAAATAGAAAAACAGAAAAAAACACAGGTATATGTATCAAAAAAGTTAACGTAAAAGGTTATTATTGAATTTGATGTACTGAACGTCTCCTTGTGATGGTAAATAGGTTAAAAAGTTATATATTCAAAAAGAAAAGAAAAGAAACAGAATAGTGGGAATAAATTAAAAACAAATGTTGTAGGGACATCTGGGTGGCTCATTCGATTAAGCAGCTGCCTTTGACTCAGGTCATGATCCCAGCATCCTGGGATCAAGTCCCACATTGAGCTCCTTGCTTGGTGGGGAGCCTGCTTCTCCCTCTGCCTCTGCCTGCCACTCTGTCTGCCTATGTGCTCTCTCTTTCTCTCTCTCTGACAAATTAAAACAAAAATCTAAAATAAAAAAAATTAAAAAAATAAAAATAAAAAATAAATGTTGTATCTATGAAGTAGTGGTGGTTGATCTCTTTTATTTATTTGGGGGCGGCTGGCTTTCTGGGGGAGGGGCCACTTGGGTTTTCAGGCAATGTTGTCTGAGTTAAACCCTCCTGCCCCCATCAAGGGGCTGGGCTCTGGGGAAACTGATTTTTCAGGCTTTTGTTCTCTGGGGTTTTTTTTTTTTATTTGTTTGTTCCTTTGTTTATGCTCCCCTTGCCGGCTTTTGGCAGTTTTTGGAGGTTTAGAGGAAAGCAAACTGGACCCAGACCTCTCTCTCAGAGAAAAGCCTTAGTTTCTTCCCCTCTGGGTGCTCCAGAGCACATAAATTTCCCCTCTACCACTGGCAGAGCACGTTCCCAGTCACAGTCTCTGGGGTCAGAGGAACTCCCTCTTGTGCCCAAAACCATGAGAAATCCTAGCCTTGGCTATCTGGGCAGCTCCAGACTGCCAGAGAGGTCCCAAGGTGAGATAGCACACTGAGATTTTCATGCTGGCCCTGGCTGGGAGTTCTCAGACTCTGGGTCCTATAGAGCGTTATCTGTCTGGCCCCTCAGGCACCTCTCTCAGGGGAGTGTAAGGTGCAACTCAGACTCTAGTCGAGCAGCGCTTGAACATGCGAGTGCTGAGTGCAAAATGCTGTGGTTTTGCTGGCTGGTGAGGTTCCCTCACCCTCACAGGTGCCACCACCCATAAGCTCTCAGGTGCGCCAGCACCACAGGGACCAAGACCTGGCTTCTTTGCTGCACTCTGGCTCAGCACCTTCATTGGCTGTCCTGGGTCACCGGGCTTAAGCCCCTGTCCCTAACCGCCCAATTCCCCCAATTTTCCCCTACAATCCTTTGCTCTTTTTGAGTGCTTTCAACCAGACTCCAAGTTAATGCTGGTCCCCAATCACAAGATACTCTCATATTGGGGTATTAGTTTTCAATGGGTCACTTCTGTTGGCTCCCTCCTCCTTTTGTTTATCTTCCAATATCAGTCCGATGTTCCCACTCCACTTTACCTGCCCACTGGCGTCTTCTGCCCCCATAGATATTCAGAAGTGTATAATTCTAATCTCAGACTGATTTCATGGGTGATCAGAGTTCTTTGGTAGGTAATTAGCTCACTTTAGGGGACAGGTTGAAATGGCGCCTCCTCCTACTTCTCTGCTATCTTGTCCCCTTAATCTTGACATCCCCCCTTTTTTTAAAAAAATAACATGGACATATTAATGTTTACTATGTTTATACCTCCCCATCTTAATATATGTGACTTTTCCTTGAAATCTGCTCCTATGACTTCCAGTTCTCTGCCCTAAACATTCATGTGTTTTATTTCCAGTGAATATTCTTATTTTATTAATATATTCTACTTTGTTCTATTTTAAATCTATCAAATTTTATTAAAATTAACTATTTCATTGTTTCTTACCATACATTACACTATATCTAAGCCTTTAAAAACAATTCTTTTCTGGGGCATCTCTGTGGCTCAGTGGATTAAGCCTCTGCCTTCAGCTCAGGTCATGATCCCATGGTCCTGGGATGGAGCCCCACATCAGGCTGTCTGCTCAACAGAGAGCCTGCATCTCCCTCTCTGCCTGCCTCTCTGCATACTTCTGCCAACTTGTGATTTATCTCTCTGTCAAAAAAATTTATAAAAAATCTTTAAAAAAAACACAATTATTTTCTACATGCAAAATGAACTATTACCATTTAGTCTCACAGTTTTATCTATGACTTTGATTTTTCTTAACATTACATTTATTTAATTATTTCATTTTATTTTTTTGACCGAGAAGCAGGGAGAGAGAGTATGAGCAAGTGTTGTGGAATAGAGGGAGAGGAAAAAGCAGACACCCCACTGAGCAGGGAGCTTGACACAGAGCTCAATCCAAGGACACCAAGATCATGACCCGAGCTGAAGGCAGACACTTAATTGACTGAGCCATCCAGACACCTGTATTTTACGGTTTTGACTTTTTTTTTTTTTAAGTATGAAATGATTAGAGACTGGTGAAAAGAAACAAATCTGGTAGAGAAGTCCCTTCCCCAGTCTCTCAGTGGTGATATTTTGTATAATCCCAACATGTCACAAAAAGGAAATTGGATTGACTACAATGCACAGAAATTGTTCAGACATTACCACTTTTAAATGTGTTCACTGAGTGTGTCTTTGTGTGTGGAGGGGAATAGTTTATAGAATTTTAACCCATGTGCAAATGTGGGTAACATACAATAGAATATTACACAGCCATCAGAAAGGATGAATACACAACTTTTGTATCAACATGGATGGGACTGTAGGAGATTATGCTGAGTGAAATAAGTCAAGCTGAGAAAGTCAATTATCATATGGTTTCACTTAGTTTTGGAGCATAAGGAATAACATGGAGGACTTTAGGAGAAGTAAAGGAAAAGTGAATTTGGATAAATTGGACCAGGAGACAAAGCACGAGAGACTGTGGACTCTGAGAAACAAACTGAGGGTTTTGTAGGGGAGAAGGGTGGTGGGATGGGTCAGCATGGTGATGGGTAATAAGGAGGGCACATATTGCTCGGAGCACTGGGTGTGGTGCATAAACAATGAATCTTGGAACACTGAAAAAAATTTAAAGAAATAAAGAAAAAATAAAAATTAAAAAAATGTGAGTAATAACCTCAACCAAGAAATAGAAAGGTAAAATCACCAAAGATAGTTTGTGTTAACCCCTTTCAGTCACATTTGCTTCAATCCCTCCTCTCGACCCAATGACCAGTCCCTAATCTCTGTGAAACATTAATCTATTTTAATTTTGTACTTTAATTAGCAATAACCGCTCCTCGGATAAACCTCATTGGCTACGATACTGCCACTGCACAAAGCTGTAATTTTGTACTTTAAAGAGAATTTTATGAATAGACTCATGTAATGTGTAATCTTTGCCACTGCTTTTTTTACTGTGTACTTCCAGTGAAATCCATACGAGTTGATTTGTGCCCAACAGTTTATTTTGTATTGATGAGCAGCATACCATATTACCAATATGCCACAGTCTAAATACTCACCCATGGAGGACACTTGGATTACTTCAAAATTTTGACTATTACAACTGAAGGCTCTATGTACATGTGTGTACACATTTTATGTTTTTTTATGTATACATAGTTTTATTTCTCTGTGACTTTTGCCAACAATTTAAATTTTAATCGTATGTAGCATTTGAATATTTACTTTTATTATAAAATACAGGACTCTCTTGGGGTGCCTGGGTGGCTCAGTGGGTTAAAGCCTCTGCCTTCAGCTCAGGTCATGATCTCAGGTTCCTGGGATCAAACCCCACATTGGGCTCTCTGCTCAGCAGGGAGCCTGCTTCCCCCTCTTTCTGCCTGCCTCTCTGCCTAATTGTGATCTCTCTCTCTGTGAAATGAATAAATAAAATCTTAAAAAAAAAAAAGAAAATGCAGGACTCTCTTTTTTTTCCAGAGTGTCTGTGCCATTTTACATTCTCCTTAACAATTTATGATTGATCCAGTTTACCTGTGTCTTCTCACAATATTGGTGTTGCCACTTAGAAAAATAAATATAAATTTTGTTTTTGACATCAGAAGTTTAGTGATATTCCATCATGCTTTTTTTCATATTTTCTTTATGATTAAAGATGTACATATTTTCATATATGTATCTATATACCTATGTATATTCTATGGCTAACATAGAGTAACCACAACCACACCTGTTATGCTGTTTGATCCATGTTTATAACTAGTTTTTTTTTCCCCATGTTTACTCTGGAGTTGTGATGTTTGGTGGCATATTATAGCTATAATAGGCAGCACAGCTGGTCCCATGCTTGCTTGCAAAATGTAGGATCAAAGGAGACAACTCCCTTTAATAAAACACGTCACTGAAATGTCCTTTCCTGGGACGTGGAGGTCTAGGCGATCTTTCTAACCTTTGTACTTCTGCAGAGGAGCTTCTGTCTGCATTATGTGGCATTGATCCTGTTTTTCTTTGCCAAATAAGAAAATTTGATTGTTACTAATACCATTTGCCTTGAAAGAGTGAAAGAGTGGTTTTTAATTCTAATTTAGAAAAACAGTCTTGGTACTAAACTGAAGTTTAGGGTTAAAGTTTTCTTCATTCTGTAAGGTGTTTTTTTCACCTCTGATCAATAATTCTGCTTTAACATACTTCCTTATTGGGCCCTTTAATGTATAAAATCATGAGGCAGTTTGTTCAGAGTCCACTTCCTGCTTTCACTTTCCCATATGTGAGTGCCCTAACAAGCCAGTTTTCTGTTTGAGGAACAGTTCTTGGTGTTTTAGATACAGTGTGAATATAAGTAAACCAGACTTCAGGACTAGGACCCATGCTAGTTCATGGGAGGGCAGAAGTCTGACCTTTCAGCCCTGGGACCACCAGTTGGAATGCAGCCTTTTTGTGTGAACCTCAGGACCCTTCTTCTCTTAGTTTTGCTTCCACAGGAAGGTGCAGGTGAGTAAGACGGAGGGACAGCTGGGATTTTCTTTACCCTGTAACTTAGCTCAGAAGTCATATTGTTCCATAGCACATCGCCAGGGTCCTGCTCTTTTCCTTATACAGGGAACTAAACACCTCGGAATTGTTCTCCTTTCATTTTTTTTTTAAACATCTTCCTGTGTCTCTTTCCTTTTCTATGCTTTTTAGGATAAAATCATATAATTACACAAAGACATCTTATAAAATGTAAATAATGTAAGAGGAGTATGTCAAAACACTTTGTTATTTATTCAGTCCAGTTGATGTAACATATTTTGGAAGGCAAGTATAGATAAGAAAAACCAGTTTGCTTCCCTGGGGAATGCTCTCTACCCACTGCTGTCAGAACGTAGAGTCAGAAACTTTGGGCTGCTATAGACATATTGCACTCATCCGGCTGCATGACTCTTAACAGGGTATTAAATACTTTTGACTTTAATAAATACCCATTTGTTCACATGAGTGCACTTGAACTGAGATTGAATGTCACTTCCAGTATGGAAATATTCTATTTCCACAGGCCTGTGAGAACACTGGTCCAACAAAGACATACTCTTCCAGACAAAAGATTAGTTGAAAGAATTATGAAATATTCCATTTCATTGCAAAAATAAACACGGAATTATCAACACGTTTTGATAGAGAATGTTCATGTTGATTTTAATGAAAGATATACTGTTTAGCAGTGAGATAAATATACACAATTGGCCAAAAAAATAAAGGAAATAATTTTAAAACCTAAAATTATATCTCAGTCCACTTCCTCTGAAAAATTATCTACTTAAAATACAGGAAAGCAATTAGTACATTAGAAAATACATTCTAATTAATTAATTATTTAATTAACGGCATATCACAAAAAATAATATTATAACTTAGAAGTCATCTTTTTTAAAATTTTTATTTCTTTTCAGCGTAACAGTATTCGTTGTTCTTGCACCACACGCAGTGCTCCATGCAATCTGTGCCCTCTCTAATACCCACCACCTGGTTCCCCCAACCTCCCACCCCCCGCCCCTTCAAAACCATCAGATTGTTTTTCAGAGTCCATAGTCTCTTATGGTTCACCTCCCCTTCCAATTTCCCTCAACTCCCTTCTCCTCTCCATCTCTCTTTGTCCTCCATGCTATTTGTTATGCTCCACAAATAAGTGAAACCATACGATAATTGAATCTCTCTGCTTGACTTATTTCACTCAGCATAATCTCTTCCAGTCCCGCCCATGTTGATACAAAAGTTGGGTATTCATCCTTTCTGATGGAAGCATAATATTCCATAGTGTATATGGACCACATCTTCCTTATCCATTCGACTGATGAAGGGCATCTTAGTTCTTTCCACAGTTTGGCGACCATGGCCAATGCTTCTCTAAACATTGGGGTACAGATGGCCTTCTTTTCACTACATTTGTATCTTCGGGGTAAATACCCAGTAGTGCAATTGCAGGGTAATAGGGAAGCTCTGTTTTTAATTTCTTGAGGAATCTCCACACTGTTTTCCAAAGTGGCTGCACCATCTTGCATTCCCACCAACAATGTAAGAGGGTTCCCCTTTCTCCACATGCTCTCCAACACATATTGTTTCCCGTCTTGCTAATTTTGGCCATTCTACCTGGTATAAGGTGGTATCTCAATGTGGTTTTCATTTAAATCTCCATGATGGCTAGTGATGATGAACATTTTTTCATGTGTCTGATAGCCATTTGTATGTCTTCATTGGAGAAGTGTCTGTTCATATCTTCTGCCTATTTTTTATATGATTGTCTGTTTTGTGTGTGTGGAGTTTCAGGAGTTCTTTATAGATCCTGGATATCAACCATTCATCTGTACTGACATTTGCAAATATCTACTCCCATTCCGTGGGTTGCCTCTTTGTTTTGTTGAGTGTCTCCTTTGCTCTGCAGAAATTTTTGATCTTGATGAAGTCCCAAAAGTTCATCTTTGCTTTTGTTTCCTTTGCCTTTGGAGACATATCTTGAAAGAAGTTGCTGTGGCTGATATTGAAGAGGTTACTGCCTATGTTCTCCTCTAGGATTCTAATGGATTCCTAACTCATGTTGAGGTCTTTTATACATTTCGACTTTATCTTTGTGTATGGTGTAAGAGAATGTTTGAGTTTCATTCTTCTGCATATAGCTGTCCAGTTTTCCCAGCATGATTTATTGAAGAGACTGTCTTTTTTCCACTGTATATTTTCTCCTACTTTGTCGAAGATTATTTGCCCCTAGAGCTCAGGGTCCATATCTGGGCTCTCTACTCTGTTCCACTGGTCTATGTGTCTATTTTTATGCCAGTACCATGCTGTCTCAGTGATCACAGCTTTGTAGTAAAGCTTGAAATCAGGTAACGTGATGCCCCCAGTTTTATTTTTGTTTTTCGACATTTCCTTAGCAATTTGGGGTGTCTTCTGATTCCATACAAATTTTTGGATAATTTGATCCAGCTCTTTGAAAAATACTGGCAGAATTTTGATCGGTATGGCATTAAAAGTATAGATTGCTCTAGGCAGTAGAGAAATTTGAACAAAGTATATTCTTCCGATCCAAGAGCATGGAATGGTCTTCCATCTTTTTGTGTCTCCTTCAATTTCTTTCATGAGTGTTCTAGAGTTCCTCAAGTACAGTTCCTTTACTTCTTTGGTTAGGTTTATTCTCACGTATGTTATGGTTCTTGGTGCTATAGTAAATGGAATTGATTCTCTAATTTCCCTTTCTTTATTTTCATTGTTCGTGTATAAGAAAGCCACTGATTTCTGTACATTGACTATGTATCCTGCCACGTTGCTGAGTTGCTGTATGAGTTCTAGTAGTTTGGGGGTGGAGTCTTTTGGGATTTCCATATAAAGAATCATGTCATCTGTGAAGAGAGAGAGTTTGACTTCTTCCTTGCCAATTTGGATAACTATTGTTTCTCTTTGCTGTCTGATTGCTGTTGCTAGGACTTCTAATACTATGTTGAACAAGAGTGGTGAGAGTGGGCATCCTTGTTGTGTTCCTTATCTCAATGGGAGGGCAGCAAGCTTTTTATTGAGGATGATATTTGCTGTGGGTCTTTCATTGATAGATTTGAGGAAGTTCAGGAATGTTCCCTCTATCCCTATACTTTGAAGTGTTTTAATCAGGAATGGATGCTGGATTTTGTCAAATGCATTTTCTGCATCAATTTAGAGGACCATGTGGTTCTTCTCTCTTCTCTTATTAATTTGTTCTATCACATTGATTGGTTTGTGAATGTTGAACCATCCTTGTAACCCAGGGATGAATCCCACCTGGTCATGGTGGATAATCTTTTTAATGTGCTGTTGGATCCTGTTTGCTAGGATCTTGTTGAGAATCTTAGCATCCATATTTATTGGTGATAATTGTCTGAAATTCTACTTTTTGGTAGGGTCTTTGCATGGTTTGGGGATCAGGGTAATGCTGGCTTCATAAAAAGAGTCTGGAAGTTTTCCTTCTACTTCAATTTTTTGAAACAGCTTCAGGAGAATAGGCGTTATTTCTTCTTTGAAACTTTGGTAGAATTCCCCAGGAATCCATCAGGTCCTGAGCTCTTGTTTTTTGGGAGGTTTTTGATCAGTGCTTCAATCTTGTTACTAGATATCAGTCTATTCAGGTTGTCAATTTCTTCCTGGTTGAATTTTCGGAGTTGATAGTTTTCCAGGAATGCATCCATTTCATCTAGGTTGCTTAGCTTATTGGCTTATAACTGTTGATAATAACTTCTGATGATTGTTTCTACTTACTTGGTGTTAGCTGTAATCTCTCCCTTTTCATTCATAATTTTATTAATTTGGGCTTTCTCTCTTTTCTTTGGGATTAGGGTGGCCAATGGTTTATGGATCTTATTGATTATTTCAAAAAACCAATTTCTAGTTTCATTGATAGTTTCTACTGTATCTCTGGTTTCTACCTCATTGATCTCTGCTCTAATCTTGATTATTTCCTTCTTATGTGTGGAGTTGTTTTGATTTGTTGTTGATTCCCCAGTTCTTTAAGGTGTAGAGACACCTGGTATATTCTGGATTTTTCAATTTTTTTGAGGAAGGCTTGGATGGATATGTATTTCCCCCTTAGGACAGCCTTTGCTGTATCCCATAGGTTTTGGACCGAAGTGTCTTCATTCTCATTGGTTTCCATGAATTGTTTCAGTTCTTCTTTGATCTCCTGGTTGATCAAGCATTCTTAAGCAAGGTGGTCTTTAGCTTCCTGGTGTTTGAGTTCCTTCCGAACTTTTCCTTGTGATTGAGCTCCATTTTCAAAGCATTGTGATCTGAGCATATGTAGGGAATAATCTCAGTCTTTTGGTATCGGTTGAGTCCTGATTTGTGACCCAGTATGTGGTCTATTCTGGAGAAGGTTCCATGTGCACTTGAGAAGAATAAGTATTCTGTTGTTTTAGGGAGGAATGTTCTGTATATATCTATGTGGTCCATCTGGTCCAATGTATCATTCAATGCTCTTGTTTCCTTATTGATTTGCTGCTTCAATGATCTATTTTTGAGAGAGGCATGTTAAGATCTCCTACTATTAATGTATTCATATCAATATGACTCTTTATCTTGATTAACAGTTTTCTTATGTAATTGGCTGCTCCCATATTGGGGGCATAGATATTTACAATTGTTAGATCCTCTTGGTGGATAGTCCCTTTAAGAATTATGCAGTGTCCTTCTGTATCTCTGACTACAGTCTTTAGTTTAAAATCTAATTTATCTGATATGAGAATCACTACCCCGGCCTTCTTTTGAGGCCCATTGGCATGAAAGATGTTTCTCCATCCCTTCACTTTCAGTCTGGGTGAATCTTTAGGTTCAAAATGGGTCTCTTGTAGATAACATATGGATGGGTCCTGTCATTTCATCTAATCCGCAAACCTGTGTCATTTTATGGGCGTATTTAGGCCATTCACATTGGGAGTGATTATTGATAGATACGTTTTTATTAACATCGTGTTACCTTTGAAGTCTTTCTTTCTGTAGATTGTATCTATATTTCTGTTCAATGTATTCTTAGGAATTTTTTCTTTTATAGAACCCCCAGAAATATTTCCTGCAGTGTCAGCTTGGTGTTCACATACTCTTTTAAGCCTTGCCAGTCTTGGGAACTCTTTATCTCTCCATCCATTTTGAATGTCAGTCTTGCTGGATAAAGTATTCTTGGCTGCATGTTCTTCTCATTTAGTGCCCTGAATATATCTTGCAGCCCTTTCTGGCTTGCCTGGTCTCTGTGGACAGGTCTGATGTTATTCTGCTGAGCTTTCCTCTGTATGTAAGGAGCTTCTTTTTCCTGGCTTCTTTAAAGAGGGTCTGCCTAAAATTATAATTCTTCATTCTTACTATTAGTTGTTTCCAGGACTTTCAAGATTCTATAATCTTGGGGGAAACTGTTCTGCCTCTAGTACATGAATGCTGGTTTCATTCGTGAGATTGGGAAAATTTTCATGGACAACTTATTCCACTATATCTTCTAGACTTCTTTTTTTCTCCTCCCTTCAGGCATTCCAATAATTCTGACATTGGAATGTTTCATGGCATCATTTATTTACTTGATTCTGTTTTTGTGGCTTCTAAGCTGTTTGTTCCAGAGTTCCTCCTGATCCTTTCTCTCTATCTGTTTGTCCTCCAGATCACTAATTATATCTTCTCTCTCAGTAACCCTAGCTTTAAGAGAATTTAGATTAGATAGGAACTCATTGAGAGCATTGTGAACATCATCCCTGGTGGCTTTCAGTTCTGCCCTAACATTGTGAACATCATCCCTGGTGGCTTTCAGTTCTGTCCTGATCAATTCTGTTTGGTCATCCATGGCTTTCTCTGACCTACCTATTGCCTGGATAATTGTTAGCCTGAATTCCCTTTCCTATATATTGTGTATGTTGATAGCCATTAGCTCTGTTGCAGAAGGCCCAACCTCTGTATTTTTCTTCTGTTGGGCATTCCTCCTCCTAGTCATTTTGGTGAGAGATGACTAAACGGATGTAGCTGGATATATCGAATGTGTTGTGGTCAAGGTGCACCCTGGATCGCTTCTGAGCAATCAGGATTCCCCACTCAAATGAGAGAAAAAAGAAAAGAAAAAAGAAAGAGAGAGAGAGAGACAGGAAAAGAAGGGAAGATAAAAGAGTAGATTCAGCCCAAATGGGCCCCAAGGTAAGATTGATGAAGTATACAAACAAAAACAGACAAACAAAAGGACTGATAAAAGTATATGACAAGAGAAAATTTTATATAAATATGTATATATATATATATATATATATATATATATATATATGCAAAAAAAAAGAAGAACCTCTTCAAAAAGAATCCCAAGTATAAGATTTATATACTATCAGGACAAACACAAATACCCAGGAACACTGGCAGAAGAAAAAGATGGGAGAGTGGTTATAAATTCTCTGTGTGGTCAAGGAAGGTTGTTTTGATTCTTCGTTGATGTATCTTGATATCTTTGTTAAAGGACTCAACTTTCCTAAGATAAAGAGGGATTGAAAATTGGTTTACACATAGGAGTAGCATTGATTGGGGAAAGGGGGTTACCTTGAAGTTTAACTCTATATGAATATTAGAAAATAAAAATTAAAAAGAATAAACTAGACTAAACTAAACTAAAATTTAAAAAAAATTTTAAAAATTGAAAAGCAAAAGTGAAACATGGGTGTATGTATCAAAATGTTCGGGTTAGAAGGTTGTTATGGAATGTGATGTACTGGACATCTCACTGTGATGGCAAATAGGTTAAAAATTATCTATTTAAAAAATGAACCAGAATAGTGGGAATGAGTTAAAAATAAAAGTTGTATATATGAAGTAGTGGTGATTGTTCTCTTGTCATCTTTTTTTTTTTTTTTTTCTTTCCTGGTTGGTTTGCTGGGGGAGGGGCCTGCCACATGGGTTTTCAATCAATGATGTTCGCCTAGTTGAGTCCTCCCGCCCCCCTCAAGAGGGTGGGCTCTGAGGAACCCGCTTTTTCAGGCTTTTGTTCTCTGGAGGTTTTTATGTTAGTTCATTTTTGTTTGTTTTTTTTTGTTTGTTTGTTTTTGTTTTTGTTTTTGTTTCTGTTTTTCTCTTGCCTTGACAGCTTTTGATGGTTTTTGTTGGTTTAGAGGAAAGCAAACTGCACCCCAACCTCCCTCTCAGAGAGAAGCCTCAGTCTGCTCCCCTGTGGGTGCTGCAGAGCTGCTGGCAGAGCCAGTTCCGAATTGCGGTCCCTGGGGATGCAGAATCTCCTGCTTGTACCCAAAACCATGGCAGTGGCGGCTGTCTGAGCAGCTCCAGACCACCAGAGAGGTTCCAAGTAGGGATTGCACACTGAGATTTTCCCGCTGGCCCGGGCTGGGAATGCCTGGTCTTTCCAGGTCTGAGCGCACTGGGCTGGCCCCTGTGCACACCTCTCCTAGGGGAGGGTGTGGGGTGCGCGCATCTCAGGCTCTGATAGCATGGCACAGCGTTCTGCCATCTGGCGAGGCTCCCAGACCCTCACGGGAGCTGGACCCCATGCGTTCTTGGGTGTGCTGGCAGCTCAGGGACCAAGACCTAGTTTCTCTGCCGCACTCTCTCTGGCTCAGCGCCAGGGGAGGCTGTCCTGGGTCTGGGGACTTAAGTCTCTGTCCCTAATGGCCCCAATTCCCACAATTTCCCCTGTGATCCTTAGCTCTTTTTGAGTGCTTTCAACAAGACTCCAAGTTAATGCTGGTCCCCAGATGCAGGGCACTCTCGTATTGGGGTATTACTTTCCAATCGGAGCCTCTGGTGGCTCCCTCCCCTTTTTGTTTATCTTCTGATATCAGTCCGATGTTCCCACTCCACTGTACCTGCCCACTGGCTTCTTCTGCTCCTTTAGAGATCCAGACGTGTATAATTTTTTTTAAGATTTTATTTATTTATTTGACAGACAGAGAACACAAGTAGGCAGAGAGGCAGGCAGAGAAAGGAGGAAGCAGGCTCCCCGCCGAGCAGAAAGTCCGATGTGGGGCTCGATCCCAGGTCTGTGAGATCATGACCTGTGCTGAAGGCAGAGGCTTTAACCCATTGAGCCTCCAGGTGCCCCAGACGTGTATAATTCTGATCTCAGGCTGATTTCATGGGTGATTGGAGTTCTTTGGTAGGTAATCAGCTCACTTTAGGGTACAGGTTGAAACGGGCCCTCCTCCTACTTCCCCTCCATCTTGTCTGTCTTCACATTAGCTTTTTCATGCATTTTGACATAATCTTTGTGCATTGTATTAGAGAATGTTCCAGATTCATTCTCCTACATATGGCTGTATAATTTTCCAAGCACCATTTATTGAAGAGGCTTTATTTTTCCATTGGGTGTTCCTCCCTGCTTTGTCAAATATTAGTTGACCGTCCATTTCTGGGTGTCCCTAATCTGTTTCATAGATCTTTGTGTCTGTCTTTTTGACAGGACTATACTGTCTTGATGATCACAGCTTTGTATATACATTGAAATAAGGCAAGGTGATGCTCCCAGCTTTGTGTTGTTGTTGTTGTTGTTGTTGTTGTTGTTGTTGTTTTCTCAACAGTCCCCGGTTTATTCAGGATCTTTGCTTACTCCTTTTAAATTTTAGGATCGTTGGTTTCATCTCTGTGAAAATTGTCTATGGTATTTTGATAGGAATTGCATTGAAATTGTAAGTTGTTCTTGCAACATAGATATTTTAGCAATGTTTATTATTCCGATCCATAAGTACAGAATATTTTTCCATCTCTTGTGTCTTCCTCAATTTGTTTCATAAGTGTTCTATAGTTTCTAGAATTTACTACTTTGGCTAGGTTTATTCCTAGGTATCTTTCGCTTTTTGGTGCCATTATAAATGTAATTGATTCCTTAATTCCTCTTTCTTCAGTCATGTTGTTAATCTATAGAAATGAAAGTGATTTCTCTGCATTGATTTTTTAGCCTGCCACATTGCTGATTTACTGTATGAGTTCTTGTAATAGGGATGGAGTTTTTTGGGTTCTCTACATAGAGTATCATGTCATCCATGAAGAGGGAGAGTCTAACTTATTCTTTGTTAATTTGAATACCTTTTGTTTCTTTTTGTTGTCTGATTGCTGAGGCTAGGACTTCTAGTAATATGTTGAACAATATTGGTGAGAGTGGGCATCCCTGTTGTGTCCCGGACCTTACAAGAGAAACTCTAAATCTTCCCCTGTAGAGAATGATATTCACTCTGGGCTTCCCGTAGATGGCTTTTATGAATTTGAGGTAGGTTCTGTTTATCCCTACACTATGGAGAGTTTTAATCAAGAAACATGTTGTATTTTGTTGAATGCTTTTTCTGCATCAGTTGATAGGATCAAATGGTTCTTATATTTTCTTTTATTAATATGCTCTATCACAGTGATCAATTTGTGAATGTTGAACCACCCTGGCATCCCAGCAATAAATGCCACGTGGCTGTGGTGAATAATCCTTTTAATGTACTGTTGGACCCTACTGGCTAGGATCTTATAGAGTATTTTGACATTCATGTACATCAGGGATAGTGGTCTGTAATTCTTTTTGATGGGGTCTTTGGTTTTGGCATCAGGGTAATGCTGGCCTCATAGAATTAGTTTGGAAGTTTTCCTTCCATTTCTATTTTGTGAAACAGATCTATTTTGTGAAATAGTTATCATTTCTTCCTTAAATGCTTAGTAGAATTCCCGTGAGAAGCCATCTGACCCTGGCCTTTAGTTTTTTGGGAGATTCTTGATTACTGCTTCAATTTCCATACTGGTTATTTGTCTGTTCACATTGTCTATTTCTTCCTGTTTTCATGTTGGTGGTTTATAAATGTCCAGGAATGCATCCATTTCTTCCAGATTGCCTAATTTTTTGGCATAGAGTTGCTGATAATATTGTCTAATATTTTCATATGTTTCCTTGGTGTTGGTCATTATCTCATTTTTCCTTCATGATTTTATTAATTTAGATCCTTTCTCTTTTCTTTTGGATATGTTGGCAGAGGTTTGTTGTTTGTCTCATTAATTCTTTCAAATAACTAGCTTCTAGTTCATTGATCTACTTCATTGTTTTTCTGGTCTCTAGTTCATTGATTTCTGCTCTGATCATTAATTATCTCTCTTCTGCTTGGTTTAGGCTTTATTCACTGTGCTGTCTCTAGGTCCTTTAGATGTAAGGTTAGTTTGTTCATTTGGGATTATTCTAATTTTATGAGAGAGGCATGGATGGCTCTGTACTTCCGTTTTAGGACCACTTTTGCAGTAACCCGTAGGTTTTGGGAAAAAAAAAAAAAAGGTCTTCATTTTCATTGGTTTCAGTGAATTGTTTAAGTTCTTTAATTTCCTGGTTGAGGAAGTTATTATTAGCAGGATTATTTGCATTATTATTAGCATATATTATTAGAATTATTTAACAGGATGCTACTTAGCCTCCTAGTGTTTCAGTTCCTTCTAAATCCTTCTTGTGATTGACTTTCAGGTTCAAAGTATTTTGGGCTGAAAATATGCTGGGGATAACTTCGGCCCTTTGGGTTCAGCTGAGAACTGATTTGTGCCCCATTACGTTATCTGTTCTGGAGAAAGTTCCATGTGCACTAAAAAGAATGAGTATACTTTTGTTTTAGGATGGAATGTTCTGTGTATATATCTATGAAGTCCATGTTGTCCAATTTTTCATTCAAATTTCTTGTTTCTTTGTTGGTCTGCTGCTAATATGATCTATCCATTGCTGTGAGTGGAGTGTTTATGTCTCCTACTATCAATATATTATTATTGATATGTTTCTTTGTTTTGGATATTTTTAAAGATTTTATGTATTTATGAGAGAGAGAGCGAGAATGAAAGAGAGCGAGAACAGAAGGGGGAGGGTCAGAGGGAAAAGCAGACTCCCTGCCTAGCAGGCAGCCTGATGCAGGACTCGATGCCAGGATTCCAGGATCATGACCTGAACCAAGGGCAGTCACTTAACCAACTGAGCCACCCAGGCATCCCTGTTTTGGTTATTAATTGGTTTATATGAGTGGCTGTTCCCATTTTGGGGCATAGATATTTATAACTGTTAGATCATCTTGTTGGATAGACCCTTTAAATATTACATAGTGTACCTCTATATATCATATTACAGTCTTTGGTTTAAAATCTAAATTGTCTGAAATAAGGACTGCTACTCCAACTTTCCTTTGAGGTTCATTAGTGTGGTAAAATGTTCTCATCCCCCTCCTTTTCAATATGGAGATGTCTTTGGGTTCAATATTAGTCTCTTATAGAAAACATATAGATGGGCTCTGCTTTTCTTTATCCAATCTGATACACTGTGTCTTTTGATTGGAACACTCAGCCCATTTAGATTCAGAGTAACTATTGAAAGATATGAATTTAGTGACATGAATTGCCTGCAAAGGCCCTGTTGCTATAGTCCCTGCTATTTTCTGATCTATGTGACTGTTGTCTCTCTCTTCACTTACAGTACCCCCCTTAATGTTTCTTGCAGGGCTGGCTTGGTGGTCACATTTTAAAAAATTATTTATTTATTTATTTATTTATTTGACAGAGAGAGAGAGACGCAGGGAGGAAGGGAACACAAGCAGGGGGAGTGGGTGAGGGAGAAGCAGACTTCCTACAGAACAGGTAGCCTGATATGGGGCTTGATCCCAGGGCCCCACTATCATGACCTGAGCCAAAGGCAGATACTTAACCAACTGAGCCACCCAGGTGCCCTGATGGTCACATATTCTTTCAGTTTCTGTGTGTCCTGGAAAATTTTTATTTCTCTTTCCCTTAGGAATGTCAGCCTTGCTGTATAAAGTATTCTTGGCTGCACGTTTTTCTCATTTAGTGCCATGAATATATCATTCCAGCTCTTCTTGGCTTGCCAGATTTCTGTGGTTAGGTCTGATGTTACTGTGATATTCCTTCATACTTCTCTCCCTAGCCACTCTCAGGATAGCTTCTTTTGCTCTAAGATTTGCAAGTTTCACTATTATGTCAGGGTGTTGAACTGTTTTTATTGATTTTTGGAGGGGTCCTCTCTGCCTCTTGGTAATGAATGCCTGCTTCCTTTCCCAAATTAGGAAAGTTCTCAGCCATGGTTTGCTTGAATATACTTTCTAGCCCTCTCTCTCTTTCCACCCCCCCCCCGCCTTCTTGGATGTCAATGATTTTGACATTGGTTCTTTTCAATGAATCATTAAGTTTCCAAATCCTTTCTTCATAGGCTATTAGTTGTTTTTCTCAACTTCCTTCTGTTCCATCACCTGTCCTCTAGATCACTTATTCTTTCTTCTGCATCACTGACACTAGCTGTTAGAGCAACAAATTTAGACAACTCATTAATAGCATTTTAAAATTCAACCTAATTTGATCTCATTTCCAGCCTTAGAGATTCTGTATTGTCATGTATGCTTTCTTTCAAGCCTACCTAACTTTATAATTGGTAGCCTGAATCCTTTCTATGACATCTTTCTTATATCCATATTGATTAGCTCTATGGCAGAGAACATCACTTCTAGTTCCTTCCTTTGTTATCATTTCCTCCTTCAAGTCATTCTTTCTAAGGAAGGATGCATAGGTAAATGAACAGAGTCCAAAATATCAACAATTACTGTAGAAAAACGCATTCCAAAAAAATCCAAAGTGGTATGTAGACACCACAGAAATGTGAACAAAGACAAAATGAACAAAACAACAAAAGAGGGGGGAGACTATAATCTCACAAGATGGACAAAGCAGGATGATCTACTTGTTCCTGAATGAAGTTAGGTCTGTGACTTAGAAGACTGTACATCTCAAATATGAAAAGAAAACAAAATTTATTTTTCTCTTTTTTTGTCCTTCAAAAGGAAAAATGTTAAAAAGATAAAATGTAAAATTTTAGAATGAAGTAAAACAAGATTTGTGAAGAAACACAATGAGTTCAGTATTTTATTTTCCCTGGTGATAGAGTTTTACCATCTTGGGGGATAAGCTAATCATTCACCTCTTATTCCAGTCTATCTTCTTGGGGAGGGGCCTACTATGCTGCTTCTCAGGTGTCTTTACCTAAGGTATCTTTACCTGGTGGAGTTGCCATACCCCGACGTCTGGGGGATGGGCTCAAGGTGAGTTGATTGTGTTGCTTTTGTTTCCAGGTGGCTTTCTGTGTCAAAGTAAAAATGGTTGGGCTAAGATATCTGGCCCAGAGCCCCAAAATCACATTCCCCTTTCTTTAATAAACCCTTAGGACAACTGTCTTCACTTCTGTGTGCACCAAACCTACAGACTTCCATGGTTCTCCCCCACTGAAATTCTCCCATGGAGCATCTCTAGGGCCCCACAAGTGACACTTCGTTTTGTGTTTTTGTGATTGCAAGTGGTTGCAGTTTCCCATATGCATCCTGTTCCACTGCTCCCAAGTCATAGTTGGGTGCCATCCCACTGTCCTTTCTGGGGCCAACACTACCTTTAAAGCTATGCCCAGTCATGGGTGCAGCTGTTTCATCTCTCCCAGGGGTTGTTACATGGCCTGAACCTTCCAGTCCTCTTCAGGGTGTTCAGGCAAAGAGTGATCTCACTACTGGCCAACCTTGTGGTTTATGACTACTGGACCTAAGATTTCTTTCTGGGCTCAGTAACCTTAAGTTTACTAACTCCTCTGTCTGGGCACTTTGTCAGATTGGACACCCCTGTTCTTCCTGTGTCTCTTGAGACCCCAAGAAGCCACCTAGAATTCTGCCCTACTCATCTCCTGTGCTCTTTTCAGAAAAGGATGTCTCACAGTAGAACAGATTTCTAAGGATTTTCTATCTGATGTTATAGCACTAGGGTAGCTTGTTTATGGTGGATTCCTTCCCCTCCATTTATCTTCCATATTTCCCCAAGATTCACAATTTCTTACCTTATTCCTTGCAAAAAAGTAGTTGTTTTCTGCTTGTAGAGTTCCAGATATATTTTCTTACATCTCAGGGTGAATTCATTTGTGTTCATAATGGTTTCACAGATATCCAAATTTCGTGGAACAGATAAAATGTGGTCCCCTACTCTGCCACCATCTTGCTTCCTGTCCTCTCAACTAACTTTTTTGTTTTCATTGATAAGATGATCAATCAGGTGCAGCCAACATGGGGAGGAGGGTACATGGGACACTCAGGAAAACAAAGTTTATTTTTCTTACATTTTCTAGAGAAACCATGATATTCCATACAGGTGATTACCTGGATAAAGGCAGAAGATCTGCCAAGAGATGGGTCAGCAAGCATTTTGGGAAACTGAAGAGTGGGAAGGCTCAGGAGCAAACATTTTTACTGGGGTGAAGGTGAGGCACATAAATAATAGGCACAGATAAATTTATGCCTGCATTTAAATATCTGCATTTAAATATCTCTAGATCATCACCTGAGGAGAGCAAGAAGGGAAACTTGTGGCAAAGTCCAGCCTTATCACAATAGTGCATGTGGTCACCTGGGCAAACTGCTCCCAAGCCTTTGGTGGATATGCTGGGGTAGGAGGAAAAAGTGAAGTGTTAAACTTTGCAAACAATTGAAACACCTACATAATAATTGCCACCATAATTAATGATTAATTAATCAATATATCTTGCCCTTAATAAGTTTTATCTGTAATAAAACTTATCTTAATATCTTATTAAAAACTTACTTAAACTTATCTTAAAATTTATCTTAAAAACTTGGTATTTTAATAAGTTACATCTATGCCCTTAGTAAGTTTCTTCCTATGTTGCTGTTGCAATTTTTTATCATTTTTAATTCTTTATTTAAATTAAATTTAGTTAACATATACCGTATTATTAGTTTCAAGGTTAGAATTTAATGATTCATCAGTTACATATAACACCGAGGGCTCATTACATCAAGTCCCCCCTTAATATCCATCACCCAGTTTCCCCATCCCCCACTCACCTCCCATCCAAAACCCTTCATATGTTCCCCACATTTAAGAGTCTGTTATGGTTTGCCTCCACTCTGTTTTTATCTTATTTTATTTTTCCTTTATTTCCCCTATATTCGTCTATGTTGTTTCTTAAATTCCACATATGAGAGAAATCATATGGTATTTGTCTTCTGCTGTTGGACTTATTTGCTTAGTATAATACACTCTAATACACTCTAGCTTCACCCACATTGTGACAAATGGCAAGATTCCATTATTTTTGATGCCTGAGTAATATTCCATCACACACACACACACACACACACACACACACACACATGCGCGCGTATATTCCTATAGATATAGATATAGATATATAGATATATAGACATATATATATTCATCCCATTCATCTGTTGATGGACATCTGTGCTCTTCCCATAGTTTGGCTATTGTGGACATTGCTGTTATAAACATTGGGGAGCCAGTGTCCCTTCATATCACTGTGTTTTTACCTTGTGTACCAATACCCAATAGTGCAATTGCTGGGATGTAGGGAGACTCTATTTTTAAGTTTTTGAAGAGCTTCCATACTCTTCCTTACTCTTTTCCAGAGTAGCTGCACCAGTTTGTCTTCCCACCAATAGGGTTAGAAGGTTTCCCTTTCTCCACATCTTCACTTTATCTGTTTTATCCTGTGTTCTTAATTTTAGCCATTCTGACTGGTGGGAGGCAGTATCTTATTTTGGTTTTGATTTCGTTTTCTCTGATGTGAGCATTTTTCCATGTCTGTTGACCATTTGAATGTCTTCTTGGAGCAATGTCTGTTCAGGTATTCCCATTTCTTGACTGGATTGTGTGTGTGTGTGTGTGTGTGTGTGTGTGTGTAGTTTGATAGTTATTTATAGATTTTGGGAACTAGCCTTTTATCTGATATGTCATTTGCACGTATCTTCTCCCATTCTATAGGTTACCTTTTAGTTTGTTGACTGTTTCCTTTACTATGCAAAAGCTTCTTATCTTGATGAACCCAAAAAGTTCATTTTTAATTTTCCTTCTTTTGCCTTTGGAGACATGTCTAGCAAGAAGTTGCTTCAGCTGAGGTCGAAGAGGGTGCTGCCTCTGTTCTCCCCCTAGGATTATATGCAATTTGATGTACTGAACATATCATTGTGATGGTAAATAGTTTAAAAAGGTTATATAAAAAATGAAAAGAACCAGAATAGTGGGAACAAATTAAAAATAAAAGTTGTATCTATGAAGTAGTGGTGGTTGTCCTCTTGTTTTTTATTTTGTTTGTTTTGTTTTGGTTTGGTTTGGTTTGGTTTGTTATTGTTGTTTTGGCTGGCTTTCTGGGGGAGGGCCTGCCTTGTGGTTTTTTCAGGAGTCTTACTAGAGTTGAGTCCTCCTGCCCCCATCAAGGGGCTGATATCTGAGGAAACCGGTTTTTCAGGCTTTTGTTCTCTGGAAGTTTTTTTGTTTGTTAGCTTGTTTTCTCTCCCCTTGGCAGCTTTTGGCGGTTCTTTGGAGTTTTAGAGGAAACCAAACTACACCCAGACCTCCATCTCAGAGAGAAGCCTCAGTCTGTTCCCTTCTGGGTGCTCCAGAGCACATAAATTCTCCCTCTGCCGCTGGCAGAGCATGTCCCCAGTCACAGTCTCTGGGGTCACAGGAACTCTCACTTGTACCCAAAACCATGAGAAATAGTAGCTGCAGTTGTCTAGGCACATCTAGACCACCAGAGAGGTCCCAAGCAGAGATAGTGCCTTGAGATTTTCACGGTGGCCCAGGCTGAGAGTGTTCAGGCTCTCTGGGTCCTAGAGAGCACTGGCTAGCACCTGCATGGACCTCCCTCAGGGGAGGGTATGGGGCGCGGCTCAGACCCCAGTTTCAACAGCATGCATGCAGAGTGCAAAAGGCTGTGGTTCTGCCGGCTGGCATCCACAGCAGGCTCCCTCACTCTCACAGGCACTGCCACCCAGATGCTCTCAGGCACACCAGATGCTCAGGAACCAAGACCTGGCTTCTTTGTTGCACTCTCTGGTTTCCTGCCAGCAGTGGCTGTCCTGGGTCCATGGGCTTAAGTCCCTGTCCCTAACCACCCAATTCCACCAAGTTCCCCTTAAATTTTTTGTTCTTTTTGAGTGCTTTCAGCCAAACCCGAAGTTAATTCTGGTCCCCAATCAAAGGGAACTCTCATATTGGGGTATTACTTTCCAATGGGTCACTTCTGGTGGCTCCCTCCCCTTTTGTTTATCTTCCAATATCAGTCCCATGTTCCCACTCTGCTTTACCTGTTCACTGGCTTCTTCTGCCCCCATAGAGATCCAGAAGTGTGTAATTCTAATCTCAGGCTGACTTCATGGGTGATCAGAGTTCTTTGGTAGGCAATCAGCTCAATTTAGGGGACAGGTTAAAGCAGTGCCTTCTCCTACTTCTCCGCCATCTTCTCGATGTAGTGGTCCAAGATGCATTGTTTACATATAACACTGAGTGCTCCATGCAATACATGCCCTCCTTAATAACTACTACAAGGCTCACTCATTCTCAAACCCCCCACCCCTCTAAAACCCTGATTTGTTTCTCAGAGTCCAAAGTCTCTATTGTTCATCTCCCACTCTGATTTCCCCCTGCACTTTCCGCTTCCTTTTTCTAATGTCTTCCATGTTATTCATTATGTACCACAAGTAGGTGAAACCATATGGTAATTGGCTTTGTATGCTTGACTTATTTCACTCAGCATGATCTCCTCCAGTCCCATCCATGTTGATGTAAAAACATGGCTTTCAGATGACTGAGTAATGTTTAATTGTATATATGGACCATATTTCTTTAGCCTTTCATCTCTTGAAAGGCATCTCGGCTCTTTTCACAGTTTGGCTATTGTGGATATTGATGCTATGAACATAGAGGTACCTATGGTCCTTCTTTTCACTACATCTTATCTTTGGGTTAAATACTGAAGAGGACAATGGCCAGGTCATAGGGTAGTTCTATTTTTAATTTTTTCAGGTATCTCCGCACTATTTTCCAAAGCAGTTACACCAATTTGTTATTTCAACAAAGGTGTGGGAGGGTTTCCCTTTCTCTACATCCTCTCCAACATTTGTTGCTTCTTGCCTTGTTAATTTCTGCCATTCCAACCATTGCAAGGTGGTATCTCAATGTGGTTTTGATTTGAATTTTCCTGATGGCTAATGATGATGAACATTTTTTCATGTGTCTGCTAGCCATTTGTATGTCTTCATTGGAGAAGTGTCTGTTCATGTATTCTCTGCATTTCTTGACAGGATTACCTGTTTTGGGGTGTTGAGTTTGAGGAGTTTTTTATAGACCTTGGATATCATGTATGTATGTATTGTATGTAGTATCATTTGTGAATATCTTCTCCTGTTCTGTGTGTTGCCTCTTTGTTTTGTTGACTGTTTCCTTTGCAGTGAAGATTTTTATCTTGATGAAGTTCCAAAAGTTCATTTTTGCTTTTGTTTTCCTTGCCTATGGAGACATGTCTTGAAACAAGTTGTGATGGCTGATGGCAAAGATGCTACTGACTATGTTCTCATCTAGGACTTTGATGGTTTCCTTTCTCACATTTAGATCATTCATCCATTTTGAGTTTACCATTGTGTATGGTGTGAGAGAATTCTCAAGTTTCATTCTTCTGTGCATAGCTGCCTAATGCTCCCAGCATCATTTATTGAAGAAACTTTTTTCCACTGCATATTTTTTTTCCTGCTTTGTCGAAGATTATTTGGTCTCAGAATTGAAGGTCCATATCTAGGCTCTCTACTCTATTCCATTGGTTTATGTGTCAGGTTTTGTGCCAGTACCATGCTATTGTGGCGATCACAGCTTAGTAACAAAGCTTGAAATCAGGCAACATGATGCCCCAGCTTTTTTCTCTTTTTCAACATTTGCTTAGCAGTTTGGGGCCTCTACTTGTTCTATACAAATTTTAAGATTGTTCTAGCACTTTGAAAAATGCCAGTGGTATTTAGGTTGGGATGGCACTGAAAGTATGGATTGCTTTGGGCAGCATAGACATTTTATCAATGCTTATTCTTCTGATCTATGAGCACAGACTGTTTTTCCTTTGCCTTTTTATTTTTTTTTTGTCTTCTTCAATTTCTTTCATGACTGTTCTATAGTTCCTCAAGTATAGATCTTTACCTCTTTGGTTAGGTTTATTCCGGGTCTCTTATGGTTTTTGGTGCTATTGTAAATGGAATCGATTCTCTAATTTCCCTTTCTACAGTTTCATTATTAGTGTATAAGAAAACAACCAATTTCTGTGCGTTGATTTTGTATCCTGCCACATTACTGCATTAATGTATGAGTTCTAGTAATTTGGGGGTAGGTACTTTTGGGTTTTCAACATAAAGTATCATGTCATCTGCCAAGAAAGAGAATTTGACTTCTTCTTTGCCAATTTGAAAACCTTTCTTTCATTCTTTATTTCTTTCTTTCGTTCTTTTTTTTTTTTTTTTTTTTTTTTTTGTTAGATTGCTGGTGCTAGGACTTCTAGTAATATGTTGAACAATATTGACAAAAGTGGGCATCCTTGTCATGTTCCTAATCTCAATGGGAAGGCTCTCAGCTTTTCCTCATTGAGAATGATATTTGTTGTGGGTTTTTCATAGATGTGTTTTATGAAGTTGAGGAATGTTCCTTCTATCCTTATACTCTGAAGAGTTTTAATCAAAAAAGATGATGCATTTTGTCAAATGCTTTTTCTGCATCAGTTGAGAGGACTGTTTTTTTTTTTCTCTTCTCTTATTGATTCGTTCTATGACATTGATTAATTTGTGAATTTTTTTTTTTGCATTTTTTAAAATTTTATTTCTTATAAACATATAATATATTTTTATCCCCAGGGGTACAGGTCTGTGAATCGCCAGGTTTACACACTTCACAGCACTCACCATAGCACATACCCTCCCCAATGTCCATAATCCCACCCCCCCAACCCCCCTCCCCCCATTGACCCTCAGTTTGTTTTGTGAGATTAAGAGTCACTTATGGTTTATCTCCCTCCCAATCCCATCTTGTTTCATTTACTCTTCTCCTACCCCCTTAACCCACTATGTTGCATCTGCTCTCCCTCATATCAGGGAGATCATATGATAGTTGTCTTTCTCCAATTGACTTATTTCGCTAAGCATGATACCCTCTAGTTCCATCCACGTTGTCGCAAATGGCAAGATTTCATTTCTTTTGATGGCTGCATAGTATTCCATTGTGTATATATACCACATCTTCTTTATCCATTCATCTGTTGATGGACATCTAGGTTCTTTCCATAGTTTGGCTATTGTAGACATTGCTGCTATAAACATTCGGGTGCACGTGCCCCTTCGGATCACTACGTTTGTATCTTTAGGGTAAATACCCAGCAGTGCAATTGCTGGGTCATAGGGTAGTTCTATTTTCAACATTTTGAGGAACCTCCATGCTGTTTTCCAGAGTGGTTTCACCAGCTTGCATTCCCACCAACAGTGTAGAAGGGTTCCCCTTTCTCCGCATCCTCGCCAGCATCTGTCATTTCCTGACTTGTTAATTTTAGCCATTCTGACTGGTGTGAGGTGGTATCTCATTGGGGTTTTGATTTGTATTTCCCTGATGCCGAGTGACGTGGAGTACTTTTTCATGTGTCTGTTGGCCATCTGGATGTCTTCTTTGCAGAAATGTCTGTTCATGTCCTCTGCCCATTTCTTGATTGGATTATTTGTTCTTTGGGTGTTGAGTTTGCTAAGTTCTTTATAGATTTTGGACACTAGCCCTTTATCCGATATGTCATTTGCAAATATCTTCTCCCATTCTGTCAGTTGTCTTTTGGTTTTGTTAACTGTTTCCTTTGCTGTGCAAAAGCTTTGGATCTTGATAAAATCCCAATAGTTCATTTTTGCCCTCGCTTCCCTTGCCTTTGGCGATGTTCCTAGGAAGATGTAGCTGCAGCTGAGGTCAAAGAGGTTGCTGCCTGTGTTCTCCTCAAGGATTTTGATGGATTCCTTTCTCACATTGAGATCCTTCATCCATTTTGAGTCTATTTTCGTGTGTGGTGTAAGGAAATGATCCAATTTCATTTTTCTGCATGTGGCTGTCCAGTTTTCCCAACACCATTTGTTGAAGAGGCTGTCTTTTTTCCACTGGACATTCTTTCCTGCTTTGTCGAAGATTAGTTGACCATAGAGATGAGGGTCTATTTCTGGGCTCTCTATTCTGTTCCATTGATCTATGTGTCTGTTTTTGTGCCAGTACCATGCTGTCTTGATGATGACAGCTTTGTATTAGAGCTTGAAGTCCGGAATTGTGATGCCACCAACTTTGGCTTTCTTTTTCAATATTCCTTTGGCTATTCGAGGTCTTTTCTGGTTCCATATAAATTTTAGGATTATTTGTTCCATTTCTTTGAAAAAAATGGATGGTACTTTGATAGGAATTGCATTATATGTGTAGATTGCTTTAGGTAGCATAGACATTTTTGCAATATTTATTCTTCCAATCCAGGAGCATGGAACATTTTTTCATTTCTTTGTGTCTTCCTCAATTTCTTTCATAAGTACTTTATAGTTTTCTGTGTATAGATTCTTAGTCTCTTTGGTTAGATTTATTCCTAGGTATCTTATAGTTTTGGGTGCAATTGTAAATGGGATTGACTCCTTAATTTCTTTCTTCTGTCTTGTTGTTGGTGTAGAAAATGCAACTGATTTCTGTGCATTGATTTTATATCCTGACACTTTACTGAATTCCTGTACAAGTTCTAGCAGTTTTGGAGTAGAGTCTTTTGGGTTTTCCACATATAGTATCATATCATCTGCAAAGAGTGATAGTTTGACTTCTTCTTTGGCGATTTGAATGCCTTTAATTTCCTTTTGTTGTCTGATTGCTGAGGCTAGGACTTCTAGTACTATGTTGAATAGCAGTGGTGATAATGGACATCCCTGCCGTGTGCCCGACCTTAGCGGAAAAGCTTTCAGTTCTTCTCCATTGAGAATGATATTTGCGGTGGGTTTTTCATAGATGGCTTTGATAATATTGAGGTATGTGCCCTCTATCCCTACACTTTGAAGAGTTTTGATCAGGAAGGGATGCTGTACTTTGTCAAATGCTTTTTCAGCATCTATGGAGAGTATCATATGGTTCTTGTTCTTTCTTTTATTAATGTGTTGTATCACATTGATTGATTTGCGGATGTTGAACCAACCTTGCAGCCCTGGAATAAATCCCACTTGGTCGTGGTGAATAATCCTTTTAATGCACTGTTGAATCCTATTGGCTAGTATTTTGGCGAGAATTTTTGCATCTGTGTTCATCAAGGATATTGGCCTGTAGTTCTCTTTTTTGATGGGATCCTTGTCTGGTTTTGGGATCAAGGTGATGCTGGCCTCATAAAATGAGTTTGGAAGTTTTCCTTCCATTTCTATTTTTTGGAACAGTTTCAGGAGAATAGGAATTAGTTCTTCTTTAAATGTTTGGTAGAATTCCCCCGGGAAGCCATCTGGCCCTGGGCTTTTGTTTGTTTGGAGATTTTTGATGACTGTTTCAATCTCCTTACTGGTTATGGGTCTGTTCAGGCTTTCTATTTCTTCCTGGTTCAATTGTGGTAGTTTATATGTCTCTAGGAATGCATCCATTTCTTCCAGATTGTCAAATTTGTTGGCGTAGAGTTGCTCATAGTATGTTCTTATAATTGTCTGTATTTCTTTGGTGTTAGTTGTGATCTCTCCTCTTTCATTCATGATTTTATTTGGGTCCTTTCTATTTTCTTTTTGATAAGTCTGACCAGGGTTTTATCGATCTTATTAATTCTTTCAAAGAACCAGCTCCTAGTTTCGTTGATTTGTTCTATTGTTTTTTTGGTTTCTATTTCATTGATTTCTGCTCTGATCTTTATGATTTCTCTTCTCGTGCTGGGTTTAGGGTTTCTTTCTTGTTCTTTCTCCAGCTCCTTTAGGTGTAGGGTTAAGTTGTGTACCTGAGACCTTTCTTGTTTCTTGAGAACGTCTTGTACCGCTATATATTTTCCTCTCAGGACTGCCTTTGTTGTGTCCCACAGATTTTGAACTGTTGTGTTTTCATTATCATTTGTTTCCATGAATTTTTTCAACTCTTCTTTAATTTCCTGGTTGGCCCATTCATTCTTTAGACGGATGCTGTTTAGTCTCCATGTATTTGGCTTCTTTCCAAATTCCCTTTTGTGATTGAGTTCTAGCTTCAGAGCATTGTGGTCTGAAAATATGCCGGGAATGATTCCAATCTTTTGATAATGGTTGAGACCTGATTTAGGACCGAGAATATGATCTATTCTGGAGAATGTTCCATGTGCACTAGAGAAGAATGTGTATTTTGTTGCTTTGGGATGAAATGTTCTGAATATATCTGTGATGTCCATCTGGTCCAGTGTGTCATTTAAGGCCTTGATTTCCTTGTTGATCTTTTGCTTGGATGATCTGTCCATTTCAGTGAGGGGAGTGTTAAAGTCCCCTACTATTATTGTATTATTGTCGATGTGTTTCTTTGATTTTGTTATTAATTGGTTTATATAGTTGGCTGCTCCTATGTTAGGGGCATAGGTATTTAAAATTGTTAGATCTTCTTGTTGGACAGATCCTTTGAGTATGATATAGTGTCCTTCCTCATCTCTTATTATAGTCTTTGGCTTAAAATCTAATTGATCTGATATAAGGATTGCCACTCCTACTTTTTTCTGATGTCCATTAGCATGGTAAATTCTTTTCCACCCCCTCACTTTAAATCTGGAGTTGTCTTCAGGTTTAAGATGAGTTTCTTGTAGGCAACATATAGATGGGTTTTGTTTATTGATCCATTCTGATACCCTGTGTCTTTTGATTGGGGCATTTAGCCCATTAACATTCAGGGTAAGTATTGAGAGATATGAATTTAGTGCCATTGTATTGCCTGTAAGGTGACTGTTATTGTATATTGTCTCTGTTTCTTTCTGGTCTAATACTTTTAGGGTCTGTCTTTGCTTAGAGGACCCCTTTCAATATTTCCTGTAGAGCTGGTTTGGTATTTGCAATTTCTTTCAGTTTTTGTTTGTCCTGGAAGCTTTTAATCTCTCCTTCTATTTTCAATGATAGCCTAGCTGGATATAGTATTCTTGGCTGCATGTTTTTCTTGTTTAGTACTCTGAATATATCATGCCAGCTTTTTCTGGCCTGCCAGGTCTCTGTGGATAAGTCTGCTGCCAATCTAATATTTTTACCATTGTACGTTACAGACTTCTTTTCCCGGGCTGCTTTCAAGATCTTCTCTTTGTCACTAAGACTTGTAAATTTTACTATTAGGTAACGGGGTGTGGACCTATTCTTATTGATTTTGAGGGGGGTTCTCTGAACCTCCTGGATTTTGATGCTTGTTCCCTTTGCCATATTGGGGAAATTCTCTCCAATAATTCTCTCCAATATACCTTCTGCTCCCCTCTCTGTTTCCTCTTCTTCTGGAATCCCAATTATTCTAATGTTGTTTTGTCTTATGGTGTCACTTATCTCTCGAATTCTCCCCTCATGGTCCAGTAGCTGTTTGTCCCTCTTTTGCTCAGCTTCTTTATTCTCTGTCATTTGGTCTTCTATATCGATAATTCTTTCTTCTGCCTCATTTATCCTAGCAGTGAGAGCCTCCATTTTTGATTGCACCTCATTAATAGCTTTTTTGATTTCAACTTGGTTAGATTTTAGTTCTCTTATTTCTCCAGAAAGGGCTTTTATATCTCCCGAGAGGGTTTCTCTAATATCTTCCATGCCTTTTTCGAGCCCGGCTAGAACCTTGAGAATCGTCATTCTGAACTCTAGATCTGACATATTACCAATGTCTGTATTGATTAGGTCCCTAGCCTTTGGTACTGCCTCTTGTTCTTTTTTTTTGTGGTGAATTTTTCCGCCTTGTCATTTTGTCCAGATAAGAGTAGATGAAGGAGCAAGTAAAATACTAAAAGGGTGGCAACAACCCCAGGAAAATATGCTTCAGCCAAATCAGAAGAGATCCCAAATCGTGAGGGGGGAGAAAGGGGATAAAAAGAGGTTCAGAAAGAAGAAAAAAAAAAGAAACAATTAAAAAAAGAAAACCAATAAAGAAAAAATATAAAAAGTATATATATATATATATATATATATATATATATTAGATAAACTAGTTAAAAAACGTTAAAAAAGAAAAGGGTAAAAGTTAAAAAAATTTAGCAGAAGAAGAAAAATAAATTGAAAAAGAAAAAAAAATAAATTAACTGCAAGGCTAAAGAATCATGGGGAGAAAGCCATGAGTTCTGGGCTTTGCTTTCTCCTCCTTTGGAATTCCGCTGCTCTCCTTGGTATTGAAACTGCACTCCTTGGTAGGTGAACTTGTTCCTGGCTGGGCTTCTTGTTGATCTTCTGGGGGAGGGGCCTGTTGTAGTGATTCTCAAGTGTCTGCCCCGGGCGGAGTTGCACCGCCCTTACCAGGGGCCTGGCTGTGTAATCCGCTAGGGTTTGCTTTCAGGAGCTTTTGTTCCCTGAGTGCTTTCTGTAGAGTTCCGGAGGGCAGGAATGAAGATGGCGGCTTCCCGGTCTGGCCGGAGGAGTCGAGAGCCCGGGGCCCCACTCCTCAGTGCACCCTCAGAGAACAGCGCCCAATTACTCCCGTCATCCTGCCTCTGGCTGCGCTCCGAGCTGACCGAGCCTGCGACTGGTTCAAGGTAACCCCGAGCTTAGAGCTTACTCCTCAGCTCTGTCTCTGTAGCCGGCTTCCCTGTTCTAATACCTGTAAGCTCTGCGACACTCAGACACCCCCGATCCTTCTGTGACCCTGCGGGACCTGAGGTCACGCTGACCCTGCATGGGCTTCACCCCGGTTAAGCCTCTGGAGTGATGTCCCTCAGCGGAACAGACTTTTAAATGTCCCGATTTTGTGCTCCGTTGCTCCGCCGCTTGCCGGGAGCCAGCCCCTCCCCCCGCGGTCTATCTTCCCGTCGCTTTGGATTCACTTCTCCGCCAGTCCTACCTTTCAGAAAGTGGTTGATTTTCTGTTTCTAGAGTTGCTGTTCTTCTTCTCTTCCATCTCCCATTGGATTTGTAGGTGTTTGCAATCTTTAGATAAGCTATCTAGCTGATCTCCCGCTACCTGAAGTAGTCTCAGCATGCTATTTCTCCGCCATCTTGACTCCTCCCTCAATTTGTGAATTTTTTTAAAGATTTTATTTATTTGAGAAACAGAGATCACAAGGATGCAGGAGACAGGCAGAGAGAGAGGGGGAAGCAGGCTTCCTGCAGAGCAGAGAGCCCCATGCAGGGCTCCATCCCAGGACCCTGGCATCATGATCTGAGCTGAAGGCAGAAGCTTTAACCTACTGTGCCACCCAGGCACTCCATGATTTGTGAATGTTGAAGCAATCTTGCATCCCAGGGTTAAATCCCACCTGGTCATGATGGGTAATCTGTTTTATATACCATTGGAATCTATTACCTAGGATCTTGCTGAGAATCTTGGCATCCATATTCATCCGGAATATTAGTCTGAAGTTCTCCTTCTTGATGGAGACTTTTCCGGGTTTGGGGATCAAGGTAATTCTGGCTTTAATTTCTATTTTATCTTAATTTACTATCTATTTTATCTTAATTGCTATTAAGAAAGAGTCTGGAAGTTTTCCTTCTGTTTATATTTTTTGAATCAGCTTCAGGAGAATAGGTATTTTTTCTTTTTATGTTTAGTAGAATTCCCCAGGGAATCCATCAGGTCCTAGACTCCTGTTTTTTGGGAGGTTTTTGTTCACTGCTTCAATCTCATTACTAGATGCTGTTCTATGTGCGTTGTCAATTTCTTCCTGTTTCAGTCATGGAAGTTTATAACTTTACAAGAATGCATCCATCTCTTCTAGTTTGCTTAAATTATTGGCATATAGCTTTGACAATAATTTCTTTTTTTAATTCAATTTTATTTTTCCAGTGTTACAAGATTCATTTTTTATTCACCACACCCAGTGATCCATGCAATATGTGTCCTTCTTAATACCCACCACCAGGCACACTTAACACTCTACCCCCTCCCCTCCACAAACCTCAGTTTGTTTCACATATTCCATAGTCTCTCATAGTTCGACTCCCCCTCTGATTTCCCCCAATTCAATTTTTCTTTCCTTCTCCTAATATCTTCCATGTTATTCCTAATGCTCCACAAGTAAGTGAAACCATATGATCATTGACTCTCTCTGCTTGACTTATTTCATTCAGCATAATCTCCTCCAGTCCCATCCATGTTGATACAAAAGTTGGGTAGTGATCCTTTCTGTTGGAGGTATAATACTCCAATGTATATATGGACCATATCTTCTTTATCCATTTGTCTGTTGAAAGTCATCTTGGCTCTTTCCACAGTTTGGTGATTGTGGCCATTGCTGCTATGAACATCGGGGTACATATGGCCCTTCTTTTCACTACATCTGTATCTTTGGTGTGAATAACCAGTAGTGAAAATTTCTGATGATTGTTTCTATCACCTTGGTGTTAGTCGTGATCTCTGTCCTTTCATTTATAATTTTATTAATTTGGGTCCTTTCTCTTTTCTTTTGGAGTAGTTTGGCCAATGGTGTATTGATCTTGTTAATTCTTTCAAAGAACTAGCTTCTAGTTTTATTGATGTATATTCTACTGTATCTCTGTTTTCTAACTCATTGATCTCTGTTCTAATCTTCATTATTTCTCTCCTGTGCATGGGGTTGGCTTAATATTTTGTTGATTCTCCAGTTCTCTAAGGTTTAAAGAGAGTTGGTGTATTCAGGATTTTTCAGTTTTTTTGAATGAGGCTTGGATGTCTGTGTAATCCCTACTTAGTACCACTTTTGCTGTATCCAGTAGGTTTTGGACAGTTGTGTCTTCATTCTCACTGATTTCTATAAATTGTTTAAGTTCTTCTTTTATTTCTTGGTTGATCCAAACACTCTCTACCTTCCAAGTGTTTGAATTCCTTCCAAACTTTTTCTCGTCATTGTGTTCCACTTTCAAATCCTTCTGGTCCAAGAATATGCAAGGAACAATCTCAAACTCTTGGTATTGTTTGATATCTGATTTGTGACCCCATATATCATCTCTTCTGGAAAAAATTCTATGTGTGCTTGAGAATAATGAGTATTCTGTTGTTATAGAGTGGAATATTCTATATATATCTATGAGGTCCATCCAGTCGAGTGTGTAATTCAAAGCTCTTATTTCCTTGTTGATTTTCCTGCTTAGGTGATCTGTCTATGGCTGAGAGTGGCATATTAAGATCCCCTACAATTAAGGTATTCTTATCAATATGTCTCCTTAATTTGATTAACATTTGGCTTATGTAGTTGGCTGCTTCCATATTGGGTGCATAAATATTCACAATTGCTAGTTCTTCCTGGGGTATACACCCTTTATAATGATGTATTGTCCTTCTGTATCTCTGAGTACAGTCTTTAGTTTAAAAACTAATGTATCTAACCTGAGGATTGATACCCCAGCTTTCTTTGAGGCCCAGTCTGGATGTATCATTTTCAGTCTGGATGTATCATTAGGTTCAAAATGCAACTCATGTAGACAGCATATGGACAACTCTTATCTTTTTATTCAGTATGCAACCCTGTGCCATTTTATAGAAGCATTTAGGCCATGCACATTGAGAGTTATTATTGAAGGATAAGTTTTTATTGTCATTATGTTACCTGTGAAGTCCTTGTTTCTACAGATTGTCTCTGTATTTTTCTGTTTTACATCACTCTTGGGGCTTGTCTTCTTTTATAGAACCCCCCTTAATACTTCTTGTAGTGCTGGCTTGGTGGTCACAAAATCATTTAGTCTTTGCCTGACCTTGAAACTTTTCATCTCTCCATCCATTTTGAATGTCAGCCTTGATGGATAAACTATTCTTGGCTGCATGTTTTTCTCATTTAGTGCCATAAATATGTCTTGCCTTCCTTTCTGGCTGCCAGATTTCTGTGGACAGGTCTGATGTTATTCTGATGTTCCTTCCTCTGTAGGTAAGGAATCTCTTCTCCCTAGCAGCCCTTAGGACATTTTCTCTGAATTTACCATTTTCAAATTTCACAATTACATGTCTGGAGGTCATTCTACCTATGTTTACCTTGGGTGGTGTCAACCTTGTGTCTAGAACATGAACACTTGTTCCATTCCCCAGATTAGGGAAATTCCCAGCTAACATTTGTTCAACTCTATCTTCTAGTCCTCTCTCTCCTTCCATCACCTCATGGATCCCAGTACTGCTGACACTGGAATGTTTCATGGTGTCATTTATCTCCTTAATTCTATTTTCCTGGCTTATCTGCTGTGTGTTGCAGACCTTCTCCTGGTCCTTCTTTTCTATCAGTTTGTCTTCTAGATCACTAATTCAGTCTTCTGCCTCACTTTCCCTTGCTGTTGGAGTTTTATTAAATTGAAGCTCACTGAGAAAATTTTTTAAAAGATTTTATTTATTTATTTGACAGAAAGAGAGTGAGAGAGAGAGAGATCACAAATAGGCAGAGAGGGGGGAAGCAGGTTCCCTGCTGAGCAGAGAGCCCAATGCAGGACTCAATTGCAGAATTCTGAGATCATGACCTGAGCTTAAGGCAGAGGCCTTAACCCACTGAGCTACCCAGGCGCCCATTGAGAACATTTTTTTAAATTATTTATTTTTTTATTTCTTTTCAGTGTTCCAGAATTGATTGTTTATGTACCACACCCAGTACTCCATGCAATACCTGCCCTCCATAATACCTACCACCAGGCTCACCCAACCTCTCACCTACCTCTCCTTCAAAACTCTCAGATGGTTTCTCAGAGTCCATGGTCTCTCATGGTTTGTCTCCCCCTCCAATTTCCCCCAACTCCCTTCTCTTCTTCATATCCCCATGTCTTCCATGTTATTCCTTATGCTCTACAAATAAGTGAAACCATATAATTGACTCTCTGTTTGACTTATTTCACTTAGAATAATTTCTTCCAGTCCTTCCATGTAGATACAAAAGTTGAGTATTCATCCTTTCTGATGGAGGCACAATACTCCGTGGTATATATGGACTACATCTTCCTTATCCATTTGTCCATTTAAGGGTATCTTGGATCTTCCCACAGTTTGGTGACTGTGGCCATTGCTGCTATGAACATTGGGATACAGATGGCCCTTCTTTTCACTACATCTGTATCTTTGGGGTAAATACCCACTAGTGCAATTACAGGGCCATAGGGAAGCTCTATTTTTAATTTCTTAAGGAATCTCCACACTGTTTTCTAACGTGGCTGCACCAACTTGCATTCTCTCATTGAGAATATTTTTAATTTCTGTCAGGTCAGCTCTTACTTCTTCCTTTAGAGAGTCTGTGTTGTCACTAATGGTTTCCTCCAACCTAGTCATCATCTGGATAATTGTTCCTCTGAATTCTATTTCTGACATCTTTCTTATTTCCATATCTAATAGTTTCATGGCAGAAGTCACAATCTCTGAATTTTTCCTCTGTTGGGGGTTCCTCCACAAAGTCATTCTTGTGAGAGGATGTTGAGGAGATATATATCTAAAAATACCAACCACAATCCAGGCAAGGTGAACTCTGGAAAGTTTTGGGGCCATAGGAAGTCACCACCAAAAAGGAAAAGACAAAGAGAGAGAGAGAGAGAGAGAAGAACAGCCAAAATGAGCCCCAAGGGTATGATTTATAACATACAAAATCAAAAAAGAACAAAAAAAAGACCAACAAAAGAAAAAAAAACCCAGCCACAATGAACCCCATGAATAAGATTTATAAAGTAGAAAAATAGAAGAAAACACACAGAAACACCGACAAAAGAATAAGACAGGAAGGTGGTTACAATCCCTTGATGTGGGCAAGTAAGGGTATTTCAGTTCTTCCTGGGTGTATCTTGTTATCTTTGTTAGAGGACCCAACTTTTGAGAGATACAAAGAAATTAAAACTGATTTTATATATATATATATATATATATATATATATATATATATATAGTATTTAATAGTGAAAAAGGACTACCTTGAATCTTATATCTATCTATTGCTCTATTTATATATCTATATCTATAAGAAAGATAAACAAAAATATATGTATTGAAAAAGTTCAAGTTAAAAAGTTACTATGGAATATGTTGTACTAAACATCTAGTTGAAATGTTAAAAAGGTAAAAAAAAATAAAAGAACAAGAATCATGAAAACAAATTAAAAAAAGAAAGAGAGAGAGGTAAAATTCATATCTGTGAAATATACAGGCTGTGAGGCAATACTGGAAGCTAAATATGTTGTTTTCCCCTAATGTTGGAGTTTTAGAGCTTTATGTGGACCCTATGGTTGTTGTCCTCTTGTACTTTTGGCTTGTCTTCTGGGTTAGGGCCTGCTGGATTGTTTTTCAGTCAATTCTGCTTGGGTTGAGTTGCCCTGCCCCCTTATCAAGGAGTTGGGCTCCATGGAAACCAGTTTTTCAGGATTTTGTTCTCTGGAGGTTTTTGATCTTTGGTGATTTCTCTTGCCTTTTTGCCTTTTCAGAGGGTGACAACAAAATAAATTGTCTTTGCCCAGACCTTTGCCTCAGAGTGTTGCCACTGTCTGCTCCCCTCTGAATGGTCTAGAACACACAGACTGCCCCTTTGCAAACTCTGTTGAACACCAGTCCCCTACAGGCACCTCTCCTAGCCACCATCTCGTGGTAGCTCAAGGCCCCCAGTTGTCTCTTTACTCCAGTACCACCAGAAATGCAAGCAATACTCATCCAGGTGTGCCTGGTGGCAGTGGCTGCTGTTCCCAGGACTGCAGACTGGAGTCCACACCCATGCTGGGTGTCCTCAGCCCATGTGGTGGTCGAGGCAGCAGAGGTGGCTGTGGTGGCTGCCAATCAGTGGTCCCTACCACTGATTCGAGCCCATGCCAGCCTCTCTCAGGCATGGGTGGTAACTGTGACCCTCCTGATTATGGGTTTAGGTACACGCTTTACAGCCACCCAGTACCAGCAATTATCCCTCGAGTCCCTTTGTTCTGTTTAAGTGCTGTTATTAACCCTTTCCCATCTTATAGCCATGGGTCTCCAAGCTAATGATGGTCACCAAGCACAGGTTATTTTTACAATTAGAGTATTAATTTCCAATGGCTCACTTCTGATGGTTCCCTCCCCCTTCTGTTTATCCTCTGATATCAGTCCACACATTCCCAACTCCTCTGTGCATCTCCACTGATGATCTTCTGCCCCTGAAGAGATCCAGAAGTGTATAATCTTACATCTCAGGCTAATTTCATGGGTGTTCAGATTGCTCTGGTAGATATCTATCTCAATTCAGGGGACCAGTTGAAATTGTCTCTCCTACTCATCCACTATCTTGCTTCTATGACCCAACCATCAGTTGTCTATAAGAGACTTTATTTACATCTAAAGACACATAGACTGAAAGCAAAGGATGGAAAAGGAAATTCAGTGCAAAAAGAAATAAGGAGTAGCGAATATTTATATCACACAAAATATACTTTACAACAAAAGCTGTAACAAGAGCAAAGAAAGGAATTATATAGTGAAAAAAAGATGAAACAAAAATTATATATATATATACATATATATATATATATATATATATATGGAGAGAGAGAGAGAGAGGCGAATTAACATACATGAATGGAATAACTGACAGAAATTCAATAATAATAGTGGGGGACCTTAGCACCCTACTTATATCAGTGAATTTATCTTGCCGACAGAAAGTTAATGAGGAAAATATTGACTTTCAATGACATATTAAACCAAATGACTCCACAGATATATTCAGAATATTCCATCCCAAATCAGCAGAATACATATTTTTCACAAGTGCACATGGAACATTCTCCAGGATAGATCATGTATTAGATTGAAAAGAAGGCTGAAGATATTTAAAAATATTTAAATCACATGAAGTTTCCTTTCCAAATACAATATGAAAGTAGGAATTAAATAAAAAAAACACAAATATTTGTAGATTAATAATATATGCTATTATATAAACAAGCAAAAGGTAACAAAGAAATAAAGGAGAAAATGTAAAGAAAAAATATATGTATTTAGAGAGTGACATATGAAAAAAACTTTCTAAAATTCATTGAATGCATCAAAAGCTGTCCTAACAGGGAAGTATGTTAATAAAGGCACACCTCGGGACGCCTGGGTGGCTCAGTTGGTTAAGCAGCTGCCTTCGGCTCAGATCATGATCCCAGCATCCTGGGATCGAGTCCCACATCGGGCTCCTTGCTCATCGGGGAGCCTGCTTCTCCCTCTGCCTCTGCCTGTCATTCTGTCTGCCTGTGCTCGCTCTCTCTCCCTCTCTCACTGACAAATAAATAAATGAAATCTTAAAAAAAAAAAAAAGGCACACCTCAAGAAAAATATCAAACAAAATAACCTTATACCTAATGGAACTGGAAAAAGAAGGACAACACAGCCCAAGGTGTGTGCAGTGGCAGTATCATAGCCAATTAAGTTTATCCAAGATGTGATTATTGCTAATTGAAAAATTTTCCCAAACACAGACCAAAGTTAGTAGAAAGAAGGAAATAATCAGAAGGAAAGATCAGAGTGGACAAAATTAAATAGATACAAAACCAAATTATTAATGACCAATGAAACTAAATTCTGATGCTTCAAGATGATAAACAATCAGAAAACCTTTAGCCACACTCATCAATGAAAAAAGAGAGTCCCCCCAAAAAATGAAAAAGAAATGACAACCAATACCACAGAAATGCAAAGGATCATAAGAGACTCTAGAAATTGTAAGCTGACAAATAGATCAACTTAGAAGAAATGGATAGATACCTAAAAAAACATATAGAGTCTTCCAAAACTAAGTCAGGAAAAACTAGAAAATCTGAACAGACCTTTTTCAGTCCATAATGAGAATAAAATTTGACAAACAGAACTTCAGGATCAGATGGCTTCACAGGTGAATTCTTCAAAAATTTAAAGAAGAGGTAATACCCATTCTTTTCAAATTTCCAAGAAAACTGAAGAGGAAAGAGTCCCTCTAAACTCATTGTACAAGGCCAGAAAAACCATGATACCTAAACCAGACAAACACACTACAAAAAAAAAAACAAAACAAAACCAAAGATCAAAACAAAACAAAACAGAAACATTACATGTCAATATCCCTGATAAACATACATGCAAGAATCCTCAACCAAATATTAGCAAATTAAATTCAACAGTATATTAAAAGGATCATACATCATGATCAATTGAGATTTATTCTAGAAATTGTAGGGTGGTTCAAGATCTGCAAATCAATCAACAAGATATAGTATATTAACAAAATGAAGAATAAAAATAATATGATCATCTCAATAGATGCAGAGAAAAAATTTGAAAAATTTAATATCCATTTATGATAAAAACTCAAAATTTGCATATAGAAGGAACGTATCTCAACATAAGGTTGTATATGACAAACCCAGCACTAACATCATATTCAATGGTGAAAAGCTGGAAACTTTGCCTCTAAAATCAGAAACAAGACATTCTTTATACTTTTATTTGACATAGCATTGAATGTCCTAACCATGGAAAGTATACAAGAAAAATGCATCCAAACGGGAAAATAAGTAAAATTGCCATAGTTTGCAAAAGGCGTGATACCATATATAGAAAACATAAAGTCTACCCCAAAACTATAAGAATTAATAAATGATTTCAGTAAAGTTTCAGGATCCAAAATCAATATATAGAAATATGTTGCATTTTTACACACTAATAGTGACCTACCAGAAAAAGAAATTTAGGGAAAAATCCAATTTACAATTCAGTCAAAAGGAATAAAATGCACAGGAATAAATTTAATCAAGGATGTAAAAAAATCTGTTCTCTGAAAACTGTAAATCATTGTTAAAGCGTCCATACTACCCCAAAATAATCTACAGAGTCTTTTTAATCCATATTAAATTCTAATGGATTTTTCACAGAAATAGAAGAAATAATACCAAATTTGGTATGAAATCACAGAAGACCCCAATTGGTCAAAAAAGAAAATTGAAAAAAGAGAAAAAAAAAAGAGCTGAGTTCTCATGCTTCCTGATTTCAAACTACACTAAAAGGCTATATTTAAAGAAGATATGGTCTATATGTATTGTGGAGTATTATGCCTTCCTCAGAAAGGATGAATACCCAGTTTTTGTATCAACATGGACTGGAACAGAAGAGATTATGCTAAGTGAAATAAGTCAACCAGAGAGAGTCAGTTACCGTATTGTTTTGCTTATTTGTGGAGCATAAGGAATAACACAGAGGACATGGGGAGATGGAGAGAAGTGAGTTGGGGGAAACTGGAGGGGGAGAGAAACAATGAGAGACTGTGGAATCTGAGAAACAAACTGAGGGCTTTGAAGTGGAGATGGGTGGGGGGGTTGAGTGAGCCTGGTTGTGGGTATGATGGAGGGTATGTAGTGCATAAAAAATGAATTCTGAAACACTGAAAAGAAATTAAAAAAAAATAAAAACAAATAAAAAAGGTTGTATTAGGGGATCCTGGGTGGCTCAGTTGGTTAAGGCCTCTGCCTTAGGCTCAGGTCATGGTCCCAGGGTCCTGGGATCAAGCCCCACATCATGGTTTCTCAGCAGGGAGCCTGCTTCCTCCTCTCTCTGCCTGCCTCTCTGCCTACTTGTGATCTCTGTCTGTCAAATAAATAAAAATATTTTTTAAAGGCTATATTAATTTAAAAGGTGTAGGATTGATATAAGAATAGATGCAGAGATAATTTAATAAAATAGAAAGCCAGAAAATTAACAAATTAACTCACACTTATCCCTAAGACTATTATCAAAATGCTTGTCATTTATATTTTTCCAGGAGTTTTATAGTTTCCCATTTTACATTTTAGTCTTTAAATTATTTTGAGTTTAGTGGGTTTTGTCTGTGTGGTTGTTTGTATATGGTATAAAGTATTGTCCAGTTTTATTCCTTTGGAGAAACTGCCCAATACCATGTATTGAAAACACTCTCCAATCTGTATGTTTGCATCCTTTGTTGTAGATTAATCAGCCATGTAAGTGTGATCAGTTTCTGTCAGTTTCCTCAAGCAAAGATAACAAAAACTAAAATAAAGGAGACCACATTAAATTAAAAACGTTTTGCACAGAAAAGGAAACAATCAATACAACAAAGGGGAAACATACTGAATTGAAGAAGATATTGTCAAATTATATATCCAATAAGGGGTCCCATCCAAATATATAAAAACTCATGGAAATTCAGGGGGCCTGGGTGGCTCAGTGGGTTGAAGCCTCTGCCTTCAGCTCAGGTCATGATCCCACGGTTCTGGGATTGAGCCCCACATCAGGCTCTGTGCTCAGCAGGGAGCCTGTTTCCTCCTCTCTTGCTCTGCCTGCTTCTCTGCCTACTTGTGATCTCTGTCTGTAAAATAAATAAATAAAATCTTAAAAAAAAACTCATGGAAATCCATAGATGGAAAAAGTATGAATCAAAATTGTGCAGAGGACCAGTAGACATTATCCAAAGACATACAGATGACTAATAGGCACACAAAAATATGCTAAAAATATCTTACTGTCAGGGAAATAAATCAAAACTACAATGACACACCATCTCACACCAGTCAGAATGGCTAGTATAAAAAATACAATAACAAGTGTTAATGAGGATGTGGAGAAAATAAAATCCTTATACACTGTTGGTAGGAAAGTAAACTAGTGCAACTTCTATGGATAATGGTATGAGTGCTCCGCAAAAAAACTTAAAATATAGAATCACCATATGATTGAATGGTTTAGTTCTAAGTATTTGAGGAGCAAAAATACTAATTTGAAAGGACATACACATTCCAAATTAATTGAAGCACAATTTTTATAATTATAAAGGTATGGATGCAATGTAATCTGTGAATAGATAAATAACTTACACACACACACACACACACACACACACGCACGCACACACGCATGCATGCACACACCCCAGGAGAATACTTGGCCATAAAAAAGAATAAAATCTTGCCAAGGTATGGACCTTCATGGTATTATGCCAAATGATATCAGTGAGAAAGGAAGACAAATCCCATACGATATCACTTATATGATGAATGTACAAATAAAATATATGAACACATGACCCAGAATCAGAATCATAGATATAGAGAATAAACTGATAGTTGCCAGAGGTCAGTGGATGGGTGGATGGATGAGAAATAAGGGGATTAAGAGAATCCGTCTTCCAGCTATAAAATAAGATGTGGCGATGTAACATATGACCTACAAAAAATAGTCAATAATCTTTTAACAACATTGTATGGTGATGGTAACTAGACATTTTGGTGAATATTTTTTAATGTATTACTATGGTGTACATCTGGAATTAATACAATATAATATATAAATTGTTCCTCAATAAAAAAGAAATTATTTTATGAATAAGCTCAAAACCAGACTGTAATGTCCACTGTAAGCCATCTGCTAATGAAATTGTTCTTGTAACAATCAGTGAGATTGTAAGAGAAAGAAATCTTACCCAAATTTCCAGCCAAGCGCGTTCAAACCATTACTTGTGTATCTCAAAATATACAATAAAAAATTTGGCATAAACTAAAAGAATTTGTAAGTATTTTTTGCTACACTAAATTATGAATTCATCTAGTAATTGGGCGGGTAATCTGTGTTAATTTATTCCTTCTATTCAAAAGAAAAATAGAGTTCTTCTTACATGTATGACAAGCAAGAAGTTAGAACATGGAGCCATGTGTGTCTAGGTTAAACATACACAGTGACAGAGAGAAAGGAATGCTATAATTTTTGAGGTTTCCACTTCAAAATCATACATCTATATTATTTTTTCTTTTATTTATTATTTTAGGTTAGTCACCATATAGTACATCACTAGTTTCTGATGTAGTCTTCCATGACTCATTCTTTGCTTATAACACCCAGTGTGCTCCATGCCGTCCATGCCCTCCTTTACACCCATCACTAGGGTTATCCATCCCTGCATCCCTCTCCCCTCTAAAACCCTCAGTTTGTTTCCCAGAGTCCATAGTCTCTCATGATTCATCTCCCATTCTGATTCTCTCCCTCAATTTTCCCTTCCTTCTCCTAATGTCCTCCATGCTATTCCTAATATTCTACAAATAAGTGAAACCACACGATAATTAAATTTCTCTGTTTGACTTATTTCACTTAACATGATCTCCTCCAGTCCCATCCATGTTGATGCAAAAGTTGGGTATTCATCTTTTCTGATAGTTGAGTAATGTTCCATTGTGTATATGGAAAACATAACATCTTTATCCACTTGTCTATTGAAGGGCATCTCATTTTGGCTATTGTGGACATTGCTGCTATGAACATTGTGTTACATATGGCCCTTCTTTTCACTACATCTGTATATTTGGGGTAAATACTCAGGAGTGCAATCACTGAGTCATAGGATAACTCTATTTTTAATTTTTGAGGAATCTCTACACTGTTTTCCAAAGTGGCTGCACCAACTTGCATTCTCTCCAACAGTGTAAGAGGGTTCCCTTTTCTCCACATTCTCTCCAACACTTGATGTTTCCTCTCCTGTTAATTTTGGCCATTCTAACAGGATAAGCTGGTATCTCAATGTGGTTTTGATTGGAATTTCCCTGAGGGCTAATGATGATGAACATTTTTTTTCATGTGTCTGCTAGCTATTTGTATGTCTTCTTTGGAGAAGTGTATGTTAATATCTTCTGCCCATTTTTGACATGATTATCTGTTTTTTGGGTGTTGCATTTGAGGAGTTCTTTATAGATTTTAGATATTTGTATTTGTCTGTAGTGTCATTTGCAAAATCTTCTCCCATTCTGTGGGATGCCTCTTAGTTTTGTTGATTGTGTCCTTTGCTGTGAAGAAGCTTTTGATCTTGATGAAGTCCCAAAAGGTAATTTCCACTTTTGTTTTCCTTGCCTTTGGAGACTTATCTTGAAAGAAGTTGCTGTGGCCAGTGTTGAGGAGGTTACTGCTTATGTTCTGCTGTAGGATTTTGATGGATTCCTGTCTCATGTTGAGGTCTTCCATCCATTTTGAGTTTACCCTTGTGTATGGTGAAAGAGAAAGGTCAAGATTCATTCTTCATGCACTCATTAAAGATACTGTTTGAACTTCCATAGGATATTTTTTCCTGCTTTGTCGAAGATTAGTTGACCATAGGATTGAGATTCCATATCTGGGCTCCTAGTTCTGTTCCATTGATTTATGTGCCTGTTTTTGTGCCAGTACCATGCTGTCTGAAGGTAATCACAGCTTTGTAACATCACTTGAAATCAGGTAATGTGATGCCTCTGGCTTTGTTTTCCTTTTTCAACAGTTCCTTGGCTATTTGGGTTCTTTTCTGATACTATACTCCTATATTCTTAAGAAAGAAATATTTGAGGGACACCTGGGTGGCTCAGTTGGTTAAACGGCTGCCTTCAGCTCGGGTCATGATCCCGGTATCCTGGGATCGAGTCCCACATCAGGCTCCTTGCTTGGCAGGGAGCCTGCTTCTCCCTCTGCCTCTGCCTGCCACTCTGTCTGCCTGTGCTCACTCTCGCTCCTCTCTCTCTGACAAATAAATAAATAAAACCTTAAAAAAAAGAGAAAGAAATATTTGAATTTCAATATTGAGGCAAAATATTCTGTAACCTTTTAAAAGATTTAAACCAGGCAAAACTCCACTTTTTAAAGACTTGTATTTAACCTGTAGTTATTCATTATCCCTATTCTTATAGATAAACTATAGTAATGCTCTAGAAAATTTACACAGGATTTCACACTTATTTTCTAAAATGGGAAAATACTATAGTGTTCTATTTTTTCTTAACACAACTTCATTTTTAGTAGTTTGTTAGATTTAATTATATGTTATATTATATTAGGTAATACATGGTTTAAGGAAAGAAAACCACTGTTTGTTGCTATTAGAATTCTCAATTCATGTCTTTGTAATTATGTATTTAGGGGAAATATATCACTCAATTATTGATCACTGATTCTATTATTAATTATTTTTGACTGACTTGATATTCTTACCTATTAAATAAGAATGATATTCTTTACACACATGATATTCATAAGGCATAAAAAATTATATTTATAAAATTTGAATTCCAGCCTAGGCAAAGGGAAAACTCAATTAAATTTTTGTTAAGATCATATGACTATTGTACATTGACATCATGTTCTCTACTGCCTCTTGCACTAATGGTGTATTTGGGTATCCTTATTTTAGACCTGTTAATTAATTGGCTTCAGCTCACTAAGTCAGTTAGCCTGGTCCACTTGCTTACTGATCAGATGGTCATAATCATAGCCTGTAACCATCTAACTGATTGTTCCATTGTTTTCCAAATGACTTCCAGGGCAATTCCATGTGATAGGACCAAGAGCACCAGTCATTGCCTTGGTTGGGGAAGAAGCTGTGTTGTCCTGCCAGCTCAGCCCATCAATGGATGCTCAGAACATGGAAGTGAGATGGTACAGGAATGAACCTTTCAGCCTGCTGTATCATTACAGTACTTCCCGGAATTATACGGGGCTGAGGCCCAAATACCAAGGGAGAACAGAATTCCTGAAGGAGAATATTACCAAAGGGCTTGTTGCCCTAAGGATCCATCCAATCCAACCTTCAGATGGAGGGGAATATGCGTGTTTCTTTGAAAGCTCCATATACTACAATAAAGCACAATTCCAACTGTTGGTTGCAGGTGAGTCTCTGCAATGAAAACTCTTACATAAATTGTACTATTATTTTTTTCCATAAGCAGTCTAAGCCATCTGTGTACATAGATAGAGGTGGCTAAATCCATGTACAGGCTATAATAGAATGCCAAAAAGTTAAATATGTAAAACTAATCTAATCAGCCCATCCCAACATTCTTTGCTGTGGTAAAAATATATTTGAATCTTTCTGTGCAAACATCATTACTTTGAAGGAAAGAAATAACAGATATAGTATATATAGTAGATACTATCTCAGAATATAGTAGATACTATCTCAGAAGAATCCCAGAAATGTATCTTAGTCTCAATTCAGAAACATAAAAGGAACTAAACAGAGGTAGGAGGAATCTCACCAGCCTGCAAACAGGCTTGTTTTTCTGCACCTTGTTGCCACCTGCTCTGGGAATATCCCAGTCAAATGCAGTGTTGCTGACTCTCAGGACAACATGCTTGTTTATTCAGATCCCTGCATAATTTGTTCCCTTAGATCCACACACCCCCAATAGTATTTCTGCAGAGTCAGGGAGAGAAGATTTGCCTGCTTTTGATATTCTTTCCTGGGTTTAGAGAAAATCTGCCTCTTAGGCAAGTATACTGGAGTTTCTAACTGCAAGTCTCTATTGTGTGCAAATAACTGTCACTCCCAGGGAGGCATTTAACCAGTCATTAACAGGGATGGATGAGAAATAATGTTCTTCCATTCACTAAGTTTTGCCTTTGGAGCAGGAATCTTTCACTCTATTGTGATAACCTCTGAAGCAATTCATGTGTTAGAGAGCCACTTCTAGGTGTGGTGATGACATTTCATAAACCTTAGGTAAACACTTATTAAGGGCTTTGAATTTGAGTGCCAGTTGCTACTATTGATTCTTCAATGAACAACATGTCATTTCTCAGGATTATCTCCATTTTCTTTATCTCAGACTTATTTGTTCTTTGACCCATTGAGCCACCCAGGTGCCCCTTATTTGTTCTTTGTACATTTATTCTATCACTAAATAGAAAACTTTCCACTATTCTTCCATTTTACCAGAGTTTCTTCTCCTACAGAAAGGATTCTTCAATGCCTTCAGTCAAAACAAAACCAATTCATTTCCTGTGCTGTTTAAATATTCAGGGGGTTGTGGATAATAAAATTTCTGCAAAACCCAGACTCCCAGTGAACACCAACATTGAATTCTACTTAAAATCAGTAATCATCACTGTCTTCTAATATCTCACTAAATTGACACTTGCAGGGTACAGGTAAGCACATCCATCAATCAGTAACTAAGGACAACCACAAATATAGGCTGCAAATTCAACCAAATTATTTTCTAAGAAAAAAATAAAATTGAAGTCCCTGATACTAGGTGACATAACATAATCTCACAATGGTGAATACTATAGGTTTTCTGTCCGTGTCTTGGCCATAAGAAAAAGAAAATCCCAGATTCTTAAAATAGGTAAAGAAAGTATTCAGGTCAACCTGTTCTATGTCAGAAACCATCCAGGCCTCAGGTATTCCAGTAAGAAGCCCATGACAGAGAAAGAGGAAACCTCCTGCACCGTTGGTAGAAATGCAAGCTAGTGCAGTCACTCTGGAAGTTCCTCAATAAGTTGAAAAAAAGCTACCGTATGCCCCAGCAATTGCACTACTGGCTATTTACCACAAAGATACAGATGTAGTGAAAAGAAGGGTTACATGCACCCCAATGGTTATAGCAGCAAAGTCCACAATAGCCAAACTACAGAAAAAGCCCAGATATCCATTAGCAGATGAATGGATAAAAAAGACATGGCATTTATATACAATGGAATATTACATAATGATCAAAATTGAAATATTGCCATTTGCAACCATATAGATGGAACTAGAAGATATTGTGCTAAACAAAATAAGTCAATCAGAGAAAGGCAATTATCATATGATCTTACTGACATGTCAATTTAAGAAACAAGGCAGAGGATCATAGGGGAAGAGAGGAAAAAAACTGAAACAAGATGAAACTAGAGAGGGAGAAAAACCATAAGAAACTCTTAATCATAGGAAACAAGCTGAGGTTTGCTGGAGGGGAGGGTATTGGAGGGAGGGGGTAACTGGATGATGGACATTGGGGATGGTAGGTGTTGTAATGAGCACTGGGTTTCATTTAAGACTGATGAATCACAGGCCTGTACCCCTGAAACTAACAATACATTATATGTTAATTAATTGAATTTAAATTAAAATAGAGAGAGAGAGAGGGGGAAAAAAGGAGAGAAAGCCACAATGCTCTGAGAACCATGGTCACATTGTTTTCTCTCCTGCTGGAAATCTTTTTTCCACTTTGACCCTTCAGTCTTGACTTCATAAGTCATATTAGGTCATTAATGATAAGGCAACACTTGGAAATCATGTTTTAAATTTCTAAAATTATCCATACACTCCACTTCTAAATCCCACCCATATTTTTAATTGATGCTGCATCCAGAGGTTGTGTTTTACCTTTAGCACACACAATGTAACAAGGTAAATAAAATGGCATAATTTGAAGTAAAACATTATTTTTCTTTTTTCCAGAAAATCAGATACTAATGAAACATATGTTGAGTTTCCATAAGAAACCTGATAAATATAATTTTCTCTTTAGAAAATACCAACCCATAATTTCATTTCCCTTTATAGCTTTTTAAATTTTTATTTATTTATTTTTTCAAATTCTTCTCAGTGTTCCAGAATTCATTATTAATGCAACACACCCAGTGTTCCATGCAATCTGTGCCCTCCACAATACTCACCACCAGGCTCACCCAACCCCTTACCCCCTCCCTTCCAAAACCCTCAGTTTGTTTCTCAGAGTCCACAGTCTTTCAGGGTTCCTCTCCCCCTCCAATTTCCCCCAACTCAGTTCTTCTCTCCATCTTTCCATGTCCTACGTGTTATTGTTATTTCTTATACTCCACAAATAAGTGAAACCACATGATAATTGGCTCCTCTGTTTGACTTATTTCAGTCAGCATAATCTCTTCCAGTCCCACCCATGTTGATAGAAAAGTTGGGTGATCATCCTTTCTGATGGAGGCACAGTATTCCATACTATATATGGACCACATCATCTTTATCCATCTGTCCATTGAAGGGCACCTTGGTTCTTTCCACAGGTTGGTGACCATGGCCATTGCTGCTATGAACATTGGGGTACAGGTGGCCCTTCTTTTCACAACCTCTGTATCTTTGGGGTAAATACCCAGTAGTGCAATGGCAGGGTCATAGGGAAACTCTATTTTTAATTTATTTAGGAATCTCCACACTGTTTTCCAAAGTGGCTGTAACAACTTGCATTCCAACCAAAAGTTTAAGAGGGTTCCACTTTTTCCACATCCTCCCCAACATACATTATTTACTGTCTTGTTAATTTTGGCTATTCTAACTGGTGTAAGGTGGTATCTCAATGTGGTTTTGATTTGAATCGCCCTGATGGCTACTGATGATGAACGTTTTCTCATGTGTCTGATAGCCATTTGTATGTCTTCATTAGAGAAGTGTCTCTTCATATCTTCTGCCCATTTTTTTGATATGATTGTCTGTTTTGTGTGTGTTGAGTTTGAGGATTCTTTATAGATCCTGGATATCAACCTTTTGTCTGTACTGTCATTTGCAAATATCTTCTCCCATTCCGTGGGTTGCCTCTTTGTTTTGCTGACTGTTTCCTTTGTTGTGCAGAAGCTTTTGATCTTGATGAAGTCCCAAAAGTTCATCTTCGCTTTTGTTTCCTTTGCCTTTGGAGACATATCTTGAAAGAAGTTGCTGTGGCTGGTATCAAAGAGGTTACTGCCTATGTTCTCCTCTAGGATTCTGATGGATTCATGTCTCATGTTGAGGTCTTTTACCTATTTCGAGTTTATCTTTGTGTACAGTGTAATAGAATGGTCGAGTTTCATTCTTCTACATATAGCTGTCCAGTTTTCCCAGCACCATTTATTGAAGAGACTGTCTTTTTTCCATTGTGTATTTTTTCCTGTTTTGTCAAAGATTAACTGAACATAGAGTTGAGGGTCCATATCTGGGCTCTCTACTCTGTTCCACTGGTCTATGTGTCTGTTTTTATGCCAGTGCCATGCTGTCTTGGTGATCACAGCTTTGTAGTAAAGCTTGAAATCAGGCAACATGATACCCCCAGTTTTGCTTTTCATTTTCTACATCTCCTTAGCAATTCACGGTCTCTTCTGATTCCATGCAAGTTTTAGAATTGTTCGTTCCAGCTCTTTGAAAAGTGCCAGTGGAATTTGATCAGAATGTCATTGAAAGTTGAGATTGCTCCAGGCAGTATAGACATTTTAACAATGTTTATTTTTCCGATCTGTGAGCATGGAATTGTCTTCCATTTTTTGTGTCTTTGTCAATTTCTTTCATGAGTGTCCTATAGTTCCTTGAGTACAGATCCTTTACCTCTTTGGTTAGGTTTATTATCAGGTAACTTATGGTTCTTGGTGCTATAGTACATGGAATCGATTCTCTAATTCCCCTTTCTGTATCTGTTAGTGTATAAGAAAGCAACTGACTTCTGCACATTGATTTTCTATGCATTGAATTTCTATTGCATTACAAAATTGCGATATGAGTTCTAGTATTTTGGGGGTGGAGTCTTTGGTTATCCATATAACGTATCATGTCATCTGCTGAGAGAGAGTCATTGTCAGTTTGTCAGTTTGAATAAGTTCCATTTCTCTTTGTTGTCTGATTGCTGTTGCTAAGACTTCTAATACTATGTTGAACAAGAGTGGTGAGAGTGGGCATCCTGTCGTTTTTCTGATATCAAAGTGAAGACTGTGAGCTTTTTCCCATTGAGGATGATATTTACTGTGGGTTTTTCATAGATAGATATTATGGAGTTGATGAATGTTCTCTCTATCCTTATACTTTGAAGTGTTTTAATCAGTAATGAATGCTGGATTTTGTCAAATGCTTTTTCTGCATCAATTGAGAGGACATTGTGGTTCTTCTCTCTTCTCTTATTGATTTGTTCTAACACATTGATTGATTTGTGCATGTAGAACCATGCTTGCAACCCCGGGATAAATCCCACCTTGTCATGGTAGATAATCTTTTTAATGTATTGTTAGATCCAGGTTTCTGTGGACAGGTCTGATGTTATTCTCATAGTCTCTCTTCTGTATATAATATATGTTTTCCCCCAGCTGCTTTCAAGAGCTCCTCTCCAAAATTATGAAGCATCATTTTCACAATCAGGTGTCTTGAGATCTTTCTATATTCTATGATCTTGGCGGGAGACCTTTCTGCATTTAGGATACAATCGCTGTTTCCATTCACCAGATTGGGAAAATTTTCATGGCAAAATTTATTCAGCTTTATCATCTAGTCTTCTTTATTTCTCCTCCAGCTCAGATTCCAATAATTCTGACACTGGAACGTTTCATGGCATCATTTATTTCCCTAATTCTGTTTTCATGGCTTTTAATCTGTTTCTTCCAGGCCTGCTCCTGGTCCTTTTTCTCTATCAGTTTGTGTTCTAGATCACTAATCTACTTTCTGCCTCAGTTACCCTAGCTCTTAGAGAATTTAGATTAGATTGGAACTCATCAATAGCATTGTTAACATCTTCCCTGGTGGCTTTCACTTCTGCCCTAATCGATTCCATTTTGTCATTAGTGGTTTTCTCCAACCTAGCCATTGCCTGAATTCCCTTTCTGATATACTTTCTATGTGCATATCCAACAGCTCTGATGGAAAGGGCACAGTCTCTGAATTTTTCCTCTGTTGGGCATTCCTCCTCCTAGTCATTTTGGTGAGAGATGGCTGAGGGGACAGGTAGCTAAATGTGTCAATCATGATCCAGGCAATGTGTACCCTAGAACACTGCTGAGCAATCAGGAGTCCTCACCAAAAAGAGAAAAATGAAAAAAAAAAAAAAAAAAGAAAGTGAGAAAGAGAGTCAGGAAAAAAAAAGAGAGAGAGAGAGAGAGAAAGAGAGAGATGATCCAGCCCGAATGGACCCCAAAGGTAAGATTCATAAAGTATACAAACAAAAACAGAGAAACAAAAAGACCAACAAAATAAATGACAAGAAAAAAAAAAAAAGAACCCAACCAAAATGAACCCCAAGTATAGGATTTATATACTACCAGTACAAAATCAAATACACAGAAACAGTGACAGTAGAAAAATATGGCAGGGTGGTTATAAATTCTCAGTGTGGGCGAGGAAGGTTATTTTGATTCTTCCTGGATGTATCTTGATATCTTTGTTAAAGGACTCAACTTTCCCAAGATAAAGGGGCATTAAAACTGGTTTATATATAGGGTTAGTATTGATTAGGGAAAGGGGATTACCTTGAAGCTTATCTCTGCATAAATATTGAAAAAATAGAAAAGCAAAAACAAAACAAAACACATACACACTGTTGTATGTATCAAAGAAGTTCAACATAAAAGGTTATTATGGAATTTGTTGTACTGAACCTCTCATTTTGATGGTAAATAGGTTAAAATTATTTTAAAAATTAAAGAGAATGAGAATAGTGGGAATGAATTGAATATTAAAGTTGTATCTAAAAAGTATGCAGGGTTTAGGGCAATACGGGGAGCTTAATATCTTCTTTTCCCTTGATATTGGGGTTTTACAGTTTTATAGGGATCATGTGGTGGTTTCCCTCTTGTTTTTTGTTTGTTTGGTTGGTTGCTTTTTTGTTTTTGTTGTTGTTGTTGTTTTGTTTTGTTTTGTTTTTGGCTGGCTTTCTGCCACGTGGTGTTTCAGGCAGTCTTTAGCTAGAGTTCAGTCCCCCTGTCCCGTATCAATTGGCTGGGCTCTGAGGAAACAGGCTTTTGTTCTTTGGAGGGTTTTTTTTTTTGTGTTTTTTTTTTGTTTGTTTGTTTTCCCTCACCTTGGTGGCTTTTGGCGGTTCTTCAGAGATTTATAGGAAAGAAAACTGCACCCAGACCTCCATCTCAGAGAGAAGCCTCCATCTATTCCCCTCTGGGTGCTCCAGAACACACATATTCTCCTCTGTCACCTTCCACCAGCAGAGCATGTTCCTACCCACAGTACCAGGTGTCACAGGAGCTCCCACTTATACCCCGGTGCTACTAAAAGCACAAGCAGTATTAGTCCAGAGAGCTGGCTTCCAGTGGCTGCCATTGCTGTGGTTTTCTGGGCAGGTCCAGACCCTCTGGAGAGATCCTACCAGAGATAGTGCCAGTATGGACCTCTGTTAGGGGAAGGTGTGGAGAGTGACTCAGACCCTGGTCCTGCAGGGCATGTGCAGAGTGCAAAAGCCTGTGGTTCTAGAGAGCACTGGATGGCATCCACAGCAGACTGTCTCTTGTGTGCTACTACCCAGACACTCTCAAGGGTGCTGGCGGCTCAGGGACCAAGGCCTGGATGCTTCACCACACTCTCTGACATAGCACTGATGGTGGCCATGCTGAATCTGTAGGCTTAAGCCCATGCCCCTACCCACTTGATTCCACCAATTTCCCCTTAAGAACTTTTTCTCTTTTTGAGTGATTTTAACCAGACTCCAAGTTAATGCTGGTTCCCAATCACAGGGCACTCTCGTATTGGGGTATTACTTTCCAATGGGTCACTTCTGGTGGCTTCCTCCCCCTTTTGTTTATCTTCCAATATCAGTCTGATATTCCCACTTTGCTTTACCTGTTCACTGGTATCTTCTGTCCTCATAGAGATCCAGAAGTGTATAATCCTACATCTCAGGCTGATTTTGTGTATGTTCAGGGTGATCTGGTAGATAATCAGTTCACTTTAGGGGACCAGTTGAACAATGCCTCCTACTTCTCCGCCAATCCCCCCCAACTCCCCATTTCCCTTTAAATCTTAAGAGGTAGACTAAATACATGAAATACGATAGGATGGCCTTTCAAATGGAAAGATCCCAGCAACTGAAAAACACCTTTTTTTGTATACTAATTGATTAACTATCAATAGGGAACCTGGGTGAATCACTTGGTTAAGCATATGTCTTCTGCTCATGTTATGATGTCAGGGTCCTGGGATCAAGCCCTAAGTCAAGCTGCCAGCTCAGCCAGGAGCCTGCTTCTCCTTCTGCTGCTGCCTGCCACTCCCCTTGCATGTGCTCACTGTCTTTCTCTGTAAAATAAATAAATAAAAAATATTTTAGGGACGCCTGGGTGGCTCAGTTGGTTGAGCAGCTGCCTTCGGCTCAGGTCATGATCCCAGAGTCCTGGGATCGAGTCCCACATCAGGCTCCTTGCTCATCAAGGAGCCTGCTTCTCCCTCTGCCTCTGCCTGCCATTCTGTCTGCCTGTGCTTGCTCTCTCTCCCTCTCTCTCTCTGACAAATAAATAAATAAAATCTTAAAAAATATATTTAAAAAAAAGATGAGCAATATTTATTGCAACCCCATAACCACTTTATATGGAGCAATCTTTACACTTATAATATGACTTGTGACACTTTCTATCCTTTTTTTGTTAATAAAAAAGAATGGAGGAACAGAGTGATTCAGTCATTAGTTACACTGGTTCACTGGTGCAAACCAGTACAATTGTAACCCTTTGACTCTAGACCCTATCCTCATAAACATGATGCTCTACTGATTCTCAAGGCTATTGTATTCTGAGAATACCATTTTTCAGTGCCAGAACTGGGGGGCAACACTGTGCCAGTGAGATCATCACTGGTGAGACATGCCATTTACTAGTTACCTCCTCATGGTGATTTTTTTCAACGTTTGGACATCCAAGCAACATCAGATGATATTATATTATTTTCCTTCACTGACTTATTGAAAGGACTGCCATAAGAAATTACCACAAATGGGATTGCCTAAAAATAACAGAAATCTATCTTCTCAAAGTTCTGGAGGCTAGAGTCCACAATCAAGGTGCCATCAGTATTATGGTCCTGAGGAAGCATCTGAAGAGAATTCTTCCTTGCCTCTTGCAGTTTCTGGTAGCCCCAGTCATGCCATGGATTGCCTGGGATCTCTCCATTCACTACCTCCAACTTCACAGGACCAGTTTTCCTGTGTCTCTGCATCCAAATTTCCTTCTGATCATATAGACCACAGTCATTTTAGATTAGGATCCACCCTAATGCCATATAATTTCTTTTTTACTAATTACATGTACAAAATGGTATCCAAATAAGGCACAGATATTGAAGTTTAGGACTTGAACATATCTTTTCAGAAGACCCAATTCAAACCACTGAAGGGTAATTTGATCCCAATAAATTTGCTTTTTTGGTGTTATTGTTGTTGTTATAGGCTATCTTAGTTACTGTACATATATTGTGTGGAATGTTGCACTACTATTCACAGAAATTCAAAAGACAGTAGCTTAAATCAGAGCTGCTTTTCTCTGAGACAAAGGCAGAAGGAAGTCCAGAACTGGAAAAGTAGTTAGACACTGTGATGTTCACACATTTCTTATCTTGATGTTTTGCCACATCCATACAATTCACTCTTGAAGATGACTCACAGACACTCTGGGTGCTCCAGCCCTTGAGAAGAGAGAAAGAGTGAAGGAAAAGGTTGATCTCATTCCTTTGAGGGAAATATTCTAGAAGGCCCCAAATACCATTTTAATTTCAAACACATCCACCAGCATATCAAAACCTCTCCTAATTGTAAGAGGGTTAGGATACGCATTCTTAACCTGGGCTGACCTAACTCTTAAAACTTACATTGTTATCCAAAGTATTCTACCCAAAATGATGGCTATGTGTTACATTGAAATTTAAATTATGTAAATATAATTTATTAAAATATGAAATTCAATTCCTAACAATATTCAGGTGTTCAGTAGCCACCCATCCCTAGTTATTTAGACCATATTTATGTTAATAGCATTCCCCAAATTATAAGAAGTTCTTATTAAAAGTAACATCTTGGGGCACCTGGGTTTCTCAGTCAAGTGTCTGACTTTGGTTCAAACCATGATCTCAGGGTTGGAGCCACACATCAGCCTCCCTACTCAGCAGGGTAGCTTCTTGTACCTCTTCCTCTGTCCCACTTCCTCTTTGTGCTTTCTTACTTTCTCTCACTCTGTCTCAAATAAATAAATAAAACCTTTTAAAAATAACATCTTTAGAATTAAGAATCAAAATATATTTGGAGAATGACTAGGAATTTGTCACAGATAAACACCAACTGATGTGTGTCTTTTGCTTTAGTGGCTGGAAATGAATCGATAGAGTGTTCTTCTACACAAATTTATGAATCATCAGATAAAATAATCAGTAATGTTTCAAATAATAGAGAGAAAAAAGAAACGAATACAGATATGTTTGGCACTTGGGTACTTTTAAAATGTTGTTACAGCTGATTTGTTTTCTCAAAATTCTTTGTGACTAGGTTATTTTTCAAACTCCCACTTTTATAAATAAGGAAACTGAGTTTCATAGAAACTAATTAAAAAGTAAAATGGCAACAAACCCTTGGAGAATTGTACTTTCTCTGTATCTCTTTGGCTATTGCAGGTTCAGGAATGGTTCCACATATTCACATTGAGCCTGGCAATAGAAGGGGAATTAAGTTGACCTGCACATCCACAGGGTGGTATCCAGAGCCTGAGGTGCAATGGAGGGACCATCAAGGACTGCACTTGGCACCAACTTCTGAGACAAAGACAATGGAAGAAAATGGATTGTTTCATGTAGAATCATCTCTCACAACAGACAAAAGCTCAAGAGCAGAATTTTCATGTGTTGTAAGGAACCTAATACTCGGTGTGGAGAAGGGAGTGCATGTTTCCATGGCAGGTCAGTTCCCTACAAAATCAGTATCTTGAGATATCAACATTGATCAAGATGGTCTTACTGACAAAGATTAGGAGAATGTGGGGTGCCTGGATGGCTCAGCGGCTTAAGCCTCTGCCTTTGGCTCAGGTCATGATCCCAGGGCCCTGGGATTGAGCCCCACATCAGGCTCTCTGCTCATAGGGGAGCCTGCTTCCTCCTCTCTCTGCCTGCATCTCTGCCTCCTTGTGATCTCTGTCTGTCAAATAAATAAATAAAATCTTAAGAAAAAGATTAGGAGAATGTTCTAGTTTATCTATTAACTCTTAATGTGGGAACATGTAAGAATTCATATTTGGTCTTGTTTTTTATTTATTTTTTGTGATGTGAATGTCATTGTCTTAATTTATAAAAACAAATATGTGAATGCACAAAAGTATTCAAAGAGTAATAAAGTATTTTGAAGAATCCTTCAAAGTTTCTTCTAAACTTCTCTTGATCCCTCTACCTAGGGAAAGCCACTTTTCACAATTTGGTGTTTTTTTCCCATCTGTCAAATTGAATTTGAATTGTGGCAGGACCATTTACCAGCTTCATGATCTTGGGTAACTTAAGCTCCCTATGATAAGTTCCCATCTGTTACATATGGGTACTATTAGTGTCTACCTCATGAAATTGTTCTGAGTTTTTTTTTTTTTTTGAAATTGTTATAAGTATTAAGTCAGATAATTAATATCACAAGCAGAGAAGAACTGAGACATTCCAATCTACTCTTTATGCCTGCCCAAAATGAACTTTCAAATAAATAGTTTGCTCAAATAATGCCCTCCAACTTCCATGTCTAGGCAAATGTATCTATGCAAAGTTATAGCCTGTCAACAACACTCTTTATCTAACTATTTTCCTTTCTTATCTCTCCAGCTTCACATTTCATCCCTCTCTTCCTTGTACCCAACTCTTCTACCTCACATTAATTCTCTGAATATATTCAACCATGCATTACCCTTGTAGGCTGTCATTGACACATTTGTTCTATTTTCCTGTCAGTAAGTATTTCCTACTGATCCCTCAGTGTTAAACCTTATCCTCCCAGGAAGTTATCTTCAAACCACTCTGTTAGGTGACCTTTTATACATACATTATTGTGATTATATGTTACTCTATTTCTCGGATAGAATAATAAACTCTGGAGCACACTATATCTTATTTCATTTATGTCCCCATTACTCAGAAAAATACTGAGCCACAATATATTTTACTACAATAAGTAAATATTTGTATGACCTTTTATCAACAAGTGAATTGTCATTTGCTTTAGTTTGGGAAGCCATACTGCTTTAAGATAATTAGAAAGAGGATTTGAGTTTGGAAATGTGAAAGAAGCAAACACATACACTAGGATAGAGGATTTTTTTTTCAATAGTCTTAGTAAACCAAAGGTAGAACAGAGGAAATTAGCAGTCTCTTACTTAAGTTTTTATAATGAAAAAAAGTAATTGAAACATATAAGAGGAAATAATGAGTTGGGGCAATATATATAAAGCTCTTAAAAATTTGAATGTAAGAGATGAAATATATTAAAATATTTTTCTTTATATTTATATATTTGAAATCATCAATTGAAAATTACACACCCATCTTGTTGAGATTGTAAATCATGAGAATCCTTGAATGAGACTGTGTTTCATGTCTCTTTTGGAACAACATTATTAATAGAAAAAATTCAAAATGATAGCAGATTTTGCTGATATCAGTTGCTAGCTGACATATTACTCATAAGTAACTTTGAACTGAAATAAGACTCTCCCTAGAACCCAGACCATGAATCCAATTTTGCTTATTATACAAGACATCACAACTTCTCCTTTAATCTTTAGAGAAACTACACATACCTCCCACTCATTGGCATATTGTCAAGCTCACATATGTTTATGTAGAAAATAATTGTATAGAAAAGATACATGACAATGTTGATTTGGGGAAGTGTAGGAGAAAGGGTGGAGAAAAGGATGAAAATAAATATGTTATTGCATTTGTAGATTTAAAAAAATATTCTATTTATTTATTTGAGAAAGAGAGAGAAGAACAAGTGGGGAGAGGGAAGGACTGAGAAGCCCACTCGCCACAGAACAGTGAGCCTGACTCTGGACTCAATCCCAGAGCCCCTGGATCATGAACTGAGCCAAAGGCAGACACCTAGCTGACTCATCCACCCAGGAACCCACATGTGTAGATTTTTTTTTATTATGAAATATTTGTCACAAATGTAATGATATTAATGTTCATTAAATATTAATTGTGGGTACATAGGTGTCTGATGTGTTATTTGTATGTTTTTAAAAATGTGATAATTTATAAAATAAACCTTCCAAATCTCCATACATTTGGAACAAGAAAGGAAACAGAAGACTTTTTAACATTCTTGAATTCCCTAGAATTGCAGGGAGGGGTAGGTGAGGCTTAAAATTGGTGCTGTTCCCAGAAATGTGTCCTAAGAGAAAACATGTTGGAATTTGTTTCCCGCTGCCAAGCCAATGATGTCAAGCAGGATACTAAGTGAGACTATCTCTATTTTTCAGATGCCTTGTTCCCTGAGGACTGTCGTTGGCCAGTGGGATTGGCCATTTTATTTTCTCTCCTGGCTTTTGGTGCAATCATCTTTGTTCAATTTGTGTGTGCTAGAAAAGCCAAAGGTAAAAAAGAAAGAAAAAAAAAAGTGGGAGATTGCATTCATTTATGAAAATTTAGAGGATAATAGTAACACAGAAATCATAAATGTTCAACAGGGGGTCTTTATCATTTAAAACTGGGAACAAGGAAACCTGGAAAAAAATGATTCCATCTATACACTCACGGCTCTGCATGTTTGTAAGATAATTGAGGTTGTCTGGTCAATGTCAATTATTTCATCAAGAAGAAAATTTTAAAAAATACAATTGGTTTGTGATCTGACACTTAAATTTGAAAGTTGAGAATCTAGATTATTTATTTGTTAGCTTTTTATGTTCTTCTTTATGTACCCAGAGATAGTAAATCCTCTATGACATAATTTGTTAAGTGTAGCCTTAGTTTAGCATTGGGATGCCATTTTCTGGTATCAGGTTCCAGGTGTTCTTTAATATTTTGGGGGGTTATGGAGGTTAGAACAATATTCATAACATATTCATCATTAGCATAAGCAAGGACATATTAACACATTGACTCTTTACCCTCACCAAAAATGCCTATGATTGCCTTTCTCCAGTCTCTAGGGGGGCAGGAAATGTATTATAAGATAGCCTGTTTCTCTGTACCTTAACTTGGTAACATTTTTCTAGGAAGAGCTGGCTACTCACAGTCTATGACACTTCTGTGCTTCACTTTTCAATGTGTCCAATGGGATCTTTAAACAAATGCTTTTTCCAGGAATAAATAAATAAATAAACAAACAAATAAAATTAGAACAGCAGCAGCAAAAGCAGATGTTTTCTTCAGAACTAATGTTGGTGCTGTAGACAGCTATATGTAGCTATTCTTGTAGAACTAAGATGGATTTGCATTTAGTTTTGTTTTCCATTAATTTAATTTCCAGTATCTTGTGGGCTACATCCCTGCCAACATAATTACTTCAACTAGTGCTGAAAAGAATCAAGATAGTAAACAAAGGTAAATCTAAGGAAACAAACAACGATAAAAAACCCAAAGTCTGAAGAACTGGGTTAAAGTTCTATTCTCATCACTTGCCATTTCATGCAATTTATATATTTCGTGCCGCAAAGTTTATGTATGACATAGATATTTTTCAAAATGTCCCATAGTGTCTACTTAGTCAATATGAAAATGATATTTTTAGTTTTCTTAAGACTGATTAATTGATTGATTGATTGATTGATTTATAGTGCCTTGAGTGGGAGGAGGGGCACAGGGAAGAAAGGGTAGAGAGAAACAGTCTCCAGCAGACTCCATGGTGAGTATAGAGCCCAACCCAGGGCTCAATCTCAGGACCCTGAGATCATAACTGAGCCGAAATAAAGAGTTGGAAATCTAACCGGTTTAGAAACCTAGGCCCTCCTTAAAAAGATTGTTTTTTCTAAAAATGTGGGAAATATCTTTTTTGATCCAGAAAAATGGTATTTATTATCTAGAGCATAGTGCATGAAAACATAAGGACATTACTGGGCATTGTTGGAAAAAATTGACTAAATGACTAATTATTTGGAAAATTTACCTAAATTTGGAATTCTAGTGTCACTGCTCATTATCAATCAACCAATTCAGTCTTTGACTATACTGGAATTAAAATGAAAAACTTAATAAAAAATGAATAGTTGATAACCAAGATTATTTTAGTTTCAGATGTACAACATCATGATTCCACAACTATATGTTACGCTTCCTTTGTCCAACACAAGTGTAGCTACCATCTCTTACTACACAACTATTACAATATGGAAGACTATAGTCCCTATGTTACATCTTTCATCCAAAAGATTAATTTATTTCATAACTGGAAGCCTGTACCTCACACTCCTTTTCACCCCTTCACTCCACACTCCTGCAACCACCAGGGTGTTCTCTGTATTTATGGGTCTGGTTCTGCTTTATCTGTTTTGTTTTTAACCTGCCACATATAAGTACAACCATATGTTTTTTGTTGTTGTTGTTGTTTTCTGAAATCTCAACATAATACATTCTAGGTTCATCCATGTTCATGTAAATGGCAATATCTTTCATTCTTTGGATGAATTATATTATTCACACATATAATCTATTCATTCATCTGTGCTAGGACATTTAAGTTGCTTTCATATCTTAGATATTGCAAATAACACTGCAATAAACAATGTTTATGAATTTGTGACTCAATTTTGGGGGGAGTAAATACCCAGTAGTGGGATTGGTAGATTGACTATTTTTAATTTCCTAAATAATCTTCCTGCTGTTTTCCACAGTGGCTGCATTAATTTAGACTCCCACCAACAGTATGTGAAGGTTCTATTTCTTCACATCCTTGCTAACACTTAGAATGTATTATCTTTTTTTTAATAAAGATTTATTTTATGCATTTCAGAGAGAGAAGAGGGTGAGGTAGAGGGATAGGGGAAGGAAAGAAATCCCAAGCAGACTCCCTGCAGATCCTGGAGTCCCACTGGGGACTCAATCTCAAGACCCTGAGATCATGACCTAAGCCATAATGAAGAGTGGGTCACTTAACCGACTAAACTAGTCAGGTGCCCCCATACTTATTATCTTTTTAATACTAGCCATCGTGACCAACATTAGAAGACATCTCATGGTTTTGATTTGAATTTCGCTGATGATTAGTGATGTTGATCATTTTTATTTTTGTCTTTTGGCCATCTGTATAGCATTTTAAAAAAATTGTCTGATCAGGTCCTCTGCTAATTTTCAAATGAATTACTTTCCCCCCCTTTATTTTCCTTTTAATTTTGGTGTTGAGTTGTATTTTATATATTTTTGATATTAAACCTTATCAAATGTACCACTTACAAACACCTTCTCACATTCAATGGGCTGCCCATTACTTTGTTGATAGTTCCCTTCACTGTGGAAAGCATTTTATAAATTTTTTAAATTTTAAATTCTAATTTTTTTTTTTTTTTTGTTTTGGTGTAGTTCCAGTAGTTTAAATTTGCTTATGTCTCCCTTGCCTCAGCTAACATATGCATAAATTTGTTGCTAAGATCAATGTCAAAAGGATTTTTGTCTATGTTTTCTCCCAGAATCTTTATGGTTTCAGATCTCAGATTTAGGTCTTTAAAACATTTTTATCTCTGTGTATGGTGTAAGAAAGTGAGTCACTTTCATTCCTTTGCATGTAGTTATCTAGTTAAACTAGGACCATTTTCTAAAGAGGATTTTTTTCTCCCATGTATATGCTTTCTTACTTTGTCATAGATTAATTGACCACCCAAGCATGGGTTTATTTCTATACTCTCTATTTAGTTCCATTGATCTGGTGTCTATATTTATGCCAGGAACATACTGCTTTAATTATTATGCCATTGTGGTGTATTATGAAATCTGGGATTGGGATACATTCAACTCGTTCTGGTTATTGTGTGTGTGTGTGTGTGTGTGTGTGTGTGTGTGTGTGCGCGCGCGCATGAATTTTAATAGGATTTTGTAAAAGCTCGTCTTTTCTGCTGCCCTATTATTAGTAAATAGAGGAACACATGGTTGCTGTATATTAATCTTGTATCATGCCACTGCACTGAATTGATTTATTACTTCTAATAGTTTTTTGGTGGAGTTCTTAGGGTTTTATTATATGTTATTTCTTTGCATTGTCTGATTGGTGTGGCTAGGATTTCCAGAACTCTTTGAATGAAAGTTGGCAGAGTGGATATTCTCATGTTCACGTTCTTAGAGCAAAACTCTCAATTTTTCACCATAATATATAATGTTAACTGTGGGTTTGTCAATATGATATTTATTATATTGATATGAGTTCCCTCCAAATGCACTTTGTTAAGAGTGTTTATCATGAAACATATAATGTCCTTTCTTTCTGCCTCGATGGAGATGATTATATAATTTTTATCTTTTATTAATGTGGTGTATCATGTTGATTGATTTATGGATACTGATCCATCCTTGTATCCCCAGAGGAAACCCACATTGACCATGGAGAATTTTGAATTTTTTTAAAGTATTGTTGAATGTGTTGTGCTAATATTTTCTTGAGGATTTGCATCTATGTTCATCAGGAATATTGACCTACTTTGGTTTGGTTTGGTTTTGCTTTAGTGTCTTTGGTTTTGGTATCAAGGAAAAGCTGGCCTCAAGGAAGGTATTTGGAAAATTTCTTTCTCTTATATTTTTTAGAATAGTTTGAGGAGAATCAGTATTCACTCTTTAAAAATTTTTTGTGAAATTCACTTGTGAATCCATTTTATCCTTTTTTTCATGTGAAGAGATTTATGATAATTAATTCAATATTTTTTATTCAGAATATTCAAATGTACTGTTGGATCCTATTTGCTAGGATCTTGTTGAGAATCTTGGAATCCACATTCATCAGGAATAGTGGTATGAAATTCTACTTTTTGATGGGGTCTTTGCTAATGTTAGGGACCAGATTAATTCTGGCTTCATAGAAAGAATCTGGAATTTTTCCTTCAGTTTCTATTTTTTGAAACAGCTTCAGGGGAATTGGTATTATTTCTTCTTTGATTGTTTGGTAAAATACTCCAGGGAATCCATCAGGTCCTGGGCACTTGTTTTTCTGGGAGGTTTTTGATCACTGCTACAATATCATTATTAGATACTGGTCTATTCAGGTTGTCAATTTCTTCCTGTTTCAGTCTTGGAAGTTCATAGTTTTCCAGGAATACATCCATTTCTTCTAGGTTTCTTAACTAACTGGCATACAGCTATTGATAATAATTTCTGATGATTGTTTCTATTTCCTTGATGTTAGTCATTATCTCTCCCCTTTCATTCATCATTTTATTAATTTGGGTCCTTTCTCTTTTCTTTTGGATTAGATTGGTCAGTGGTTTACTGATCTTATTAAATCTTTCAAAGAACCAACTTCTAATTTTGTTGATGTGTTCTATTGTATCTCTAGTTTCTAACTCACTGATTTATGCTTTAATCTTCATAATTTCCCTCTTTGTGCATATGGTTGGCATAATTTGTTGCTGTTTTTCCAGTTCTTTAAAATGTAAAGGGAGCTGGTGTATTCTGAATTTTTCAAATTTTTCAGTGAGGCTGGGATGGCTATGTATTTACCCTTTAGTACCAACTTTGCCATATCCCATAGGTTTTGGACTGATGTGTCTTCATTCTCTTTGGTTTCCATAAACTGTTTAAGTTCTTCAATGATTCCCTTGTTGATCCAAACATTCATCAGCAAAGTAGTCTTTAGCTTCTAAGTGTTTGAATTCCTTCCAAACATTTTCTTGTGGTTGAGTTCCAGTTTTAAAGCATTGTGGTCTGAGAATATGCAGGGAATAATATCGATTTTTTTGTATCAATTGAACCCTGATTTGTGACCTAGAATGTGGTGTATTGTGGAGAAATTTCCATGTGTGCTCTCAAAGAATGAGCATTCTCTTGTTTTAGGGTAGAATGTTCTCTATATATCTATGAGGTCCATCTGGTCAAATGTGTCATTCAAACTCTTCTTTATTAATTTTCTGCTTGGATGATCCATCTATTACTGAGTGTGGGATGTTAAGATCCCCTACTATTAATATGTTCATGTCAATATGATTTTTTTAAATTAACAGTTGACTTATGTAGTTGGCTACTCCTAGATTGGGAACATAAGTATTTACAACTGTAGGATCTTCTTGGTGAATAGACCCTTTAAGAATAATATAGTGTGCTTCTGTATCTCTTACTACAGTCTTTAGCTTGAAATCTAAATGATCTGATATGAGAATCCCTACCCCAGATTTATTTTTAGGACTATTGGCATGAAAGATGCTTCTCCATCTTCTCCCTTTCAGTCTGGATGTATCTTTAGGTTCCAAATATGTCTCTTGTAGACAGCATATGGATGTTTCCTGTCATTTTCTTTAGGTTCCAAATGTGTCTCTTGTATATGGCATATTGAGGTTTCCTGTCATTTTATCCACTCTGCAACCCCGTTCCATTTTATGGGAGCATTTAGGACATTTACATTGAGAGTGGTTATTGAAAGATAAATTTTTATTGACATAATTTTTCCTGTGAAGTCTTTATTTCTATAGATTGTCTCTGTAAATATCTGTTCTATGTCACTCTTGGGTTCTTTCTTATTTTATAGACCCCTCCCTTAATATTTCTTGTAGTGACAGCTTGGTGGTTACAACCTCTTTTAAAACTTTCTTGTCTTGAAGGCTCTACTTCCATCCAATCTCAATGTCAGCCTTGCTGGATAAAGTATTCTTGGGTGCATGTTCTTCTCATTTAGTACTCTGAATATGTCTTGCAAGCCTTTTCTGGCTTGCCAGGTTTATGTGGATGGATCTGACATTACTCTAATGGACCTTCCTTTGTACATAAGGAATCTCTTCCTCCTAGCTGTCCTTAGGATCTAGTGTCTAAAATTATGATTTGTGAATTTCACAATCAAGTGTCTGGAGGCCTTTCTAGATTCATTGATCTTGAGAGGTATCCTTTCTCCCTCTAGGACATGAACCCTTATTGCATTCCCCAGATTGGGGAAATTTTCATTCAGAATTTGTTAAACTGTATCTTCTAGTTTTCTCTCTTTCTCCACCCACTCAGGAATCCCAATAATTCTGACATTGGAACATTTCATGGTGAAATTTATTTCCCTAATTCTGTTTTCATGGTTTCTAAGCTACTTGTTACAGGCCTCCTCCTGATCCTTCTTCTCTATTAGTTTGTCTTCCAGATCATCAATGCGATCTTCTGCCTCAGTTACCCTAGCTGTTATAGTATATAGATTAGATTCGATCTCATTGATAGCACTTTTAACTTTTGCCAGGTCAGCCCTCACTTCTGCCCTTTGAGTTTCTATGTTGTCACTAAGAGTTTTCTCCAACCTAGGCATTGCCTTGATAATTGTTACCCTGAATTCCTTTTCTGACATACTGTTTATGTCCATATCCAACAGCTCTGTGGGAATGGACACAGTCTCTGAATTTTTCACCTGTTGGATGTTCCTCCTCCTAGTCATTTTGGTGACAGGTGGTTGAGGGGATGTATAGCTGAATATATCAATGATGCCCCATGCAAGTTACACTCTGGAATGTTCCAGCACAATCAGAAGTTACTACTAAAATGAAGAAAAAAAAGAGAGAGAAAGAAAAAAAAGAGAATACCCCACATAAATGAACCCCAAAAGTAAGATTTATGAGGTACATATAGAAAAACGAACAAAATAATGACAGAAGTAAATGACGAGAAAAAAAGAACTTAGACAAAATGAATCCAAAGAATAAAATTGATATAAAACCAGAAGAAAAACAAATACACAGAAACACTGATAGAAGAATAAAATGGGAAGGTGGTTATATCTTTGATGTGGGTGAAGAAGGTTAATCCAGTTCTTCCTAGGTGTATCTTGTTAACTTTCTTAAAGGACTCAACTTTCCAGATATACAGGGAATTAAAAAAAAAAAAATATATATATATATATATATATATATATAT
>NW_019154187.1:686534-732937 GCF_002288905.1 Enhydra lutris kenyoni
AAAAAAAATATATATATATATATATATATATATATATATATATATATATTTCCCACTATATATAATGGGAAAAAAGGATTACATTGATTCTTATATCTATATGCATATAAAAAAAAGAAAAAGAAGTACAGGTATATGTATTTAAAAAGTTCAAGTTAAAAAGTTGTTATGGAATATGTTGTATTAAAACTGTAGTTCTAATGGTAAGTAGGTTAGAAAAATTAAAAGAACAAGAATCATGGGAACAAATTTTTAAAAAGGGGGAAAAGAAAAAAAAATTGCATCTATGATATATTCAGGTTTTGGAGCAATAGTGGGAACTTAATATATTGTTTTCCCCTGACGTTGGGATTTTTTTTTTTTTTTTACAGTTTTATGAGCCTCTGCTTTGGTTGTCCTCTTGTTCTTTAGGGTCTTCTGGGTGAGGGGCCTCCTGCATTGTTTGCTCTTTGACATCTTTTTGCAGCATTTCAGAGGGTCAGAGCAAAGAAAGAATCTGTCTGCACCCAGATCTCCTCCTTAGAGAGAAGCCTCAGACTGTTCCACTCTGGGTGGTCCAGAACACACAGACTCCCCCTCAGCAAACTCTGATGAACAGCAGAACTTCCCATTGGTGGTGTGCATCACTAGCCACCATCCCATGGGCCCCCTGAGGGTCCTACTTGTCTCTGAACATATGTGGCACTAAAACCATAAGCTATATTGGTCTGGGGAGCCGGTTTCTGGTGGCTGCCTTTACCGGACTGCTGTCAGGAGTCCAGGCCCACATCAGGTTCATTCAGACCTCACAAATATGCTGGTCATGGAAACCTGGGGGTGAGGTATCCCAACTGGAGATCACACCAGGGTCTCTAAGGCATGGGTTATGAGGGCTCAGATCCATTCGCCGGTCATAGAATTCTTCAGTCCTAGAGACTGCCAGCCAGCACCCACACCTGGCTTTCTCAGGCACAGGAGGGAGTGCACCAGCAGAGCAGTGGTGCAAGAGGTGGTAACCCAGGGGCCCAGGGACCATGGACTGAATATAGGTCCCACCAGATTCTCTCTGGCATGTGTGCTCACCAGTTCTGACCATCCTGGGAATATGGGTTTAGGCCTGTGCCCCTGACCACCCAGTTCCACCAGTTGCCCCTTAAGATCTTTTGCTCTTTTTGAGTGCTTTTAACCAGACTCCAAGTTAGTGTGTATCCCCAATCACAGGGCACTTTTGTATTGGGGTATTACTTTCCAATGCATCACTTCTGGTTCTCTCCCACTTCTGTATATCTGCCAATATCAGTCTGAGCATTCCCATCAGCTCTACCCCTCCACTGATGTCTTCTGTCCCCATAGAGATCCAGAAGTATATAATCTTACATTTCAGATGGATTCCCTGGAGGAATTCTACCAAAATTTCAAAGAAGAAATAGTACCTATTCTCTTGAAGCTGTTTCAAAAAATTGAAGCAGAAGGAAAATTTCCACTCTTTTTATGAAGCCAACATTACCTGATCCCCATACTAGGCAAAGACCCCACCAAAAAGGGGGAATTTCAGACCAATATCCCTGATGAATATGGATGCTAAGATTTTCAACAAGATCCTAGCTAATAGGATTCAACAGTACATTAAATAGATTATTCACCATGACGAGATGGGATTTATCCCTGGGTTGGAAGGTGGTTCAATATTTGCAAATCAATCAATGCGAAAGAATACATCAATAAGAGGGGAGAGATGAATCACATGGTCCAAATGCAGAAAAAGCATTTGGCAAAATCCAGCATCCATTCCTGATTAAAACTCTTCAAAGTATAGGGATAGAGGGAACAATCCTCAACTTCATCAAATCTATCTATGAAAAACCCACAGCGAATATCATCCTCAATGGAGAAAAGCTGACAGCATTCCCTTTGAGATCAGGAACATGACAGGATGCCCACTCTCACCACTGTATTTCAACATAGTACCGGAAGTCCTAGCAACAGCAATCAGACAACAAAGAGAAATAAAAGGTATTCAAATTGGCAATGAAGAAGTCAAACTCTCTCCTTGCAGATGACATGATACTTTATATTGAAAAGCCAAGGACCCCACCCCCAAAATACTAGAACTCATTCAGCAATTCAGTAATGTGGCAAGATACAAAATCAAGGTACAGAAATCAGTTGCTTTCTTATATACTAACAATGAAAATATAGAAAGGGAAATTAGAGAATCATTCCCATTTACTATAGCCCCAAGAACCATAAGATACCTGGGAATAAACATAACCAAAGAAATAAAGGATCTGTACTCAACAAACTAAAAAACACTCATGAAAGAAATTGAAGAAGGCTCAAAAAAGTAGAAAAAAGATTCTAGGCTCATGGATCAGAAGAATCAACATTGTTAAAATGTCTATACTGTCTAGAGCAATCTATCGTTTCAATGCCATTCCGATCAAAATTATACGAGCCTTTTTCAAAGAGATGGAGCAAATAATCCTAAAATTTGTATGGAATCAGAAGAGACCCCAAATTGCTAAGGAAATGTTGAAAAAGATAAACAAAACTGGGGGCATCACGTTGCCTGATTTCAAGCTTTACTAAGCTGTGATAACCAAGACATCATGGGACTGGCACAAAAACAGACACATAGATGAATGGAACAGAGTAGAGAGCCCAGATATGGACCCTCAACTCTATGGTCAACTAATCTTTGACAAATCAGGAAAAAATATACAGTGGAAAAAAGACAGTCTCTTCAATCAATGGTGTTAAGAAAATTGGACAGCTGTATGTAGAAGAATGAAACTTGACCATTCTCTTACACCATACACAAAGATAATCTTGAAATGGATAAAAGACCTCAACGTGAGACATGAATCCATCAGAATCCTAGAGGCAGTAGTCTCTCTGACATCAGCCACAGCAACTTCTTTTGAGATATGTCTCCGAAGGCAAAGAATACAGTGAAGATGAACTTTTGGGACTTCATCAAGATCAAAAGCTTCTGCACAGCAAAGGAAACAGTCAACAAGACCAAGAGGCAACCCACGGAATGGGAGAAGACATTTGCAAACGACACTACAGAAGAAGGGCTGATATCCTAGATCTACAAAGAATTCCTCAAAGTTAACACACAAAAAGCAGATAATCATGTCAAAAAATGGGTAAAAGACATGAACAGACACTTCTCCATTGAAGACATACAAATGTCTATCACACACATGAAAAAATGTTCATCATCACTAGCCATCAGGGATATTCAAATCAAAACCACATTGAGGTACCACCTTACAGCAGTTAGAATGGCCAAAATCAACAAAACAGTGAACAATAAGTGTTTGAGAGCATGTGGAGAAAGGGAACACTCTTACACTGTTGGTGGGAATGCAACTAGGTGCAGCCACTTTGGAAAACAATGTGGAGGTTCCTTAAGAAATTAAAAATAGAGCTACCCTATGACCCTGCAATTGCCCTACTGGGTATTTAACCCAAAGATACAGATGTAGTGAAAAGAAGGGCCACCTGTACCCCCATGTTCATAGCAGCAATGGCCATTGTCGCCAAATTATGGAAAGAGCCAAGATGCCCTTCAACAGAGGAGTGGATAAGGAAGATAGGGTCCATATACTCAATGGAATATTATGCCTCCATCAGAAAGGATGAATACCCAACTTTTGTATCAACAGGGTCGGGACTGGAAGAGATTATGCTGAGTGAAATAAGTCAAGCAGTGAGAGTAAAGTATCATAAGGTTTCATTTATTTGTGGAGCATAAGGAATAACATGGAGGACATGGGGAGATGGAGAGGAGAAGGGAGTTGGAGGAAATGGGAGGCAGAGAGGAACCATGAGAGACTGTGGACTCTGAAAAATAATCTGAGGGTTTTAAAGGAGCGGGAGATGATAGGTTGGGTGAGTCTGGTGGTGTGTATTATGGAGGGCATGTATCTCATGGAACACTGGGTGTGGTGTATAAACAATGAATTCTGGAACACTGAAAAGAAATTAAAAACATAAATAAAAATTTAAAAAAAATATTCAATAAGACATTTGTAAAGCTGCCATCTTCTTTATTAATTAAATGTTTTCATTCATCAGAGCAAAAAATAATGAAATATTTTGAATTGATATTCAATTTAGTTAACATATATTATATTATTAGTTTCAGGGGTTGAATTTTGTGACTCATCTGTTGCATATAACACCTAGTACTCAATATATCAAATGCTCTCCTTAATGCACATTGACTCCCCTCTAGCAAACCTCTGTATGTTCCCTATAGTTAAGAGCTTCTTATGGTTTTCTTAATCTTTGTTTTTATCCTATTTTATTTTTCCTTCCTTCCCCTATATTCATTTGTTTTGTTTCCTAAAGTGCACATATGAGTGAAATCATACGGTATTTGTCTTTCTCTGACTGATTATTTCTTTTAGCATAATACCCTCTAGTTCATCCACATTGTTATAAATGGCAATATTTCATTCTTTTTCATTCTATTGATATCTGAAAAATGTATGTGTGTGTGTGTGTATGAATATGAATTGATAAAGAAGTTGTGATATCACAACTTCTTTATCAATTTATCTGTAAAGGGATATCTGGATTCTTTCCATGGATTACCTAATGTGGACTTTACTGGTCTAAACCTGGGGGTGCAGGTGGCCCTTTGAATTAATATTTTTGTATTTTTTGAATAAATACCTATTAGTGTAGTTGTTGGGTCATAGCGTAGTTCTATTTTAACTTTTTGAGGAAATTCCATAATGTTTTCCACAGCGGCTGCTCCAGTTGACATTCTCACAAACATTATAATATAGTTCCCCTTCCACTGCATCCACATTAACATCTACTGTTTCCTGAGTTGTTAATTTTAACCATTCTGAAAGGTATGAAGTGGTATCTCCTTGTGGCATTGATTTGCATATTTCCAATACAGAGTGATGTTGAGTATTTTTTCATGTGTCTTTTAGCCATTTGTTTGTCTTCTTAGGAGATTTCTTTTGTCCATTTCTTGACTGGCTTTTTTTGGTTTTGGGGTTTTGAATTTGGTAAGTTATTTATAGATTTTGGATACTAGCCTTTATCTGATATGTTGTTTGTGAATATCTGCTCCATTTCTATTGGTTGCCTTTTAGATTTGTTGATTATTACTTATGATGTAAAATTTTATTTTTTATTCTGAAGAAGTCCTAGTAGTTCATCTTGGCATTTGTTTCCCTTGCTTGTGGTGACATGTCTAACACAAAGTTGCTGTGGCAGAGGATAAAGAAGTTGCTGCCTGTGTTCTCCTCTAAAATTTTAATGAAGTCCTGTCTCACATTTAGGCCTTTCATCCACTTTGAATTTATTTCTAAGTGTGGTGTAAGAATGTAGTCCACTTTCATTCTTCTTTGTGTTGCTGTCCAATTTTCACAGCACCCATTTTAGTTTTTCCCTGCTTTATCGAGATTAGGTGACCATAGAGTTGACAGTTCCTTTCTGTGTTCTCTGTTCTGCTCCATGGATCCATGTAACTGTCTCTCTGCTAGTACCATAGTGTCTGGATGACTGCAACATTGCAATACAGCTTAAATACTTGAATTCTGATGCTTTCAACTTTGAGTTTCTTTTTTAACATTACTTTGGCTGTTTGGTGTCTTTTGTGGTTCCAAACAAATTTTAGAATTGTTTGTTTCAGCTCTGTGAAAAATGATGGTGGTATTTTGATAGGGATTGATTTGAATATGTATATTGTTTTGGGTAGCATAGACATTTTAACAATGTTTATTTTTCTAATCCATGAGCATAGAATGTTTTCCCATTTCTTTGTGCCTTCCTCAATTTCTTTATTAAATAATCTATACGTTTCAGAGTGCAGATCTTTTACCTCTTTGGTTATCTTTATTCCTAAGTATCTTATGGGTTTTGGTGCAATTTGAAATGGGATCACTTCCATGATTTTTCATTCTGTAGCTTCATTGATAGTGTAAATAAATGCAAAAGGTTTCTGTGTGTTGATTTTATATCCTGCAACTTTGCTTTCAGGTTTTCTACACAGAGTATCATATTGTCTGTGAAGAATGAGAGTTTGGCTTTTTGGCTGATTTGGATGCCTTTTATTTCTTTTTGTTTTCTGATTGCTGAAGCTAGGACTTCTGATGATATGTTGAACAAAAATAGGGAGAGTGGACATTCATGCTGTTTTCCTGACCATTGAGGATTATATTCACTGTGTGTTTTTTGCATATGGCCTTTATGATATTGAGCTGTGTTCCATCCATCCCTAAATAGTGGATTTTTTTTTTGGTCAAGAAAAAAATGCTGTACTATTTTCAAAACATTTTTCTGCATCCATTGATAAGATCATATGATTCTTATCCTTTCTTTATTAATGTGGTCTATCAAGTTGATTTATTTGTGCATGTTGAACCATCCCTGTAGCCCAGGAATAAACTCTACTTGGTCGTGGTAGATAATCATTTTATGTACTCTTGGAACCTATTGGCTAGTATCTTAGTGAGAATCCGTGTTCATCAGGTATATTGGTCTGTAATTCTCTTTTCTTAGTGGGCTCTTTGCGTTGGGATCGGGGTGATGCTGGCCTCATAGAATGTGCTTGAAAGGTTTCTTCCATTTCTATTTTTTAAACAGTTTTAGAAGACTAAGTATTAATTCTTTTTTAAAAAATATTTTTATTTTTAATTTAAACTTATTTATTTTTTCAGTGTTCCAAGATTCATTGTTTATGCATGCCACCCATTGCTCCATGCAATACATGCCCTCCTTAATACCTACCACCAGGCTCACCCAACCCCCATCTCCCTCCCCTCCAAACCCTCGGTTTCTGAGAGTCCACAGTCTCTCATGGTTCACCTCCCTGTCAGATTTCCCCTGAGTCCCTTCTCATCCCCTTCTCCCAATGTCCTTTGTGTTATTCCTTATGCTCCACAAATAAATGAAACCTTATGACACTTGACTCTCACTGCTTGACTTATTTCACTCAGCATAATCTCTTCCAGTCCCGACCCTGTTGATACAAAAGTTGGGTATTCATCCTTTCTGATGGAGGCATAATATTCCATTGAGTATATGGACCCTATCTTCCTTATCCACTCCTCTGTTGAAGGGCATCTTGGCTCTTTCCATAATTTGGCGACAATGGCCATTGCTGCTATGAACATGGGGGTACAGGTGGCCCTTCTTTTCACTACATCTGTATCTTTGGGTTAAATACCCAGTAGGGCAATTGCAGGGTCATAGGGTAGCTCTATTTTTAATTTCTTAAGGAACCTCCACATTGTTTTCCAAAGTGGCTGCACCAACTTGCATTTCCACAAACAGTGCAAGAGGGTTTCCCTTTCCCCACATCCTTTCCAACACTTCTAATTTACTGTCTTGTTAATTTTGGCCATTCTAACTGGTGTAAGGTGGTATCTCAATGTGGTTTTGATTGCAATCTCTGATGGCTAATGAGGATTAACATTTTTTCATCTGTCTGTTACTACAAATCTATGATCACCAACACAGCATGGTACTGCACAAAAGTGGACACATAGACCAGTGTGTAGAGTAGAGAGTAGAGAGCCCACATATGGACCCACAACTCTATAGTCAAATAATCTTTGAAAAAGTAGGAACAAATATACAGTGGAAAAAAAGTCTCTTCCATGGTGCTGGGAAAATTGGACAGCTCTACACAGAAGAATGAAGCTTCACCATTTTCCTATACCATACAAAAATACAAACTTGAAATGGATAAAAGGCTTCAATGTTAGTCAGGAATCTATCAAAATCCTAGAGGAGAACATAAGCTGAAACCTCTTCCTCATCTGCCACAGCAACTTCTTTCAAGTCACGTCTCCAAAAGAAAGGAAACAAAAGCAAAAATGAACTTTTGGGACTTCATCAAGATCAAAAGCTTCTGCACAGTAAAGCAAACAGTTAACAAAGAGGCAACCCACGGAATGGGAGAAGATATTCACAAATGACAGTACAGACAAAGGGCTGATATCTGAGATCTATAAAGAACTCATCAATCTCAGCACTCAAAAAACAGATAATCAAGTCAAAAAATGGGCAGAAGATATGAGCAGACACTTCTCCAAAGAAGACATACAAATGGCTAATTCTTTATTTAAATGTCAGAATTCCTCTGGGAAGCCATCCAGCCTTGTATTCTTGTTTGTTGAAAGATTTTTGATTACTGATTCAGTTTCTTTCCCGGTTATATGTCTGTTCAGATTTTGTATTTCTTTCAGTTTCAGTTTTGGTAGTTTATATGTTTCTTGGAATTTATCCATTTCTTCCAGATTGCCTAATTTGCTGACACATAATTGCTCATAATATTTTTATTATGTTCAGTTAGCCAACATATAGCACATCATAATTTTATGATGTAGTGTTCAATGTTTCATTAGTTGTGTGTAACACCCAGCACTCATCACATTATATCCCCTCCTTAATACCCATCACCCGATTATCCCATAATCCCCACACCCTCCCTTCTGTAAATCTCAGTTTGTTTCATGGAGTCCAGAATCTATCATGGTTTATCCCCTTCTCTGATGTCTTCCTTTTCAGTTTTCCCTCCCTTCTTATATGGTCTTCTGTTTAATTCCTTGTATTCCACACGTGTGTGAAACCATATGATCATTGTATTTCTCTGATTGTCTTATTTCACTTACCATAATCCCCTCCAGTTCCATCCATGTCAATGCAAATGGTAGCTATTCATCCTTTCTGATGACTAAGTAGTAGTCCACTGTATATATAAACAACATATTCTTTATTCAGTCATCCACTGAAGGACATTTTGGCTCCTTCCAGTTTGGCTATTTTGGATATTGCTCCTATGAACATTGGGGTGTATATGCCCCTTCTTTTCACTACATCTATATCTTTATGTTCTTATAATTGTATTTCTTCAGTGTTTGTTGTAATCTCCCCTATTTCATTCCTGATTTTATTTGGGTCCTTTATCTTCCTTTTGGTAATTCTGGTTAGTGGTTTATCAATCTTGTTTATTCTTTCCAAGAGCCAGCTCTTAGTTTCATTGATATATTCTACTTTTTTTAAAGATTTTATTGATTTGACAGAGAGAGATCACAAGTAGGCAGAATGCCAGGCAGAGAGGAGGAAGCAGGCTCCCCACCGAGCAGAGAGCCCAATGTCGGGCTTGATCCCAGGACCTTGAGATCATGACCTGAGCCAAAGGCAGAGGCCTTAACCCAATGAGCCACCCAGGTGCCCCAATGTATTCTACTTAAAAAAAATACTGTATCATTGATTTATGCTCTAATCTTTATTATTATTGTATTTATATAATATTGCTACTGTAATTATTATTATTGTTATTATTTGGATTAGTGTGCATGGATCCCTGCATGGCTAAGTCAGTTAAGTGGCAAGCTGTTGATTTCATCTCAGGTCATAATCTCAGGATCCTGAGATCAAGCAGCATGTCAAGCTCCATGCTCAGTAGGGAGTCTGCTTGAGATTCCCTCCATCTCCCTCTGCCCCTCCTCTTGTGCTCCCCCTCTCTCTAAAATCAATCAATCTTAAAAAAATAAAGATCAGCATACATATATTACTTGGAATTATTACTATTATTATTTTATTTTTTTCGGTCTATACCTAGTAGTTCAATTGCTGGATGGTGGGTAGTTCTATTTTCAAATTTTTGAGGAACCTCCATAGTATTTTCCAGAGTGGCTGCACCAGATTGCATTGCTGCCAACAGTGCAAGAAGGATTCCATTACTCTACATGTTCTTGAAGATGCATTGTTTCTTGTGTTGTCAATTTTAGTCATTCTGACAGTTGTGAGGTGCTATCTCATTGTAGTTTTTATTTGTAGTTCCCTGAAGATCAGTGATGTTAAACATCTTTACAAGTGTCTGTTGGCTATCTGTATGTCTTTTTGGAGATAATGTCTATCATATCTTCTGACCATTAGATATTCATGTTTGGGGTATTAAGTTTAATAACTTCTTTGTATTTTTTGGACCCTTTATCAGATGTGTCATTTACAAATATCTTCTCTCAATCTAAAGATTGACTTTTACTTTTGTTGGTAATTTCCTTCATTTTGCACAGGCTTTTTTAGTTTGATGAAGCCCCAATATCTTATGTTTACTTTTGTTTCCCTTATGTCAAGAGACATATCAAGAAAGAAGTTATGGGGCACCTGGGTGGCTCAGTCATTAAGTGTCTGCATCCAGCTCAGGTCATAGGCTCAGGGTCCTGGGATTGAGCGCCACATCAGCGTCCCTGCTCCACAGGGAACCCGTTTCTCCCTCTCTCACTTCCCCTGCTTGTGTTTCCTATTTCTCTCTATCTGTCTTTTTCAAATAAATAAATAAAATCTTAGAAAGAAAGAAAGAGAGAGAGAGAAAGAAAGAAAGAAAAAAGAAGAGAAAGAAGGAAAGAAAGAAAGAAAGAATTTGCTATGGCCAATGTCACATAAGTTACTGCATGTGTTCTACTCTAGGATATTTATTGTTTCAGGCCTCATATTTAGGTCTTTCATCCAAGTTGAATATATTTTTAAATTTTTTTTTATTTATTTGAGAGAGAGAGAGAAAGGATGAGTGGAAGAAGGGGCAGAGGGAGAGAGAGAAGCAGAGTCGCTGCTGAGGAAGAAGCTGGATGCCATGAAGGACTTGATCCCAGGACACTGACATCATAACCTGAGCCAAAAAGGAGACACTTAACCAACTAAGCCACCCAGGCAACCCTGAGTTGTATATATTTTGGCACATTATCTGAGAAAGTGGTCTAGTTTCTTTCTTTTTCAGGTAGCTGTCCAGTTTTCCCAACACCATTTGTTGAAGAAACTTTCTGTACTATTTGACATTCTTCCCTGCTTTGTTAGAGTAATTGATTATATGTTTTTTTTTAATTTCTTTTCAGAGTAACAGAATTAATTGTTTTTGCACCACACCTAGTGCTCCATGTGGTGCGTGCCCTCCATAATACCCACCACCTGGCTTCCCCAACCTCCCACCTTGTGTTCATTTCTGGGTTGTCCTTTCTGTTCCATTGGTTATTGTGGCTACTTTTCTGACAGTACCATACTGTCTTGATCACTATAACTATCTAATAGAACATGAACTCTGGAATTGCTATGCTTTTAATTTCCAAATTTTCTTTGGTTATTGAGGACTTTTGTGATTCCATACAAATTTTAGGATTCTTTTTTGTAGTTCTATGAAAAATGCGGTCAGTACTTTTTTAAGATTTTATTTATTTATGTATTTATGTATATATTTATCTGAGAGAGAAAGAGAGGGAGAGAAAGAAAGACTGTGAGCACGGTAGTGGGCAGAGGAGAAGAGGGAGAGGGAGAAACAAACTCCCTGCTCAGCATGGAGTCTGACTAAATCCCAGGAATGTGGGATTTTGACCTGAGCCAAAACCCGACACTTAACCAACTGAGCCACCCAGGTACCCCATTGTTAGTATTTTGATAGAGGTGCATCCTGATATCTAGATTACTTTTGGTAATATCAACTTTTAACACTATGTGTTCTTCCAATCCATAAGCATGGGATGTCTTTCCAATTCTCTATATTCTGTTCAGTTTCTTTCATCAATGTTTAATAATATTCAGAATATAGGTCCCACTCTTTTGTCTAGGTTCATTTGTAGGTATCTTAATATTTTGGTGGAATTACAAATTGAATTGATTATTTAATTTCTCTTTCTGCTGCTTCATTTTTCGTGTATAAAAATGCCATTGATTTCTGTATGTTGATTTTGTATCCTGAATATTTACTGGATTTGTGTGTCAGTTCTAGCAGTTTCTTTTTAGATTCTTTCAGGTTTTTTTTCTATAGAGAATCATGTCCTCTGCTAATAGTGAAAGTTTCATTTCTTCCTTGCTGATTTGGATGCCTTTTATTTATTTTGCTAGGACTTCCACCACTATGTTAAATAACAGTGGTGAGAGTGGACATCTTGTCTTTTTCCTGACCATAAAAGAGAAACTTTCAGTTTTTCCCCTTGGAGGATGTATTACCTGTGGGTTTTTCATATAGAACTCCTTTATTTTGTTCAGGTGTGTTGCCTCTAAACATGCTTTTATTTTTGCAGTTTTGTTAATTGTGAATGTATGTTTTATTTTGTCAAATGATTTTTCTGTATCTATTGAAATGAACATATTTGCCTCATTCTTTCTTTTTATTGATGTTGCATAAATCATATTAATTGATTTACAGGTATTGAACTGCCCTTGCATCCCAAGAATAACTTCCAATTTATTGTGTGAATTATTACTTTTATCTTCTAATGTATTGCTGGGTAGGGTTTGCTAGTATTTTACTGAGAATTTTTGTACCTATGTTCATGAGTGATATTGACCCATATTTCCTATTTTGAGTGGATTATTTATCCAGGTTGGTATCATGTAAAATTTGGCCTCATAAAAAACTTTGGAAGTTTCCTTTCTTTTTTTGGGGGGGTGGGTGGGTGGGACATATTTGGAGTATAGATTTTTTTTTAGGTGTTTGATAGAATTCACCTGTGATGTTATTGGGTCCTGGATGTTTGTTCATTGGGAGTTTTTTGATTACTGAGTCTATTTCTTTGTGGGGTATTGATCTGTTCCAGTGTTCTTTCAGTTTCAGTTTTGGTAGTTTATATGTTTATAGAAATTTAGCCTTATGTTCTAGGTTGTCATCATATTCTAACTCTTTTTTATTTCTGTGTTGTTGGTTGTTATTTCTCTGGTCTCATTTATAATTTTATTTGTTGGGGTCCTTTCTACTTTTTTTTATAATTCTAGCCAGAATTTTATTGGTTTCATATTTTTTTCAAATAACCATCTCCTCATTTTATTGATTTATTTGAAGTTTTATTTTTTCTTTAGTTTTTGTGTCATTGATTTCTACTCTAATATTTATTATTTCATTCCTTCTGCTAGCTTTAGACTTCATTTCTTGTTGTTTTCCTAGCACCTTTAGGTGTACGGTGAGTTCACTTACTTCAGCTTTGTTCCTGTTTCTTTAAGTAGGCCCATATTGCCATATAATTCCCTCTGGGCCTGCTTTTGCTGAATCACAAAGATTTTAGACAATTCTGCCTTCATTTTCATTTGTTTCCATATACTTTTTAATTTCTTCTTTGATTTCCTGGTTAATCAATTCCTTGTTTAGTAGCATGTTGTTTAATTTCCATTTATTTTGGAGTTTTCAAAATTTTTCCTGTAGTCGACTGCTAGATTCATAGTGTTGTGGTCAGACTAGATACATACTATGATTCTGATGTAGAAAAGATGTTAGGGTTCAAAGTCAATGGCTAAGAAAGACTTTTTGAGACATCTTTGTTTCAAAAAAGTGATTTTATTAAAGCATGGGGACAGGACCCATGGGGAGAAAAAGCTGCAATGAGGTCATGAGGAGTGGCCCATTATATACTGTCAAGTTGGGAGGGGGTTAGGAATAGTGTAAGTCTCTAAGGAATTTTGGAAGCAAGGTTTCCAGGACCTTGAGAGGGCTAGCTATTGTTGGGAAAATGTGACTTATTACTGTCTAATAAAACCTTAATCATGAGACTCTTTCAGATGTATATCAGTGGGCAATATGCTTGGGGGATGATTGCCGATGTGTATCTTCGTGGGATAAGAGATAAAGGAAATTTCTAAGGGGATTTTTATACACTAAACTAGACATACAGAATCCTGGTGGGGAGCAGGGGGGATTGGGGTAGTCTTTTGAACTTAACAAAATACCACTGAGGCAATTGAGTCCGTAAAAGAATGTCACTCTGGGGGCACCTGAGTGGCTCAGTGGGTTAAGCCTCTACCTTCAGCCCAGGTCATGATCTCAGGGTCTTGGGATTAAGCCCCATATTGAGCTCTCTGCTCGGTGGGGAAACTGCTTCCCCCTCCTTCTTTCTGCCTCTCTGCCTACTTGTGATCTCTCTCTCTCTGTCCAGAAAATAAATAAAATCTTTAAAAAAAAAAAAAAAAGAATGTCACTCTGACTGTTGCAAGGACTTGTCAATGGGCTGTAGGAAGTAAGGAAATTTAATAATTTTTTTTCTGCTGCCTTTGTTTCCCACATTATTTCAGTCTTTTTGTTCTTTTTGAGGCCTGATGTAGGGCCTAATATGTGATCTCTTCTGGAGACTGTACCATGAGTACTTGAAAAGAAATAGTACTCTATTGTTTGAGAATTGATTGTTTGAATATGTCTGTTCAGTCCATATGGCCCAATGTGTGTCATTCAAAGCCATTGTTTTCTTCTTGATTTTATTTTTAGATCATCTGCTCATTGAACTAAATGTTTGTTTTTTTTTTCAGTGTAACAGTATTCATTGTTTTTGCACCACACCCAGTGCTCCAGGCAATCCATGCCCTCTCCAATACCCACCACCTGGTTCCCCCAACCTCCCAAAGTCCCTACTATTATTGTGTTATTATCAAATAGTTCCATTATATTTTCTTTTAATTATTTGTATATTTCAGTGTTCTCATGTTGTTTGCATAAATATTTACAATTATTAGATTTTGTTGGATTGTTCCATTTATTACAATATAGTGCCTTTTAAAAAATCTTGTTACACTTTTTGTTTAAAGAATGTAAAAAAGATCATATTTTTGTATGATAGTAACATTTCTCATCTGGTTTTCTTTTGATATCCTTTTGTATGATAAATATTTCTGTATACACTCACTTTCAATCAGCAGGTGTCTTTAGGTATAAAATGTGTTTTATGGCTGGATGTTTTATATATATATATAGATATAATATATCTATATCTATATATCTATATATATAGATATAGATATATATGTAGGATAAAAAACAAGATATACATAGACATATATAGATATAGATAGATATATATCTATATCTATAGATCTATATATAGATACAAGAACGCTTTATCCATTTACAAAGTAATTTTTATATCTTTGTATTTTTGCCTTTGTATAACTCATTTTTTCATTTTTTCTAGAGATTCATTTTTCTTAAAAATTTTTAATTAACATACCATGTATTATTTGTTTCAGGGGTTCAGGTCTGTGATTCATAAGTCTTACACAATTCACAGAACTCACCATAGCACATACAATCCCCAATGTCTATCACCCAGCTACACCATCACTCTCGCCCCCCTCCCCACTAGAAACCCTCAGCTTGTATCCTGAGATCTCTCATATCTTTTTTCCCCCTCTCTGGTTTCATCTTGTTTCATTTTTCTCTCCCTTCCTCTATGATCTTGTCTTCTTTCTCAAATTCCTCATATCAGTGAGATCATGATTGTCTTTCTCTGATTGACTTATTTCACTTAGTATAATACTTTCTAGTTTCATTCACATCTTCACAAATGGCAATATTCAAGATTTTTCATGGCTGCATACTATTCCATTGTAGATATACACCACATCTTTATTTCCATTCATCTGCTGATGGGACATCTAGGCTTTTTCTATAGTTTGGTTATAGCAGACATTTATTCTATAAACATTTGGGTGCATGTGCCGTTCAGATCATTACATTTCTTTCTTTAGGGTAAATACTCAGTAGTGCAACTACTGGGTGGTAGGGTAGCTCTATTTTCAGCTTTTTGAGAAAGCTTCATACTGTTTTCCAGAGTGGCTGTACCACCTAGCATTCCCTACAACAGTGTAGGAGGGTTCCCCTTTCTCCTTCCTCCTCACCAACACCTGTTGTTTCCTGACTGGTTAATTTTAGCCATTCTGACTGGTGTGAGGTGGTTTCTCACTGTGGTTTTGATTTGTATTTCTTTGATGCCAAGTGATGTTGAGCACTTTTTCATGTGTCTGTTGGCCTTTGGATATCTTATTTGCAGGAATGTCTTTTCATGTCTTCTGTTCATTTCTTGTTTGGATTCTTTGTTCTTTGGGTGTTAGATTTGACAGGTTCTTTATAGATTTTGGATATGAGCACATTAGCTGATATGTCATTTGCAAATATCTTCTCCTATCCTGTCTGTTGTCTTTTGGTTTTGTTGAATGTCTCCTTTGCTGTACAAAAGTTTTCATCTTGATGAATTCCCAATAGTTCATTTTTGTCCTTGCTTCCCTTGCCTTTGGTGATGTTTCTAGAAGAAGTTTCTGTGGCAGAGGGTGAAGAGATTGCTGCCTGTGTTCTCCTCAAGGATTTTGATAGATTCCTGTCTCACATTGAGGTCTTTCATCCATTTTGAGCTTATTTTTGTGTGTGGTGGAAAGAAATGGTCCAGTCCAGAGACTGTCTTTTTTTCCACTGGGCATTCTTTCTTCCTTTCTCAAAAATTAGTTGACTATAGACTTGAAGGTCCATATCTGGACTCTCAATTTTGTTCCATTGATCTATGTGTCTGTTTTTGTTTGTTTTGTTTTGTTAGTACCATACTGTATTGATGCTCACAGATTTGTAATATAACTTGAAACCTGGAATTGTGATGCTGCCAGCTTTGGCTTACTTTTTCAGCATTCCTCTGGCTATTCAGAGTTTTCTTCTGGTTCCATATAAATTTTAAGATTATTTCTACCATTTCCGTGAAAAAAATTAATGGTATTTTGATAGGGATTGCATTAAATGTGTATATAGCGCTACATAACATAGACATTTTAACAATATTTGTTTTTCCAATCCATGAGCATAGATTTTTTTTTTCTCCATTTCTTTGTGTCTTCCTCAATTTCTTTCATGAGTACTCTATAGTTTTCTCAGTAAGGTTTCTTTACCTCTGTGGTTAGATTTATTCCTAGGTATCTCATGGTTTGGGGTGAAATTTTAAATGGGATCAACCCCTTAATTACTTTTTTTTTCTGTCTTGTTATTGATGTATAGAAATACAACTGATTTCTTTGCATTGATTTCATAGCCTGACACTTTACTGAATTCCTGTGTGAATTCTAGCACTTTTAGAGTGGAGTCTTTTGGTTTTTCTGCACAAAGTGTCATATCATCTGCAAAGAGAAAGAGTTTGACTTCTTCTTTGCCAATCTGGATTCTTTATTTCTTTTTGCTCTCTGATTGCTGAGGCTAGAACTTCTAGTACTATGTTGAATAGCAGTGTGATAATGGACAGTCCTGTCATGTGCTTGAGGCTTGGGAAAAAACTCTCAGATTTCCTCATTGACAATGACATTTGCTGTAGGTTTTTCATAGATGGTTTTGATGATATTGAGAAATGCACCCTCTATCCCTACACTATAAAGAGTATTGGTCAAGAATGGATGCTGTACTTTGCCAAATGCTTTCTCAGCATCTGTTGAGAATATCATATGTTTCCTGTTCTTTCTTTTATTATTGTATTGTATCATATTGATTAATTTGTGTATGTTGAACCAACCCTACAACTCAAGAATGAATCCCACTTAGTCATGATGAATAATTTTTTGAATGTACTATTGGATCCCATTGGCTAGAATTTTGGTGAGAATTTTTTCATCTCTGTTCATCAGGGATATTGCTCTATAATTCTCCATTTTGAAGAGGTCTTTGGTTTTGGGATCAAGCTCATGCTGGCCCCATAAAATGAGTTTGGAAGTTTTCTTCCATTTCTATTTTTGGAACAGTTTTAGGATTATAGATATTAATTATTCTTTCATGTCTGGTGGAATTCTCCTGGTAAGCCATCCGGCCCTGGCCTCTTGTTTTTTTGGGAGATTTTTGATGACTGCTTAAATCTCCTTACCAGATATGGTTCTGTTCAGGTTTTTTATTTCTTCCTGGTTCAATTTTGGTAGTTTATAAGTCTCTAGGAATGCATCCATTTCTTCCAGACTGTCAAATTTTCTGGCTATAGTTGTTCATAATATGTTCTTATAATTGTTTGTACTTCTATGATCTTGGTTGTGGTGTCTCCTATTTAATTCATGATTTTATTAATTTAGGTCCTTTCTCACTTCTTTTTGATAAAAAAAGGGTTTATCAATCTTTTTTTAAAAATTTAAAATTTATTCTCACGCTGTCCCTGTAAATACACATTGTCATATGACTAATATGTCCAAATTTTTATTTCAGAAAACACAGTCAATGCTATTTATATACAATTTTTTAAAGATTTTATTTGCTTATTTGTCAGAAATAGAGAGCACAAACAGGGGTAGCGGTAGGCAGAGCAGACAGAGGGAGACGCAGGCTCCCTGCTGAGCAGGATCCCAGGACCCTGGGATCATTACCTGAGCCAAAGGCAGACACTTAGCTGGCTGAGCCACCCAGGTGTCCCGACTATATATTTTTTGATAATTGCTGACAGAAACTTATGTATCTTCGGTGTTTGTTAAAGACCTATGAATTTGGGAAGTGACTGCCTCTGTTAGGAAAGAATACTTTAAGTTTTCAAATGCAATAATAAGACCAGTAATAATGAAAATAATAACAATAACAAGAACAATAAATGACTTATATAAAGAAGAGAATGTATCATACTAAGTTCAGTAAACAGACACTGTCTGCCATTTGCCAGCTCCCAATTATAATTCAAGACTGTCAGGTGCAGAAACACCATTTTACATATTCTAGCTATCATCACACCCTGAACAGCACAGAATGCTGTCAATGAATGTCCAATGTTGTCGAATATGATGATATTTGATGTGGATGGTATCCCCTTATGCTACCCCTAATGACACTGTGGTAAGATTAATACCTAACTACTTATATATTCTTTTTTATCATTTTTAAATTTATTTTCAACATAACAGTATTCATTGTTTTTGTACCACACCCAGTGCTCCATGCAATCCATGCCCTTTCAGACCAATATCACTGATGAATATGGATGCTAAGATTCACAACAAGATCCTAGCAAACAGGATCCAACAGCATATTAAAAAGATTATCCACCATGACCAGGCAAGATTCATCCCTGGGCTACAAGGATGGTTCAACATTCACAAATCAATCAATGTGGTAGAACAAATTAATAAGAAAAGAGAGAAGAACCACATGATCCTCTCAACTGATGCAGAAAAAGCATTTGACAAAATCCAGCATCCGTTCCTGATTAAAAAGCTTCAAAGTATAGGGATAGAGGGAACATTCCTGAACTTCATCCAATCTATCTATGAAAAACCCACAGCAAATATCATCCTCAATGGGAAAAAGCTTGCAGCCTTCCCGTTGAGATCAGGAACATGACAAGGATGCCCACTCTCACCACTCTTGTTCAACATAGTATTAGAAGTCCTATCAACAGCAATCAGACAACAGAGAGAAATAAAAGGTATCCAAATGGCAATGAAGAAGTCAAACTCTCTCTCTTCGCAGATGACATGATTCTTTATATGGAAAGCCCAAAAGACTCCACCCCCAAACTACTAGAACTCATACAGCAATTGAGTAATGTGGCAGGATACCAAGTCAATGTACAGAAATCAGTGGCTTTCTTATACACTAACAATGAAAATACAGAAAGGGAAATTAGAGAATCAATTCCATTTACTATAGCACCAAGAACCATAAGATACCTGGGAATAAACCTAACCAAAGAGGTAAAGGATCTGTACCCGAGGAACTACAGAACACTCATGAAAGAAATTGAAGAAGACACAAAAAGATGGAAGACAATTCCATGCTCTTGGATCTGAAGAATAAACATTATTAAAATGTCTATATTGCCTATAGCAATCTATACTTTTAATGCCATCCCAATCAAAATTCCACCGGTATTCTTCAAAGAGCTGGAGCAAATAATCCAAAAATTTGTATGGAACCAGAAGAGACCCTGAATTGCTAAGGAAATGTTGAAAAACAAAAATAAAACTGGGGGCATCATGTTACCTGATTTCAAGCTTTACTACAAAGCTGTGATCACCAAAACAGCATGGTACTGGCATAAAAACAGACACATAGATGAGTGGATCAGAGTAGAGAGCCCAGATATGGTCCCTCAACTCTATGGTCAGTTAATCTTCGACAAAACAGGAAAAAATATACAGTGGAAAAAAGTCTCTTCAATAAATGGTGCTGGGAAAACTGGGTAGCTATATGTAGAAGAATGAAACTTGACCATTCTCTTACACCGTACACAAAGATAAACTCAAAATGGATAAAAGACCTCAACGTGAGACAGGAATCCATCAAAATCCTAGAGGAGAACATAGACAGTAATCTCTTCGATATCAGCCACAGCAACTTCTTTCAAGATATGTCTCCAAAGGCAAAGGAAACAAAAGCCAAAGTAAACTTTTGGGACTTCATCAAAATCAAAAGTTTCTGCACAGCAAATGAAACAGTCAAGAAAACAAAGAGGCAACCCACAGAAGGCACAAAGATATTTGCAAATGACAGTACAGACAAAAGATTTATATCCAGGATCTATAAAGAACTCCTCAAACTCAACACACACAAACCAGATAATCATATCGAAAAATGGGCAGAAGATATGAACAGACACTTCTCCAATGAAGACATACAAATGGCTATCAGACACGTGAAAAAATGTTCATCATCACTAGCCATCAGGGAGATACAAATTAAAATCACATTGAGATATCACCTTACAACAGTTAGAATGGCCAAAATTAGCAAGACAGGAAACAACATGTGTTAGAGGGGATGTGGAGAAAGGGAAACCCTCTTACACTGTTGGTGGGAATGCAAGTTGGTGCAGCCTCTTTGGAGAACAGTGTGGAGATTCCTCAAGAAATTAAAAATAGAACCTCCCTATGACCCTGCCATTTCACTACTGGGTATTTTCCCCAAGATACAGATGTAGTGAAAAGAAGGGCCATCTGTACCCCAATGTTTATAGCAGAAATGGCCACGGTCGCCAAACTGTGGAAAGAACCAAGATCCCCTTCAATGGACGAATGAATAAGGAAGATGTGGTCCATATACACTATGGAGTATTATGCCTCCATCAGAAAGGATGAATACCCAACTTTTGTAGCAACATGGACGGGACTGGAAGAGATTATGCTGAGTGAAATAAGTCAAGTGGAGAGAGTCAATTATCATATGGTTTCACTTATTTGTGGAGCATAACAAATAGCATGGAGGACATGGGGAGTTAGGAGAAGGCAGTTGGGGGAAATTGGATGGGGAGGTGAACAATGAGAGACTATGGACTCTGAAAAAAATCTGAAGGGTTTGAAGAGGTAGGGGGGTGGGAGGTTGGGGGAACCAGGTGGTGGGTATTAGAGAGGGCACGGACTTCATGGAGCACTGGGTGTGGTACAAAAACAATGAATACTGTTATGCTGAAAATAAATTTAAAAAAGATTAAAAAAAAAAGAAAGGAAGCATAGAAGATAATAGATACTAGGTACTATAGAATCTCTTTCTGAACTAATAAATGAACTAAAATCTAACCAAGGTGAAAATTTTAAAAAAGATATTAATGAGGTACAATAAAATGTGGAAACTCTTACTGCTAGGATAAACGAGGTAGAAGAGAGAATTAGTGATATAGAAGACCAAGTGATAGTGAATAAAGAAGATGAGAAAAAGAGAGATAACTACTGTATCAAAAGAGGAGACTTTGAGAGATAATTGATATCATAAGATGAAACAATATTAGAATAATGGAATCCCAGAAGAAGGAGAGAGGGACAGAAGGTATATTGTAGCAAATTATAGCAGAGAACTTCCTTAATTTGGGGAACGAAATGTGCCTCAATACCCACCACACACAGAGAATCCGCCTGAAAATCAATAAAAATAGGTCTACAGGTCATCATCTAATAGTAAAACTTACAGGCCTCAGAGACAAAGAGAAAATCCTGAAAGCACCTCAGGACAAGAGATCTGTAACCTACAATGGTAGAAATATTAGACTGCAGCAGACCTATCTACAGAAACCTGACAGGCCAGAAAGTTCTGGCATGATATTCAGAGCACTAAATGAAAAAAATATGCAGCCTAGAATACTATATCCAGTCAGGGTGTCATTGAAAATAGGAGAAATAAAAAGCTTCTAGAACAAACAAAAACTAAAAGAATTTGTAAATATCAACAAGCCCTACAGGAAATATTGAAAGGGGTCCTTTAAGCAAAGAGAGAGGTTAAAAGTAACAGACCAGAAAGTAACAGAGACAATATACAGTAACAGTAAACTTACAGGCAATACAATAGCACTAAATTCATATCTTTCAATAGTTACCCTGAATGTAAATGAGCTAAATGCCCCAATCAAAGACACAGGGAATCAAAATGGATTAAAAAAAAAAAAGAGCCATCAATATGCCATCTGCAAGAAACTCATTTTAGACCAAAAGACACCCTTAGATTTAAAGTGAGAAGGTGGAAAACAACTTACCATGTTAATGCACATTACAAGAAAGCTGGGTGACAAACCTTATATCAGACAAATTAGATATTAAGCCACACACTATAATAAGAAATGGGGAAAGACACTAAATCATACATAAAGGGTCAAATGTTTTTCTGCATCAATTGAGAGGACCATGTGGTTCTTCTCTCTTCCCCTATTGATTTGTTCTATCACATTGATTGATTTGCGAATGTTGAACCATCCTTGTAACCCAGGGATGAATCCCACCTGGTCATGGTGGATAATCTTTCTAATGTGCTGTCGGATCATGTTTGCTAGGATCTTGTTGAGAATCTTAGCATCCATATTCATCAGTGATATTGGTCTGAAATTCTCCTTTCTGGTAGGGTCTTTGTCTGGTTTGGTAATCAGGGTAATGCTGGCTTCATAGAAAGAGTCTGGAAGATTTCCTTCTGCTTCAATTTTTTGAAACAGCTTCAGGAGAATAGGTGTTATTTCTTCTTGGAAAGTTTGGTAGAATTCCCCAGGGAATCCATCAGGTCCTGGGCTCTTGTTTTTTGGGAGGTTTTTGATCACTGCTTCAATCTCGTTACTAGATATCAGTCTATTTAGGTTGTCAATTTCTTCCTGGTTCAATTTTGGAAGTTTACAGTTTTCCAGGAATGCATCCATTTAATCTAGGTTGCTTAGCTTATTGGAATATAACTGTTGATAATAACTTCTGATGATTGTTTCTACTTCCTTGGTGTTAGTTGTGATCTCTCCCTTTTCATTCATAATTTTATGAATTTGGGCTTTCTCTCTTTTCTTTTGGATTAGTGTGGCCAGTGGTTTATTGATCTTATTGATTCTTTCAAAAAACCAGCTTCTAGTTTCATTGATATGTTCTACTGTATCTCTGGTTTCTACCTCATTGATCTCAGCTCTAATCTTGATTATTTCCTTCTTATGTGTGGAGTTGTTTTGATTTGTTGTTGATTCTCCAGTTCTTTAAGGTGTAGAGACAGCTGGTTTATTCTGGATTTTTCAATTTTTTTGAGCGAGGCTTGGATGGCTATGTATTTCCCCCTTAGGGCCGCCTTTGCTGTATCCCATAGGTTTTGGACTGAAGTGTCTTCATTCTCATTGGTTTCCATGAATTGTTTCAGTTCTTCTTTGATCTTCTGGTTGATCCAAGCATTCTTAAGCAAGGTGGTCTTCAGCTTCCAGGTGTTTGAGTTCCTTCAGAACATTTCCTTGTGGTTGAGCTCCATTTTCAAAGCATTGTGATCTGAGAATATGCAGGCAATAATCTCAGTCTTTTGGTATCGGTTGAGTCCTGATTTGTGACCCAGTATGGGGTCTATTCTGGAGAAGGCTCCATGTGCACTTGAGAAGAATGAGTATTCTGTTGTTTTAGGGTGGAATGTTCTGTATATATCTATGAGGTCCATCTGGTCCAATGTGTCATTCAATGCTCTTGTTTCCCTATTCATTTCCTCTTCGATGATCTTTTTCTGAGAGAGGCATGTTAAGATCTCCTACTATTAATGTATTCATATCAATATGACTCTTTATCTTGATTAACAGTTTTCTTATGTAATTGGCTTCTCCCATACTGGGGCATAGATATTTACAATTGTTAGATCATCTTGGTGGATAGTCCCTTTAAGAATGATGTAGTGTCCTTCTGTATCTCTGACTACAGTCTTTAGGTTAAAATCTAATTTATCTGATATGAGAATCACTACCTCAGCCTTCTTTTGAGGCCCATTGGCATGAAAGATGCTTCTCCATCCCTTCACTTTCAGTCTGGGTGTATCTTTAGGTTCAAATGGGTCTCTTGTAGAAAACATATGGATGGGTTCTATCGTTTTATCCAATCTGCAACCCTGTGCTGTTTTATGGCCGCATTTAGGCCATTCACATTGAGAATGATTATTGATAGATACGTTTTTATTGACATCATGTTACCTTTGAAGTCTTTCTTTCTGTAGATTGTCTCTATATTTCTGTTCAATGCTATTCTTAAGATTTTTTCTCTTTTATAGTACCCCCCTTAATATTTCCTGCAGTGTTGGCTTGATGGTTGCATATTCCTTTAATCCTTGACGGTCTTGGAAACTCTTTATCTCTCCAACCATTTTGAATGTCAGTCTTGCTGGATAAAGTATTCTTGGTTGCATGTTCTTCTCATTTAGTGCCCTGAATATATCTTGCCAGCCCTTTCTGGCTTGCCAGGTCTCTGTGGACAGGTCTGACATTATTCTGATGGGCTTTCCTCTGTAAGTAAGGAGCCTCTTTGTCCTAACGGCTTTCAAGAGATTATACCTAGAATTATGATTCCTCAATTTGACTATCAGGTGCCTTGATGTTTTTCTGGAATCTGTCATCTTGGGTGGAGAGCGTTCAGCCTCTAGTACATGAACGCTGGTTCCATTTGCGAGATTGGGAAAATTTTCATGAAAAACTTGTTCCACTATATCTTCTAGACTTCTTTCTTTCTCTTCCCCTTCAGGGATTCCAATGATTCTGATGTTGCAACGTTTCATGGCGTCATTTATTTCCCTCATTCTGTTTTCATGGTTTCTAAGCTGTTTGTTCCAGGCTTCCTCTTGATCGTTTCTCTCTATCTGATTGTCCTCCAGATCACTAATTCTATCTTCTGTCTCAGTTACCCTAGCTTTGAGAGAATTTAGATTAGATTGGAACTCATTGAGAGCATTGTGAACCTCAGCCCTGGTAGCTTTTAGCTCTGCCCTAACATTGTGAACATCCTGTCTGGTTGCTTTCAGCTCAGCCTTAATCAATTCCGTTTGGTCCTCCATGGCTTTCTCCAACCTAGCTATTGCCTGGATAATTGTTAGCCTGAATTCTCTTTCCGACATATTGTCTATCTGAATAGCCATTAGCTCTGTTGCAGAAGGTCCATCTTCTGTATTTTTCTTCTGTTGGGCACTCCTCCTCCTAGTCATTTTGGTGAGAGATGACTGAACAGATGTAGCTGGTTGTATCGACCGTGATGCAGTCTGGGTGCACCCTGGAACACTTCTGAGCAATCAGGATTCCCCACCCAAATGAGAGAAAAAAGAAAGGAAAAAGAAAAAAAAGAGAGTGAGAGAGAGAGGAAAGAAAGGGAAGATGAAAGAGGAAGTTCAGCCCAAATGGGCCCCAAGGTAAGATTTTTGAGGTATACAAACAAAAACAGGCAATAAAAAGACTGATAAAAGTATATAACAAGAGAGAAAAAAATTATATATATGCAAATAAAGGAAGAACCTTGTCGAAAAGAACCCCAAGTGTAACATTTATATACTATCAGGACAAACTCAAAAAGACAGAAACACTGGTGGAAGAAAAAGATGGGAGAGTGATTATAAATTCTCAGTGTGAGCGAGGAAGGTTGTTTTGATTCTTCCTGGATGTATCTTGATATCTTTGTTAAAGGACTCAACTTTCCTAGGCTAATGGGGGATTAAAAATTGGTTTACCTATAGGGGTAGTATTGATTGGTGAAAGGGGATGTCTTTGAAGTTTAACTCTATATGAATATTAGAAAATAAAAATAAAAAAGGAATAATCTAAACTAAAATTTAAAAAAAAATTCAAAAAATAGAAATACAAAAGAAAAACACAGGTGTATGTATCAAAAAGTTCAGGTTAAAGGTTATTATGGAATTTGATGTACTGGACAGCTTGCTGTGATGGTAAATAGGTTAAAAAATTATCTATAAATAAATGAGTCAGAATAGTGGGAACAAATTAAAAATAAAAGTTGTCCTATGAAGTAGTGGTAGTGGTTCTCTTGTAGTCTTTTTTTTTTTTTTCTTTCCTGGTTGGTTTTCTGGGGGAGGGGCCTGCCACGTGGGTTTTCAGTCAATGATGTTCCCTGAGTTAAGTCCTCCAGTCCCCCTCAAGGGGGTGGGCTCAGAGGAAACCGGTTTTATCAGGCTTTTGTTCTCTGGAGGTTTTTATGTTTGTTCACCTTTTTTTTTTTTTTTCCCCCTCTCGCCTTGACCGCTTTTGATGGTTTTTGTAGGTTTAGAGGAAAGCAAACTGCACCCTGACCTCCCTCTCATAGAGAAGCCTCAGTCTGTTCTTCTGTGGGTGTTGCAAGCCCATATAAATCCCCCCTTGGCCGCTGGCAGCGCAGGTTCCAAGTCGCGGTCCCTGGGGATGCAGGATCTTCTTCTTGTACCCAAAACCACGGCAGCAGCGGCGGCTGTCTGGGCAGCTCCAGACCGCCAGAGAGGTTCCAAGCATCGATCGCACACTGAGTTTTTCCCACTGGCCCGGGCTGGGAGTGCCTGGTCTTTCTGAGTCTAAGAGCGCCTGGCTTTCACGCACCTCCTTCAGGGGATAGTCTGGGGCACGTGTCTTAGGCTCTGAAACAATGGCCCGTGTCAAAGAGCACCGGCTGAGCCTTTGTACCTTTCGCAGGGGAGGATGAGGGGCGCATGCATCTCAGACTCTGTAGCAGGGCTCTCGCATTCTGCCGTCTGTCATGGCTCCCATCCCCTCACAGGGGCCAGAACCCATGCAATCTCGGGCGCCCTGGTGGCTCAGGGACCAAGACCTGGTTTCTCCACCTCACTCTCCCTGGCTCCGTGCCAGGGGAGGCTGTCCTGGGACCGAGACTTAAGCCCCTGTCCCTAGCCGCCCCTATTCCCACATTCCCCCCCCCAATCTTTTGCTCTTTTGGAGTGCTTTCAACCAGTCTCCAAGTTAATGCTGGTCCTCAGGGCACTCTCGCTGGTATTATGGGTATTACTTTTCAACTGGTCATCTCTGGTGGCTCCCTCCCCCTTTTGTTTATCTTCCAATATCAGTCTGCCTTTCCCACTCAGCTTTACCTGCCCACTGGCATCTTCTGCCCCTGTAGAGATCCAGATGTGTATAATTCTGATCTCAGGCTGATTTCATGGGTGATCAGAATTCTTTGGTAGGTAATCAGCTCACTTTAGGGTACAGGCTGAAAAGGCGCCTCCTCCTACTTCCCCGCCATCTTGTCCCCCTTCTATGCTTCCTTTCAATTCCAACTAGAATCTTTATATTTGTCACTTTGAATTCTAGATCTGATATCTTACTGATGCACGTATTGATTAGGTCCCTAGCAGTCAGTTCTACCTCTTATTCATTTTTTTCTTTTTTGAGATGAGTTTTTCCATCTTGTCATTTTGTCCAGGAAAGATAAAATCAATGAGAGAAAAAAATTCTGGAAGGGTATTAATGATACCAGAAATATATACACTAACCAAATCAGAAGACACCTGAAATGGGTGGAGAAGAAGGGAAAAAAAAAAATGATTAGGCTGGTGAATTCAACAGAGCCGCACATTTGGTTCTGGTGTATTTTGGTGTGTTAGAAGAAATTGACTCCCAATATTTTAAAGAAAGAAAATCATACACACACACATAAACTAAATGAAGAGGTGGAATATGACTGTAAAGATGAAAAAATAAGATTTTAAAAAAGATTTAAAAAGATTTAAAAAAGAAATTGATAATATAAGAAGTTGCTTGAAAATAAAAATAGAAGAGAATGTGATGAGGCTGGAGACTAGAAGAATGCCATACATTAGATACAGGGTGTATTTTGGTTTGTTAAAAGAAACTGTATCCTTTATGCTCCATAGGAAAGTGAAACCATATGATAATTGACTCTTTATGCTTGAGTTATGGTGTGGTGCATAAACAATGAATCTTGGAACACTGAATAAACAAAATTAAATTAAAATAAAAGAAGAAACTCTATCCAAAAATTTTAAAGATATATATATATATATATGTATATATATACATATATATATACACACACAAAAAAAGTTTAAATACAATGAAGGATAGAGTATGGCTATAGCAATGAAATTTTTAAAAAGATTTTTAAAAATGTATTGATAGATAAGATAGTTAAAATAGGCTAAAATAAGAAGGAAGTAAAATTAAAAAAGAAAAAATTGTGAAAATTAAAAAAAATAATTTTGAAACACTAAAGAATCAAGGGGAAAAGTCATGAATTCTATGTGCTGTATTCTACTAGCAAGGTGTTTTGTAATTCTCATTGATTGGTAAACTTTTTATTGGCTGGATGTTCTTGCTGGTCTTCTGGGGGAGTCGCCTTTTGCGGTGAGTCTCAAATGTCTTTGCCCAAGGCAGAATTGCACCACCTTTGCCAGGACCCAGGCTAAATTATATGGTTGGATTTGCTTTTGGTAGCTTCGATCTATGAAAACTTTCTGTATAGCTTTGGAGGATGAGAATGTGAATGGTAGCCTCCCAATCTCCAGCCCCAGAAGAGCCAAGAGCTCAGAGGCCCCCTTCCTCATCAAGCCCTAAGAGAAAATCAGTCAATTACTCCTTTCTCCTTGGTCTCCAGTCGCACTTTGTGCTCAACCAGCCTGTGACTGAGCATTTCTGTTTCTGGCACATGGCCCTGTTTGGTCTCCAACCCCAGCAGATTCTTCCAGCATGCTCCTGCACCACTGGAAGAAGGGGCTTGGTCTTTCCAGATCTGCCCATTGGAGGATCCCTGATCCAAGAGTAGTTTCCTAACTTTGCCTCAGATCACGGCTTATAACAACCCGATCTGAAAGCCACCTCCTCAGCTCTGTCTTTGCAGTTATCTTCCCTGCTCTGATACTTGGGAGCTCTGCCACACTCAGGCACCCCAGGATTTCTGTGTCCCAAAAGTCCTGAGACCACACTGTCCCTGCAAAGATTCCACCTCCTGCTTAGCCACCAGAGGGAGGTCCCCCCACAGAGAAGACTTAAAAAGTTCTGCTTTTGTGCTCTGCTGCTCTCTCACTTGCCCGTAGCCAGCTCCCTCTACCCATGGTCTATCTTCCCTTGTATAATCTCAAATTCACTTCTTGGGATGTCCTACCTTCCAGAAAGTAGTTGCTTTTCTGTTCATAGAATTGCTGCTATTCTTCTCTTCAGTCTTCTGTAGAGTTTGTAGGTGTTCAGAATGGTTTGATAAATACCTAGCTGAATTATGGGGACCAGACAAAATTTAGGTGTCCTATTTCTCCACCATCTTGATCCCCCTTCCCCAGGGAGAATTTTTCAGATCCTTTTTGTGTTTATCATATTGGTGTTTCCATTCCACTAAAAGAGTGCTCTGTAGATTTTTTTTTTTTTCAGTGCTGATTTAGTGCTTGTTAACACCTTTAGTTTTTGTATGGGAAACTCATACTTCTCTTTCTATTCTGAATGATAACCTTGCTGGATAGAGTATTCTGGTCTTCAGAGTTTTCTCATTCAACACCTTGATTACATCAACCACACCCTTCTTTCTTGCCAAGTTTCTCTGGTGGGATTTGCAGCAAGAATTATGGGTCTTCCCTTGTATATTAAGGAACTTTTTGTCATTATATACTAGAAATTGAATTACATTATGTCTTTGTGTTGACCTAACTTTGTTGATTTTGTTGTAAGTTCTCTGTGTCTCCTGGATCTGGATGTCTGTTTCCTTTAGTAGATTAGGCGATTTTTCCGCTATTATGTCTTGAAATAAATTTTCTGCCCCATATCTATCTTTTCTCCCCTGGGACTCCTTTTACATAAATGTTATTGCATTTTATTACATTTGATATAGTCACCGAGTTCCCTAAGTCTATTCTGATGTTCCAAAATACTTTCTCCCCTGCCTTCAGCTTCATTACTTTTCCATACTTTTGTCTTCTAGGTCACTAATTCATTCCTCGGCATCTTGCAGACTTCTCTTCATTGCATTAAGCCTGTTTACAATATCACCTATTACATTCTTCATTTCTAATTGGTTACTTTATAACTCTATTATCTCCGTGGTAAGGGTCTCTCTGATGTCTTCTATCCTTTTCTCAAGGTAAGTGAGTATCCTTATGGATATTGCTTTAAATTCTCCATTAGCCATGTTACCTATTTTTTCTGTTATTATTATTATTGTTATTATTATTATTTTTAACATCTTAATTTTATTTTAATTTTTCAGTGTCTCAAGATTCATTGTTTATGCACCACACCCAATGCACCATGCAATACATGCCCTCCTTAAAACCCACCACCAGGCTTACCCATCCTTGAGCCCCCTCCCCTCCAACACCCGCAGTTTGTTTCTCAGAGTCCACAGTTTTTCATGCTTCCCCTCCCCCACCAATTTACCCCAATTCACTTTTCCTTTCCTTCTCCTAATGTCCTCCATGTTATTCCTTATACTACACAAGTAAGTGAAAACATATCATTGATTTCCTCTGCCTGACTCATTTCACTCAGCATAATCTCCTCCGGTCCTGTCCATTTTGACACAAAATTTGAGTATTCATCCTTTCTGAAGGAGGTGTAATATTCCATTGTATATATGCACCATATTTTCTTTTATTAAAGATTTTTGTTTTGCTTTGTTTTAAAGATTTTTTTTAAGAAATTTTATTTGTTTGAAATAGAGAGTGAGAGAGCAAGCATGGCCAGGGGACAGAGTGAGAGGTAGAATCAGGCTTCTTGCTGAGCTCCCCTGCAGGGAGCCTGCTTCCCTTCCTCTCTCTCTTCCTGCCTCTCTGCCTACTTGTCTGTCAAATAAATTAAAAAAGATAATATGTTGTATTAAACCTGTAGTTGTAATGTTAAGTAGGTTAAAAAATTAAAAGAACAAGAATCATGAGAACAAATAAAAAAATACATATCTATGAAATATACAGGATTTAGGGCAATACCCAATGTTTAATATATTGTTTTCCCCTGATGTTGGGGTTTACAGTTTTATGGGGACCCTGTGGTTATTGTTCTCTTGCTTTTAGTTTGTCTTTTGGGAGGGGGTCTGCTGAGTTTGACTCCTGTCAGTCTTGCTTGGGTTGAGGAGCCCTTCCATCTATCAAAGGGCTGGGCTCTGTGGAAACCTGTTTTTCAGGCTTTTGCTCTCTGTAGATTTCTGTTCTTTGACAGGTTTTTATGGCTTTTCAGAGGGTCAGGGCAAAGAATCTCTACCCAGACCTCTGCCTCAGAGAGAAGCCTCAGTTTCCTTCCTCTGGGTGGTCCCAAATACACAGACTCCCGCTCTGCAAACTCTGCTGCACACCACAACTTCCCACAGGCAGTGTGTGCCACTAGCTACCATCACAATGACCACCGGAGGGCCCTGTTTGTCTCTGCACCCCTGCACCACTAAAATGGCAAGCATTATTGGTTCAGGGAACCCAATTTTGGTGGTTGCCATTGCCACAACTGCTTTCTGGAGTCCAGGCCCATGCCAGGTGTGCTCATACCCTGCAGTGGGTCATGGAATGCTGCTGGTGGAGGGATCCTGACCTGAGATCCTGCCAGGTTCTCTCAGGAACAGGCTGGGAGTGCTCAGAGCCCACAGTGGGTTGCAGAAGGCTGCAGACCCAGAGACTGCAGGCCTGCACCCACACAAGCTTCCCTCAGGAGTGGAGAGGGATGCATCCAGCCTGAGCAGAGATGCAAACAGTGGGGGCCCACCAGCTGAGGGCCTCACCATACTCTCTCTGACCAGGGTAAATGCCAGTGGTATCCTTCCTGGGAATGTGGGTTTAGGCCTGTGCCTAAACGGATTCCACCAGTTGCCCCTTATGATCTTTTGCTCTATTTCAGTGCTTTTAACCAGACTCCAAGTTAATGCTGGTCCCCAAGCAGAGGGCACTTTTGTGTTGGGGTATTACTTTCCAATGTGTCACTTCTGGTGGCTCCCTCCCCTTTCTGTGTGTCCCTTGATATCTGTCTGAGTGTTCCCACTCCACTGTACCTCTCCACTGATGTCTTCTGTCCCTGTAGAAATCCAGAAATGTAGACTATTACATCTCAGGCTGATTTCATGGGTATTCAGTGTTCTGGTAGATATTTAGCTCACTTTAGGGGGACAGTTGAAACAGGGTCTCCTACTTCTCCACTATAGTGCCCCTCCCTTCTGCAGTTTGCAGGTGGAAATTTTAAATTGTGCAACCATTGTGGAAACAGCTCGATAGTTCCTCAAAAATGATACATATAATTACCATATGAGTAACTATATTCCTAGGAACGTAATACAAATAATTAAAAACAGGGACTTTAATGGTTACTTTATGCCATGTTCATTGCAGCATTATTTACAGTAGCCAAAGTTGGAAACAGCACACATGTTCATCATCACACAATGGGTAAATGAAGTACGATACAGTTGAATACTGTTAATTCATAAAAAAATGAATGAAATTTTGATATATGATCCAATATAATTGAACCTTGGAAACATTATGATAAGTAAAATAAGCTTGACACAAAAAGGGAAAATGATGTGTGATTAATTGATATTAAATAGCTAGACTAATCAAATTTTATAGAAACAGAAAATAGGTTAAAGTCAATGAGAATTAAAGAGTGGGTTCAGTGTGAGTTACTATTTAATAGTTACAGATTTTATATTATGGACGATAAAAATGTTTTAGAAACAGTGGTGATGTTTGCACAACAGTGGAAAACAGCATGACAGATTACACACATAATGATGATCCAAAGGGCAAATTGTAGGTATATACATATATATACATATATACATATATATATATATATGTATATATATGTATATATGTATATGTATGACATATACATATATATGTTACAAATCTTATATAGTTATATATTAATATATATGCCATATATATCTACAACAAAACACTTTTTTTCTCTATGATGACTGTGTGAAGGAAGAAGTATTTAACTCCAGGCAATCATTTTAAAAACTTTGTTTAAGTTTTACCTTTCTTTCCCCTATATTCTGTTATCTTAATATATATCATATTTGAATATATATATAGAGAGAGATACACATTTGGATATACATTTAGAGAGAGAGAGAACTAGATCAGTTCTACTAATAATTTCTTTTTTTTTTTTTAAGGTTCACTCAAAAAGAAGCATGGTGAGTTGGTTTACTTATAACTCAGAGAAGCTCACATTTCCATTTAGAGGACAAGGTCACAGATTCAAGTTGTGACTGAATAAACATGGTTCAAAAACGGAAGATTGCAGGACTTGTGCATTCTTGGAAAGTTCCCAGAGAGCTAATCTTATCCATGTTAAAATGGAGAGACTTGTGTGAGAACTTAAGTAAAGACTATTGAAGACTTTTTTATATATGAACACTGCTCTAGCCACATCTTTGAAGAGTAGCTGTGTTTTGTCAGTTTCAGAGATCTAGGGGAGAAACACTGTACCATTCTGTTCATTAAGTTCTTTCTAAGGATGAGATAGAACAAATGTTCTTAAACCCAAGCATGCATCAGAATCGCATGGTGGGTACATATTGCTGGCACACATCCCAGAATTTCTGATTCAACAATTCTGACTTGGGCTCAAGTTTTGGTATTTCTAACAAGGTCCTATGTTAGAAGTGCCGATGTTTCTGTTCCAAGAGTACCACCATCAAAATTTACTTGATTTAGAAAAATATTAAGAAGCATTAAACATTAGAATTTAAATTTTATTTATAATTACTTGATGGATTAAAATAATACAAAGTATTGATGCAAAAGAAACAGATCAAATCCAGAAAAAAAACATGCAGCTTCCCAGGCTGCACAGAACCTGAGGTTATTTAATCTTTGCTATTACAATTTGAGAATAAGAGGTAAGATATTTAGAGTGGACCAAGATTTCATCCTAAGGTAAGTAGAACTTTTCTTCTTTGATTAAAAAATCACAATATCAATGAAAAAATTGAATACTGTAAAATGTGAAATCATTATGAAAACACCAGAATACTTTTAAAAACTGAAATTTCACTCTCTTGGTCACTTTGGACCAGGACAAAAGCACATACTTCCTTTTAAGTACAATCATTGTAAAATACAGGTATTGACTTTTATTCCTAGTTCTATCCCAAGGACATTGTCTAGCTGAATGAATCTGGGCCCTTGAGCAGACAAGGCAGTGGGATGTGAAAAGATAATGCAACTCTGGGGAAGTCAGAGAGTAAACACAACAAATCGTGTCCTATTTAGAGATTGTGCAGATTGGGTTCTTGGTTCAACCATATACACAGGTGTCTTGGAGTTCTAGGAGGTTCCGGACACAGTAGAAGTTTAGGTGTCTTCTCTGGAGATAGCTTTCCAAATAGAAAGAAATTTTCCTTCCCCCCCCATTTTGTTTGTTTGTTTGTTTGTTTGTTGTTTGCTAATTGAAGTATGGTTAACATACACTGTTTTATTTGTTTTAGGTGTACAGCGTATTTATTTGACAATTCTATACATTACTCAATGAATAAATGCAGTCAACATATATTATTAAAATATTGACTATATTTTCTGTGCTGAACTTTTCATCTTTGTGACTATTGTACAACTAGAAGTTTTACCTCTTTTTAAAAAAAGATTATTTATTTATTTATTTGACAGACATAGATCACAAGTAGGCAGAGAGGAAGGCCGAGAGAGAGGGAGAAGCAGGCTTCCCACCAAGCAGAGAGCCTGATGTGGGGCTCGATCCCAGGACCCCAGGATCATGACCTGAGCCAAAGGCAGAGGCTTTTACCCACTAAGCCAACCAGGTGCCTCAGTTTTGCCTCTTTTTTAAAGATTTTATTTATTTATTTGACAGACAGATATCACAAGTAGACAGAGAGTGGGGTGGGGGGAGAAGCCTCCCTGCTGAGCAGAGAGCCTGATGTGGGGTGTGATCCCAGAACCCCGGGATCATGACCTGAGCCAAAGGTAGAGGCTTTAACCAACTGAGCCACCCAGGTGCCCCTAGAAGTTTTACCTCTTAATTCCCTTTATTTAGCCCATCCCCCTACCCATATTTCCATATTTTGACTATTGTAGATAATGTTGCTATGCATTAGGTGTATGTATCCCCTCAAAAAACATTGTTTTTTAAATCCTTTCTCTAGATACCTAGTAGGGCAATTGCTGGGTCCTAGGGTAGATCCATTTTTAAATTTTGAGGAAGCTCCCTGCTGTTTTGCATAGTGGTTGCACTAGCTTCCATTCCCATCAAGAGTGTAAGCAGCATCCTCTTTCTCTGCATCCTCACCATTTGTTATTTCCTGTGTTGTTAGTTTTTTGTTTGTCTGTTTCTTTTTTTTAATTAAATTATAATATTTGCTTCAGGTGTATAGGACTGTGTTGTTAATTTTAACCCTTATGACTTGTGTGAGGTGGGATCTCATCGTGGTTTTAATTTGTATTTTCATGATTGTCGGTGACATTGAGCATCTTTTCATGTCTCTGTTTTCATCTGTATGCCTTCGTTGGAAAAATGACGATGGCTTCTGCCCATTTTTTAACTGGATTATTCATTTTGGGGCTTTTTATTTGAGATTAGTTCTTGCTTCTTGAAGTAAGTTTATATTGCTATATACTTCCATCTTTTGCCCAGTTTTCTCAGATCCCAAAAGTTTCGGACCATTATGTTTTCATTTTTGTTTTTTACATTTTTTTTTATTTCTCTTTTGACTTCCTGGCTGATCTATTCATCTCTTTGTAGCAATTTGTTGAATTTCATGTGTTTGTGTTATTTCCTAATTTTTGTGGTTGAATAAGTTTCATAGCTTTGTGGTCAGAAAAGATGCATGTTATGATCTCATTATTTTTACACTTGCTGAGGCTTTCTCTGTGACCCAATATGTGATCTACTTTGGAGAATGTCCCTTTTACACTCAAAATAATGTGTGTTCTGCTGCTTCAGGATAAAATATTCTGAATATATCTGTTAAATCCATCTTGTCCAATGTGTCATTCAATCCACTGTGTCCTTGTTGACTTTCTCCTGGATTATCCATCCATTGAGGTGAGTGGGGTGTTCAAGTCCCCTACTATTATTTTATTTTTATCAATGAGTTCATTCAAGTTTATTATTAAGTGATTATATATTTGGGTGCTTCCAAGTTGGTGGTATAAATATTTACCATTGCTAGATTTTATTGTTGGATGGTCTCCTTTTGTATGATATAGTGTCCTTCATTTCTTATTATAGTCTTTGGATTAAAATCTATTTTGTCTGTTACAAGTATGGCTACTCCAGCTTTCTTTATATGCCTGTTGCATGATAAATGTTTCTCTACCCTCTCACTTTCAATCTGTAGATTTCTCAAGGTCTAAAATGAGTCTCCTTCATTCAGCATATAGATGGGTCTTGTTTCCTTAATCTGTTCTGACAGCTTATGTTTTTTGAATTGAATATTAATCCATTTACATTCATAGTAGTTATTGATAGATGTGTGTTTATTTTATTATTGTTTGTATTTATTTTATTACTTGTTTTATCAGTGTTTCTGGAGATTCTCTCTGTTCCTTTTTTTTCTTTAATGTTTGTCACTTTTGATGTTCTTTCCTTTACACTTAAAGGGTTCCATTTGATATTTTTTGTGGGGCTGGTCTAGTGGTCATGAATACCTTTTTTTTTTCTTTTTTCATTTGTTTTGTTTTGGTTTTTGTCTGAGAAACTCTTTACCTCACTTCTGTTCTCTATGACAGCATTGATGGATAGAGTATTCTTGGCTGCATTTTTTCTTCCCTTTCAGCATATTGAATATCTCATGCTACTCCCTTCTTTCTTGCCAAATTTTTGTGAAGAAATTTGTAGTTAAACTTATGGTCTTTCCTTGTAAGAGAATTTGTCTTATGGTTTATTGGGTATTTGTTTATCAGTATATTTTGCAAATTTAACTGCAACGTGTGTGTATGTGTGTTAGCCTACTTTTGTTGATTTGGTTTGGAAATCTCTATGGCTCCTGAATTTAGATTTCTGTTTATTTCGCTGGATTTCTGCTATTATTTTCTCCAGTAAACCTTCTGTCCACTTTTTTCTCTCTTCTTCTGTGACTCCTATGATACAAAACTTACTATGTTTGATGCAGACACTGACTTCCTTAAGTCTGTCCTCATGATCCATAATTCTTTCTCTCTCCTTTCTTTCACCTTCATGGTTTTCCACTATTCTATCTTTATCACTTATTCATTCCTCTTTCCTCCAACCTTCTGTTCATTATACTCTGTCTGCTTCTAATCTCAGTTATTTTATTATATCCTTTCTGTTTTTTTTTTTTTTTAACTCTTTTGTCTCTACAATATGGGCCTCTCATGTCCTCCATTCTTTTTCCAAGCCCAGCTAGAATCTTATGATGGTTGCTTTAAATTCTCCATCAGGCATATTATTTGTATTTATTTCACTTAGAACCCTGACTATGGACATAACTTTTTGCTTCATTTCAGGTATTTCTTCTATACTGACATTTTCTCTAAGTTTTTGGGTTTTTTTTTGTTTGTTTGTTTGTTTTGTTTTGTTTTGTTTTTCTTCTGTGTTAATAAAGCCTACTGTGTTTCTTGTGCCTGAGAGTAATGGCTTCATGAAGAAAAGGTCATATAGTGTCTAAGTACTGGTGTATCATGGGGGGTCTCTAGTGCATGCTGACTGACTCTGCTGCTGTGTTTTGACTACTCTATCCTTCAGGCAGTCCTCTGAAGAGGTGCTCCTTGACTGCTGTGGGCAGTGTTTAGACTTGATCCAGAGTATGGTGAATTTTAACTAGGACCAAATTTTCCTCTGGTCTGCTTATTAAAGGAGACCTGATGCTTCTTCCACTAGAACTGCAGCCTTGAAGAACTGTTTGTTCAGGAGACATTGTGTGGGCAGGATTTCTACTGGTCTTCTGAGGAAGGAAACTGCCATGCTAGGATTGAAGCATATTTTACAGAGAAGGGAAATAGTGGCAGATCACAGGGTATAAGCAGGTTAGGCAGTCAATGTCAGCACTGTGGTGTTTACTAAAGGTAACTTTTATGTTTATGCTGAGCGGTGGGGAGCAAAATGGTACAGCCAACACCTTTGTCTCCAGAAACGGATCTCCATGCCTGCTGTTCTCAGGGAAGTACTCCCAGTAGAGTGAGTAGTTTCCACTTTGTGTGTCCCAGGCATTTTTCAAATAATCATTTCCATGCAGTCTGCCTCTGGGTTTGTTCATCTTCACTCCAAGAGCATTGCAGTGCCCTCTGGAGTCTATCCCATCAAAGCCTACTGAGTTTTAAAACTCCAGGCTTTAGGAACATGGCATGGGGAGGGGTCTGCACTGTTCTTCTGGGGAAGGGTCTCACCTCACTGGAACTCATGGAGGTTTCACTGAGAAAGGCAATCACACTAGAATGCAAGGGTGTGAGGTTTGAAGAAATCAGGCTAGACAGTCAGTGTTAGGGGTCAGAGTGCCCTTGGCAGAGGATTTTATGCCTATTCTGAATAGTGGGAAAGGAAAATGCTGCTTAGTGGCTCTTTTATCACTGTAGAGGTGTCTCTGTGAATGCACCTCTTACTGAAGTGTTCCAAGAGAAGCAAGCCTCCACCAACCCACCCTGTGCCCAGGTGGTCCTGGAATTAAACCATCTTCTCTCAGCTTGTTTACTTGTCTTCTCTCCAGGAGTAGGGCAATAAATACCTTGAGGCTCCATCCCAGCCCAGCCTACTGATACAAAAACTCCAGTCCTTAAGCCCTGCTTGTTGAAAAAAAAATCAGCAAACAAACAAAAACCATCCCTTCTTTTTTTCCCCTCACCCAATAGCTTTGGGAGGGGCGTCTTCTTGTTGTGCATTTCCTTATGTATTGTCTTTCTCTACAACCAGGTCTTCCTACCTTATGAAGCATCCAGGATCCATTTCTCCACCAAACCACATCTCTACACTTCTGCCTTCTCTATAGTGACCTCTTTTCTCCCTCTAGTTGTGCAATATTTTTTTCTTCCTCAGGTTGATTTCTTGAATATTCAGAATGATTTGATAGTTATCTAGTTGCATTTGAGGAATGAGAGGAGTATAGATAGGGTCTTCCTACTCTGCCACCATCTTAGTTCCTAAGTAAGCAATATTGATAAGGAAGAAAAAGCTGTTAGTATCACCCTCCTGGATTTCATAGTATACTATATGGCTATAATAAACAAAACAGTACTTTACTGGCACACAAGTAGACACATAGATCAGTACAAAAGAATAAAAATCCAAAACAATTCCAAACTTATATTGTCAATTTTATGACAAAGGAAGCAAGAATATACAATGGGGAAGTGTCCTTTCATTGCATACTATTCAGAAAACAAAACATATGCTTGGAAAAGAATGAAATCTGACAACTTCCACATCATACACAAAAGAAACTCATAGTGGGTCAAAGACTTAAATGTAAGATCTAAACAATAAAACTCTTAGAAGAAAAAAAAATGGGCAGTAAATTCTTTGACATGAGTTTTAGCAATATTTACTTCATATTTTTTTCCTCATTCAAGGACAACAAAAGCAAAAATAAATTGTTAAACTACCTCAAACTAAATGCTTTTTCACTACAAAATAAACCATAAACAAAATGAAATTTAACCTACTGAATGCAAATAAATATTTGCAAATGATATATATGATAAGGGGTTAATATCCAAAATATATAACAAACTCATATAATTCAGTATCAAAAATTCAAATAACCTAATTAACAAATGAGCAGAATACCTGACTAGACTTTAAAAAAAAAAAAAAAAAGACTTGGAGAGGACCAAAAGTCACAGAAGAAGATGCTAAACATCACTAATCAGTGGTGGATTACATATATATCAAAATCACAATAAGCTATCATCTCATACCTGTCACAGTGTTTATTATCAGAAAGACAGTAAATGTTGGTAAAGATGTGGAAAGGGAACACTGTGAACTCTTGGAGGGAAAATAAATAGGTGCAGCCAATATTGAAAAAAAAAAGTTTGGGTTTTTTTGATGAAATTATCATATTTTGCAGGAATTCAAGTACTAAGAATTTATCAGAATAAAATGAAAACACAACTTCAAAAAGGCATACACTCTCCTATGTTAATCAGAGCATTATTTACATAGCTAAGATATGGAAGTAACATAAATATTCAAGAATAGATAATGGAAAAAGCTGATATATGTACATCTATATATACTATATAGTAGAAATATACCTCTTTTAAAAATATATTTATTTATTTGACAGACAGAGATCATAATTAGGCAGAGAGGCAGGCAGAGAGAGAGAGGAGGAAGCAGGCTCCCTGCAGAGTAGAGAGCCCTATGTGGGGTTCCATCACAGGACCCTGGGATCATGATCTGAGCGGAAGGCAGAGGCTTTAACCCACTGAGCCACTCAGGCTCTATATATACTATGTATTATAAAATATATATTCACACACAAACACACATGGAATATTATTTAGCCATATAGGAGAATAAAGTCTTGCCTTTTGACAGAACATGAGTGTACCTAAATGGTACTACACAGGGTGAAATAAATCAGATGAAGAAAAACAAATACTATGTGATTTCACTTACATGTGGAATCTAAAAATCCAAACAAACTAACAAACACAACACAACAAAACCAAAACCAGAAACCCTATAGATACTGAGAGCAAACTGATGTTTGTTATAAGGGATGCAGTTGGAAGAATAGATAAAATAGATAAATGGGATTAAATGGTAAAATCTTCCTGTTATGAAATAGATGAGATGTGTGTGTGTAATTTACAGCACAGGGAATATCATCAATAGTACGTTATCAACTTTGTTTGGTGATACATAATAACTAGACTCATTTCACTGACCATTTCATAAAATATATAAATATTGAATTACTGTGTTGTATACCTGAAACTAATAAAATATATTATGTCAATTATTTTTCAATAAAAAATGAAATTCTTGCTGAACAAATGAGAGTTAATATATTAATAATTTGCACTCTCCTGAGCATACATATATGATTTCAGATATATATACCTCACTCTTATTCTCTTTGATGATATCTAATTATCATGTCTAAAATTAATAATGTCAAAGAGATTCAGTGGTTTGAAATAATGTAATATAATATGGCTAATACTTGTTACACTGTTGTCCTTTGGGAATAACTTAGTGTAGGGCAGCTCAGAACCACTAATACTCACCCAACAAGTCACACTGTGCTCCAGAGAATGAATATCTCCAAGGCAGTGTTGGCAGGTCATGGTATGGATCTATGTGAATCATGGTATGTGTGCTCAAAAGTCTGTCAAGAACCTTTGTGTTGGTGAATCTCCTATTACTTGTTATCCACCTGCACAAAACGTGGATCACACACATAAAATATATAATTTCCAGCTCACTTGTATTTTAAGCTTCCTTCACAGCGATGAACTGTCAGAATTTTTATTTTCACTCTCTAACTGGTTTGTGTATTTCTTTTTAAAGGTAAACTTCAGGAAGATCATGGTAAGTCATCCTGTGTAACTATCCAGGTAACTACCCTGTGTTTAATATATTGACCACAATTTAAAGGTCAGGCATTTTTTTGAAGGACAGATTTAAGAGAAAAAAGTCTGAAAAGACATAAGGAAATAAATACCACTTCGGGGTTTTTTTTTTTTTATGCATGTCCTTCCCTTTGTCTTAATTAGGTTTCTCAAGTGACTAGCAGCTCTGTCGGATCACTATATCAATAGTGATTCCTTAAGGTTTGCAAGTTTTGCTTTGATTCTACAGAGAAGAAAGTTGGTTAATACCTGGGCAATGTACTAAACGAAGATCTGAATTAAATCCCACAGAATTACTGAAAAGGTTCATGGTGCTACATTTTGGTGCAGAGCACAGTCTAGTCCACCATCAAATTTCTACTAAAGTTAGCTATTCTCATTTTTTCTTTGTTAGTTTGCATGTAAGGTATACTTGTTATCCCATTGCCTTCAGAATTGAGAAAAGGAAGAGTGTGTAAAGTGCACTTGGAAAATCTTTTTTTTTTCTCTCTTCTACATTTTTGAAAAGTCCTTATGTATGAAGGATTCTTTCTCACTTAATCTGACCCCCTCAGTTTTTAAAATCTTTTATTATGTGCTGCATAACAGTTTACAAGGTAAGAATTGGTATTTGAATTACCATCAGATTATGGCCATTGTCAAATGTCCAGGGAAAAATTATGTCTTTCAATGACCAGAATTTGTTCTTGGGATGAGCAATGAAGCCTGACTGGCTGCTTCAGGCTGTTGCTGACTCTGGTTGCCTTCCCCTTCAAAAGGCTCAGTGATGACCTCCTACTCTCTTGCAGCTCTGACTCCATGTGTAATCTGGATAAACTTTCTTTGGGGACTATCCTGTAATGAGTTCCACATAATTGTAGGATGAATATGCGTGGACTGATTTAGTTCATGAGGAAAGGAGAATGTAGGTGAGGAATTATGGGCATATTTCATGATACTCTGGAATCCCTTAGAAATCATCCATTTGAAATGATGTACACAATGCATGCTTCTTCGTTTCTCTTCTCTGTCTCTAATTTTGACCTACATGGCTAATAGTTTACTAATACCAGGTTTGAAAAATTTGAGTAAAGTCTGTTTCTCTAGAAATTCTTTCATACATAATTTGTTGAATTCCTTATTATATATTTTATTTTTACACAGAACTCTTAATTACACAGAAAGGTGAGTAGTTTTGCCTATATTTTAGGGGTAAAATTATCATAGGGGTAAATATCATAAAAATCATAAAAATATAAATCATAAAAACATAAAATATCATAAAAAATAAAATCATATTTGATCTAATAAATTTATATTAGCAATTGATTTCCATTTCATAAACTATCAATTTCTTTAAATTATCTCTCTATATATATTAGTTATCAGCTGAAATTATGTGTTTTTTTGTCACATTATAAATATAGGTTGTATAAACAATTCACAATTTTAAATACTCACACTGTGAAATTTAAAAAAAAAATCCTTTAAGTGGTGCCTGGGTGGCGCAGTTCGTTAAGCATCTGTCTTAAGGTCAGGTCGTGATCCTTGGCTAATGAGCTTGAGGCCCATGTCAGGTTCCCTGCTCAACAGGGAGTCTGCTTCTTCCTCTCCCTCTGGCCCTCCCCCTTTCTCCTGTGTTTGCTCTTTCTCCCACACCTCTCTATTTCAAATAAATAAATAAAATCTTTAAAAAATAAGTAAAAATAAAAATAAAATATTACCTTTGTTTCTTAGATGTTTTAATTTTTAAAGGCCAAATGATCAGATATTCCTTTATGATTTATCTGCTACTTCTTCTAATATAAAATCAATAGGTGACTTTGATTTTCACCTACATTGTCTAATTCCTAAATTTATTATTCAATGAATTTAATTATTTAATAAATCATATAATAAATTATAATAAATAAATTATTATATTAAATTAAAATTAATGTTAATTTATTTATATTTTCAAGAGTTTATTTATTTATTTGACAGAAGGGGATCACAAATAGGCAGAAAGGCAGGCAGAGAGAGAGAGAGGGGGAAGCAGCTCCCAACTAAGCAGAAAGCCCAATGTGAGGCTCGATCCCAGGACCCTGGGACCATGACCCAAGCTGAAGGCAGAGGCTTTAACCCACTGAGCCACCCAGATGCCCCAATGTTAACTTATATTTTATATTCTAACCAAACATATTAAAACCAATATTTGGCTCTTTTAAACCTTTATATTTTTCTATATGATGTGTTAAATTGTTAAAATATAATAGGCATATGCTTTGATATACTGTATCCATATTTTTTAGTTTTGAATTTATTTTTTAACTCTTGACCTTGTTATTTAGGAGAATATTTTTATAGTAATTTGATCTCTATGCATTTGCACTTGATTTTCCTTATTCCTGAAATATTTTATTTCTGTGGTCATTTTCTGATTAGCACTGCTTTCTTTGTGGGAAGCTGGTGAATCCTCACTATTTCAGAGAGGGATCTGAGTAGTCTATGGGATGCTGCAGCGATGTATACCTCATTACTTTTTGCATGGTGTTGTGCACATGGAACTTGTCAAGGGTCTATGTCCCTTACTGAGATAGTCAGTAACATGATCACTGCAGAGCTAAGGGTGGCCAATCCACAAATGCTTGCTGGGTTGAAAAAATGAATTTTTTCATGAATTTTTTCTTTGTTTGTTTTGCACCTTATTTTTCTAGATTATGTAGGAAAAGAGAACATGAGCTATTTTCTTTACTGATCTAACCTTTAAAGATCACATTATATCTAATTCTCACAGAATAACATCATAATTCATCACTTAATTTGACTTCATTTTATATTCTTCTAAACCTCGTGTGTTTGGCCATACTCCTCTGGGCCAAAAAAGTCATGCTGAAGAATCTGGGTCTGGAGATGCTTATAAATGGACTTGCCTGAGTCTTTGGGAGAGGCTCTATGAGAGCTCAGGAGAATCATGGGGAGGGAGGAGTTTCTAAGAAAGTTACCAAGTACTCATCCCACATGAAGGGATGAAAATAGATTGGGATTTGGGAGGGAGGACCTTGAGGAATATACCAAAATCCTCCCCAAAAGAAAGAGTAAACATTATAGTATTCAAACACAGAGATAACACTCATGTGAGACAAGTTTTTTTCTACTTCCTTCACCAACTCACACTCTGCCACCTTCAGCTCTTTTCCCTTGAGGAACTAGAAGCAGGGAGGAGGTGAAAGAATGAGGGCCAAAGGGCATTTCATGGCCTGGACAATTTAATAGTTAAAACCTGTTATGGAAAAAAATGATTCAAGGAAGTTTATTTGAAAGGCTAATAGATTAAATGAGGTTGTTTCTTCCATAAACTTAATGATTTCCAGGTTATTCCATAAACCAGATACAAAGACACCTATAACTGTGTGCCATATAGTCTCACTCGCTCAAATGTTTAATAAATAGCTATTTTGAAAATGTGTTTATTTAAATTAACTTGGTACCGTCTGTGAAACATACTATATTGTCTACATAACAAATTTCTCAAGAAAGCTCTTGTAGGACATTTGCTGACTCTTATCTGAAATACTCAAAACAATTAGTTATTATGATGTGATTGACAGTAAATAAAACAAGGGAATTCTTTTGATTCTAAGTCTGCAAACATGTAGAGTTTGCTCTGGAGGAAAAATCTGCAATAATTTCAGATTATGTGGGAGGTTTTCAATACTGTATAACTAAACAACCTATGCTTTGGAACATTTTAAAATTATACATAAGGAAACTACCTCTCTATCTCTAAAACTCCAAGAGATATGTCTTAAGTTTTTAATGGTTGTTTAAATAAAGGATCTATTGCTTGAGGTGGATATGCTAAAGAAACCACCTCATTTGGGCTCCTGTTTAACTCAGATGGTTAAGCATCTGCCTTCAGCTCAGGTCATGATTTCAAGGTCCTGGGATCTAGCCCTGCATAGGGCTCCCTGTTCAGTGGGTAGCCTGCTTCTCCCTCTCCTGATTCCTCTTCTTGTGCTCTCTCACACTCTCTCTGTCAAATAAATAAAATCTTAAAAAAATATAAAAAAGAAAGCACCTCATTAACACAAGGTAAGCTAAAGCAAACCCTTCCTCCAAAAAAAATCCATAGAAATCTTAGGAAGTACTTGTTTGTTTTCAGTTTCTCCTTATCAACTTCAATGTATTATGAATGATCTTGTGATAAAATAAGAATCTGAAGGTCAGTTTCAGACTACCCCCATTCTGGGAAGAATGGGTAGAATTTGTAGGTCCTTGGCACCTATTTTCTTGACTTTCACACTTCATCCAAAAGATTCCCTTTCAAATATCCTGTTTTACATATATATATATATATATAGATAGATAGATAGATAGATAGATATAGATATATATCTATGTGTGTGTGTGTGTGTGTGTGTGTGTGTGTGTGTGTGTGTGTACACATACAAATTTACAGGTCAAACTGCATTCTTTTAGATTGAGTTATTTTATTTAAAATATTATTTTTCAAAGAATAAGTGTCTCTCTGTGTTTCAGATATATAGACTGGATCATCAACTTTCTGGTCTCAAGGTCTCTGTTGTCAAAGAGGTCCCAGTTCTGGGACAGGTTTTCCATGAATAGGAATAACAGGACACAGTCTAACATACTGTTGTTTTGTTTATTTCTTTATATAGAGTCTATAGAAAAAGAGAAAGGTAAGTGATACTGATTTTGTTTTATTTGATTTTGGTGATATTGAAGGAGTGTTTGAACCTTGCACATTTGATGTTCTTTTAATAGGGCTCCCTGTTCAGTGGGTAGCCTGCTTCTCCCTCTCCTGATTCCTCTTCTTGTGTTCTCTCACACTCTCTCTGTCAAATAAATAAAATCTTAAAAAAATATAAAAAAGAAAGCACCTCATTAACACAAGGTAAGCTAAAGCAAACCCTTCCTCCAAAAAAATCCATAGAAATCTTAGGAAGTACTTGTTTGTTTGTTTTCAGTTTCTCCTTATCAACTTCAATGTATTATGAATGATCTTGTGATAAAATAAGAATCTGAAGGTCAGTTTCAGACTACCCCCATT